>NC_138554.1:100669648-100842148 GCF_964273705.1 Natrix helvetica | reverse complement strand
TCAGGGCGGCATACAACATTAAAAAACACACATCCCAAAAGTTAAAAAAGATTAAATCCATATCCAAAAAACCAAACTGATTTTTTTTAAAAAAAAATACATTTAAAATAAGTTAAAATTAACAGGCCAGGCCGGCTTGCTGGAAAAGCCAACTTTTTAGGGTGCATCGGAAGGACCGGAGGTCGGTGATTATGCGAAGCTCCGGGGGCAGCTCATTCCAGAGGGAAGGCGCTCCCACAGAGAAGGGTCTCCCACTGGGGGTCACCAGCCGACACTGCCTGGCCGACAGCACCCTGAGGAGGCCAACTCTGTGGGATTGTACTGGATGGTGGGAGGCTACTGGTGGCAGTAGGTGGTCTCGCAGGCACCCTGGGCCTAAGCCATGGAGCTCTTTAAAGGTCATAATTAATACCTTGAATCGCACCCGGAAAACAACCGGCAACCAGTGCAGGCCGCCTAAAAGGGGTGTAACATGGGAGCACCTAGGTACCCCATGACAACCCGCGCAGCCGCATTCTGGATCAGCTGAAGCCTCCGGGTGTTCTTCAAGGGCAGCCCCATGTAGAGAGCATTGCAGTAGTCCAGGCGAGAAAGGACGAGGGCATGAGTGACTGTGCACAGAGCATCCTGATCCAGGAAGGGGCGCAACTGACATATCAGGCGCACCTGGTAAAAGGCCCCCCTGGTCACGGCCGTCAGCTGTTGTTCTAAACTAAGCCGTGTATCCAGGAGGACTCCCAGATTGCGAGCCTTCTCTGAGGGGGCTAAAATTTCTCCCCGTATCGTCAAAGATGGAACAAGATGTACAAATCGGGATGACGGAAACCACAGCCACTCAGTCTTAGAGGGATTGAGCTTGAACCTGTTCCTCCCCATCCAGATCCGCACAGCCTCCAGGCATCGGGACATCACGTTGAGGGCATCGTTTGGGTGGTTTGGGGTAGAGATGAAAAGTTGGGTATCATCAGCATATTGATGATACCGTACCCCAAAACCACGGATGATCTCGCCCAGTGGTTTCATATATATGTTGAACAGGAGGGGTGAGAGAACCGACCCCTGGGGCACCCCACAAGTGACGCGCCTGGGGGTTCATCTCTGCCCTCCAGTCAACACAAACTGTGACCAATCCGACAGGTAGGAGGAGAACCACCGTAAAACGGTGCCCCCCACTCCCACCCCCCTGAGTCGTCGCAGTAGGATACCATGGTCGATGGTATCGAAAGCCGCCGAGAGGTCTAATAGGACCAGGACAGAGGAACAGCCCCTGTCCCGGGCCCGCCAGAGATCATCGACCAACGCGACCAATGCCGTCTCCATGCTGTACCCGGGCCTGAAACGGATCCAGGTAGACAGTTTCATCCAGGTACTGGGGAAGCTGACGTGCTACCACATTCTCGACAACCTTTGCTACAAAGCGAATGTTGGAGACCGGACGATAGTTGGCTAAAGAAGCTGGGTCCAGTGAAGGCTTCTCGAAGAGGGCCTCACCACCGCCTCCTTGAAGACGGTGGGAAAGAAGTTGTCCAGTTTTTCTTTCCCATGTGGCCAAATTACGAAAGTGTCTTTTACATATCTAAACCAGAGTTTGGGTTTGTGTTTGGATTTATCTAAGGCGTTGGTTTCAAAGTGTTCCATGTATAGGTTTGCGATGACGGGTGAGAGGGGTGATCCCATAGGTGCTCCTTCTATCTGTTTGTATCTTTGTCCATTGTGGATGAAGTATGTGTGGTTGGTCAGATCTAGGATGTGCTGGGGGGGTTGTATTTGTTTTGGATAGCTGTCAAGGCTTTTTTAATACGCACTTGGGTGAAGAAGAATATGACATCGAAGCTCCCGAGTAGGTCGCTTGGTTGTAGGTTTTGTTCCTTTATTGTTTCTATGAAGTGGATTGAGTTTTGTAGGTGTGAGGTGATGGATTCTGTGTAGGGCTGAAGTTGTTTGGCAAGAAATTTGGCAAGATTCTGTAGAGGTGAGCCTATGGAGCTGACCATGGTTCCTTCTTTGTGTATCTTGGGGAGGCCATAGAGCTTGGGGCATCTGGATGATTTTTCTCTGGGAATGATTCTTTGCTAGATCTCTTCACTGATGGGAGAGGCTTTTATTTTGGATTTGGTGGTTTTTTTCCAGGTAGGTGGTGGGGTCTGTGTTTAGAGGTTTGTAAGTGGGGTCTTGGAGTAGGTTGGATAGTTTGGCTTGGTAGTCAGATGTGTTCATCACATGCCAAATTTCTTGCTAAACAACTTCAACCCTACATAGACAACATCACCAATCACCCTCACCAAACATCAATTCCATCAACCAATCAAGATGTGACAACACAGCCAACCAATCCGTTTAAAGCAACAAATCCAACATTCCACACACACACACACACACCTATGTAGAAAATGAGAGCTCCAATCACGCTTTGCTCACACAAGCACGAAGCGAAATGCACTAGCTTGAAGATGATGAGTGTGACCTCGTTGAAACGTCACCAAGATACTGTCAATCTTACATGGGAAAAGACCCGTGTGTGTGTGTGTGTGTATTGCATTTGTGCTGATAAATAAATAAAGGGAGACTAGTATATGTATTGTGTCACAACCCCTGGTATGCCCAAATATGGGAGGGAACACACTGCTTCCCCTTTCTGTCCTTCGGCTCACTCCAGGTGACCATCCAGGCAGAAAACCATATTTTTAATGTTGCCTTTGTTATATTTGTGTTGTATTTGTGCTGATAAATAAATAAAGGGAGACTAATATAGATCTATTTCAAGCTATTTAGCTCTCATCAGCTAGCCATACTCTTACTGGGATTTGAACCTGGGCTGTATTACATATTAAGCAGATGTGTTAGCCACTAAGCCACAGACTCTCCTCCTTTATCAGCTAAGCCAGGGAAATAGGTATGCATTGTGTCACAACCTCTGGTATGCCCAAATATGGGAGGGAACACACTGCTTCCCCTTTCTGTCCTTTGGCTCACTCCAGGAGACCATCCAGGCAGAAAACCATAGTTTCTCCTGTGCACTGCTTGGAGAATCCAAGCCATGGGTTAACACAGCCCATCTGCCCAAGGACTGAGTTGATTTTTTCCCCTGGTCACGCCTCCTTTGCCTTCTTAAGTGCAGTTTTAAAAACTCAGTCCACCTGATAGGACTTGTTTGGGGAGCTCTCAGTCTTTGGACATATAGGCTGGGCTCTCCAGGAGGAATTGTTAGAGTAATGATTTAGAATAGAGTTCTTAGGATTTTCCCCTTAAATTTTTTTAGCGTAGTTGTGGTGTTCTACTTTTGAGTTATTGCATTTTATGACTGTTTTCTGAGGCAACGGACAAACCCCACCTGCTGCGTTTGTTCACGGCGGGTGGAACAGCTGGGGCCACTGGTCCAGCGTCTGCTGGTGAGTGTGAGGACGTGTGCGACTTCAGCGCGTCCCCGGCTGCTCTTCAGGGAGTTTTTCGGAGAGAATTCCTCCCCAGCGGTATCCCTGCAAGCTCCGGAGGGCGCGATGTCCATTTTGGAAGCGATGCTTTGGCGCACTTTCCAACGGCCTCTAATTAGGCGCCGGCTGCATTCCTGGTCATTTTAAAAGCGCACGAAAGTAACGGCAGCCATCTGTTTTGGGCATTTCACCTGCAGATGGCAAGAAAGATGCCACAGTTCTCTGCGCCTCTCCGCCTCAGCGGAGATCGCTGCCAGGGGTTGCAAGGGCCTGTCCGGGGCGCCAGCAGGATCTGAGCCCCCCTCATCAACAACCTTCGTCAGAAGGTGTGGCAGTGGAGTGCCCTGGTGTTCCTTTCCAGCCTCCAGTCTGATCCTGATCTACAGACGCTTTGGAGCTGGCTGGTCAGCGTCCAGAGCCCTTCTCCCGTGGCTGATTCATTCTCCACCTGACCAACCATCCAGAACATGCTGATGAAAGTTTGGAGCAGCGGGAAGCGCTGGCAGGGCCATCTGCAAAGCGCAGTAGGCAAGATCCCTCAGGCCAAGGGAGAAAGGGCAATAAAGGAATAGGGGGCAAATCTTCCCTTAGTTCCTCGGGGAACAAGGGCCCTAAACACCAGGGGGGCAGGAAGCAGGAGGACCCTAAGGAAGAGCCCAGTAAGACCCAGGCCACTCTTCCTTCTCAGGCCTGTGAAGCTGTACCGAGGTCCCCCTGTGCACAGACATGAGAGAGAGGAGTCTCTCTCTAACCAGGGGGATCAGTCACCCTCTATCAGTGGTAGGGATTCCCTGTCTGGCTCCCTTGCAGCCTTCCTGGGTTATCCAGACTCTCCTAGTTCTTCTGTGAGGGAGGAGTTGGATTCTTTTCACGGTTGCCCCCACATGGAGGACTCCATGGCTCCCATTTGATCTGAAAGAGGCCAAGTCCCTTCTAGGCCCAGGCCTGTAGAGGACAAAGACCCAGCTCTCTCAGCTGAAATGAGGGAGGTCAGGCTATTTCCCAGGGAGTGGTTGAGGCCATGCGCCAAAAGGAAAGTAAAGGTGGCAAGGCCCCTAGGACTACCCACCCCTACGCGGAGGTTAGGAGCCGCGACCTCGTTTCCCCAGGCACTTCTGTTACCACAGAGGTATCCGTGTGGGAAGAGGACGCCGCGGATGAGTTTGAACTTTCGGAGGATGAAGACATGTCTCCCGATAAGCCTGCATTCACTGGCCTCTTCAAACCTTCATTGTTTAAAGCTATCTTACACAAGGCCAGGGCCTCTACAGAGCTCGGGGCCAAACCTAAGGACAAAGCCAGTCCCTCTACTTCCCAAGATCTTAAGGTAGGGCTATTTAGTGAGACTACCCCAGACCCGGAGCTTATCCTACTTCCTGACTTGTTCATGGACGTGGTATAGCACCAATGGGCGCAGCAGGTACCCTGGCCAATCCCAGTGGTGCAGACAAAGCCTTATATCCTCTGGAACCAAAACTAGATGTTTTAAAGATGCCCGAGGTGGATGCTTCGGTGGTCTCGCTGACCTCCAGTTCAATTCTTCCGGCTGACCTGTTAGAAAGGCTGAAAGCAGAGGACAACAGGTCTGAAAAGGGATGTCATAAAACGCATCAGGCAGCTTCCTGGGCAATTAAGGCATCCACCTCCGCCTCATTCTTTACTAGGGCATCCTTGCTCTGGCTGCGCCAGCTGAGATCTAAGCCTCCTTTGGAGGCATCTCATTGGCGGCATGATCTCGACAAAATCATTACACCTATGGAATACTCAGCGGATGCCTCCCTTTATTTATTTATTTATTTCTTAGATTTTTAGACCGCCCCTCTCCCAAAAAGGGACTCGGGGCGGTGTACAGTCAATACAAATAAAACCAGTCATAATAATAAAATACATTTAAGATACATTTGGAGGGGGAGATAGGCTGTACTAAGAAATAAATATATTCTAATCCTAAAAACATCACTATTAAAACCCCAAACCCAATTAAAATGAATAAATCCCCGGGAGGTAAAACTAAGAAAGTGCCAGGCCAGCTGATTGAAATAGGTGAGTCTTTAACTTTTGCCGGAAGGAACGGAGGTCGGTGGTAGTTCGAATGTCCGGGGGGAGGTCATTCCAGAGGGTTGGGCCCATCACAGAGAAGGATCTACTCCTAGGTGTCGCCCGCTGCCATTGCCTAGCAGACGGCACCAGGAGGAGCCCCTCCCTGTGTGAGCGGATAGGTCGCAGGGACGTGTGTGGTAGGATGCGATCCTGCAGATAACTAGGTCCTATGCCATGGAGCGCTTTAAAGATGGTAATCAATACCTTGAAACGCACCCGAAAGGCCACAGGTAGCCAGTGCAGCTCGCGCAGGAGAGGTGTTACGTGGGAGTAACGAGTACTTCCCATAATAACCCGCGCGGCTGAGTTCTGAACTAGCTGCAGTCTCTGGATGCGTCCCAAGGGAAGCCCCATGTAGAGGGCATTGCAGTAGTCCAGGCGAGACGTCACCAGCGCATGAGTGACCGTGCGCAGGGCACTCCGGTCCAGTAGGGGGCGCAATTGGCGCACCAGGCGAACCTGGTGGAACGCCCCCCTTGCCACGGCTGCCACATGGTCCTCCATTGACAGCCGGGCATCGAGGAGGACGCCCAAATTGCGCGCCCGCTCCACGGGGGACAGCTGTTCGCCCCCTATGGCCAGCGATGGAGTCAGCTGGCTGAACCAGGGTGCCGGTACCCACAGCCACTCGGTCTTGGAGGGGTTGAGTTTGAGTCTGTTGTCCCCCATCCAGACCCCGACGGCTTCCAAACACCGGGACATCACTTCGACAGCCTCGTTGGGGTGGTTTGGGGTTGAAATATACAGCTGAGTATCATCAGCGTAAAGATGGTACTCAACCCCAAAACCACGGATGATCTCACCCAGCGGCTTCACATATGCGTTGAACAGGAGAGGCGAGAGGACCGACCCCTGTGGCACCCCACAAGTGAGTGGCCTCAGGGACGACCTCTGCCCCCCTGTCAACAAACATTGCTTCCGGTCGGAGAGGTAGGAGCCGAACCACCGCAAAACGGTGCCTCCGACTCCCATCCCCTCCAACCGGCGCAATAGGATACCATGGTCGATGGTATCAAAAGCCGCCGAGAGGTCTAATAGGACCAGGATAGAGTAACACCCCCTATCTCTGGCCCTCCAGAGATCATCAACCAACGCGACCAAGGCTGTCTCAGTGCTGTGCCCGGGTCGGAAGCCGGACTGGCGTGGGTCTAGATAGTCGGATTCGTCTAGGTGTCGTGGAAATTGCTGCACCACCACATTCTCAACAACCTTCGCCAAGAAAGGGAGGTTGGAGACTGGACGATAATTAGCTAGCTCCATTGGGTCGAGCGAAGGTCTCTTGAGCAAGGGTCTCACCACCGCCTCTTTCAAGGCGGTTGGTAAGTATCCCTCACCCAATGAGGCGTTCACCAGGCCCAGGAGCCAGCCTCGTGTCACCTCCCAGGCTGCCAGTACCAGCCAGGAGGGGCACGGGTCCGTTAAACATGTGGTAGGTCGCAGCCGTCCACGCAACCTGTCCAAATCCTCGGGGGCAACAGAGTCAAACTCCTCCCAGAATGGTCTCTCAAGACTCGCTGTTGGCAGCTCGTCTGGTCCACTGACGGAGGCCCACCCGCTCCGGATCTGATCGATTTTGTCCTGCAGATATTCCCCAAACCCCTCTGCTCTACCCTGTAAGGGTGTCTCCCGCGCCCCCTGCGATAAAAGGGAGTGGGTCACCCTAAACAGGGCGGCAGGGCGGTTATCCGCGGACGCAATAAGAGCAGCACAATGTCTACGTTTGGCCGCTCTTATTGCCACAAGGTAAGTCCGCAAATAGGCTCTTACCTGTGTTCGGTCAGATTCGGAACGTGAGGACCTCCACCTGCTCTCTAGACGTCTCCTGTGGCGCTTCATCACCCTAAGCTCCTCAGTAAACCAAGGAGCCCGGGTGGGTCGATGCCGCAGGAGAGGTCGCAAAGGCGCAACCCGGTCCAAGGCCCCAGTCGTCGCCCTATTCCAGGCAGTCACTAGGTCCTCGGAGCGGGAGCGGGACAAGGCTACAGGTATTGGCCCAAGCTCCGTCTGGAATCTATCAGATTCCATCAGGTGCCTGGGGCGGTACCAGTTTATAGAGTCTGGTTCCGCCTTCTCGCGGTGGGGGATAGCGCCAGGGAAGTCCAGCCGGAGGGATGAGTGGTCTGACCATGACAGGGGCGTGATGACTAAATCCCCTATTCCCAGATCACTCGTCCACTGTTCAGATACAAAAATGAGGTCCAGTGTGTGGCCCCCTTCGTGAGTGGGGCCCTGCACTAATTGGGTCAGGTCCATGGCCGTCATGGAAGCCATGAACTCCTGAGCCACCTCGGAAGCCGCTCCCGTTGACGGCAAGTTGAAGTCCCCCATGACCAAAAGTCTGGGAGTCTCAACTGCCGTCGCTGAGATTAGCTCGAGGAGCTCGGGCAGGGCTGCTGATGCATAGCGAGGAGCCAAGTATACAATCAGCAAGCCCCACTGCCTCCCTGGGCCCCAGTTCACACCAAGGGACTCACACCCGGGTATCTGAGGGACAGTGAACTCCCTCGGCTCTAAACATTCCCGCATAACCACCGCCACCCCACCACCCTTACCCAGGGCCCGAGGCTGATGGAATGCACGGAAACCCGGTGGGCACATTTCCACGAGGGGTAAACCACCCTCGTGGCCCAACCAGGTCTCGGTTATCCCTGCAAGGTCTAGCTCCCCCTCTGAGATCAACTCATTAATGAGGGGGGCCTTGTTGGTGACAGACCTTGCGTTGCAAAGCATCAGCCGCAGGCCCTGGCTCTGTAGGACCTGTCCACCTAGACTGCAGGGGTTGGTACAAGCGACCGGGCGTAACCAACAGCCGCGGTCTCCCAACCGACCTTGGGATCTTATCCTGTCCTCGCATCCCCTCCTCCCCACGACCGTTGTAATAGGACAACCCTCTGCTTTAGTGACCTTTATATTCCCCCCCTCCACCGCATCCCCGTCCTTCCTGGACTCACCTGTCTGTCCGGCTCTGGCTCTCCTCCCGGTCTGATTAGCCCTCCCCCCCACCCTGGGACCCCCTAAAAAAGATAAAAAACATTTTACTAAAAATCCCCTTAGCTTCCGGTTCCTGCACCTCTCGGGGTCCACGAACCCGTCCTTGAGGCGGGCCCTTGAAAGAGCCAAGGGCCAAGCCTGCGAGAGAGGGGCCTCCCGCAGGCGGAGCAAGTCTAACCTCGAATACGTTATTATCGACAAAATTCCAATAGGGGCTAAGGTGCTGTAGTTGTTAAAAAAGTCAGTATGGGGGGGAGGTAAAAGGCATTAGTCCCATAAGTCAATGTCAATGTGGGGGGTAAGAGGCATTGTCCTGGATGATTCTTCAGTAATGAGTGGGGGGGGGAGTAGATGTCTAGATGATAAAATTAGACGGATGTGGCGATGCTGATAGAATGGTGGAAAAGATGGTAGAAAAAGTGGGTGATAGCCCCAGCAATAAAGTTGGTAATAGCCCTCCATGGTCTTAAATGGTCCTAGGTGGGGAGAAGCTCAGGAACAGAGATTCAGGGTCCTTGGTGGGTGGGTGGGGGCAGTCTTGGCTCCAGATAACCATACTCCTAGGCAGCCTTCCAGCCTCTCCATGGTCATAGGCCCGGTCCATGGCCCTAGGCCAGATCTTCCAGAGGCCTCAGATGATCCAGGCCCCCTCAACCACCATAACCACCATCCTCTCCCACTCTGTCCTGGCTCCCACCTAAAGGGTCCAGTAGTCCAGGCTCACCCAGTGCTCACCCAGCGTTCCAATGTTCCAAGCGTTGGTCTTCCCTAAATGTAGCGAAGTTTGCTTCTAGGGTGCTGGCCTCCAACGTGACTTCTTGTCGCCTGCTGTGGTTTCGGCACTGGCAGGCAGACCTGAACGCCAAGTGGAAGCTGGCTTCAGCCCCGTTCAAAGGGGGACTTCTCTTCGGGGACTCCTTAGAGAAGTTCTTGATTGAAACGAAGGATAAGAGGAAAATCCTTCCCTCTACCTTCAAGAAAAATGCGAAGAAAGGTTCTGGCTCCTTCAGGAAACAGACCTTTCGGGCACAAGACAGTGCCCAGGCTTCCACCTCATCCTTTCCCTATCAGAGGTCCTACAACCAACCTAATGATAGGAACCAGGACAGATATGGCTTTGGCTCCAGGGGCAGGCAGCACAACCAGGGCTCCTTTCGAAGGCCCTTTCGAGTGGGTTCCAACAACTATCAGTTCAGATGCGGCAAATGACCGCCAGAGCAACCCTCCCATCGGAGGCTGCCTGCAGCTTTATGCAGACTGCTGGGAGGGGATCACCACAGACTTGTGGATCCTGAACATGATCAGGAGAGGGCTGACACTGGAATTCCTGTCATTCCCACCGCGAATGTTTGTTCGTTGCCCTCTGGCCAAGGACCCTGTAAAAAGGTCCCTCATGCAGGCAGAAATCAACCATCTTCTGCAAATAAACGCCATAGAGCCAGTTCCCCTGGACCAGGAATGGAAGGGATTTTATTCTCTTCTTGGTCTCCAAGAACTCAGGGGGGTGGAGGGCCATACTAGATCTGAAGCGCCTGAACCAACATCTGGCCTACAAACGCTTCAAGATGCAGTCCCTCCAATCCATTCCAGACTGCATAAGGTGAGGTGACCTACTCACGTCCATCAACCTCAAGGAGGTGTATCTGCATGTGCCCATCCATCAGTCCCACAGGAAGTTCCTGCGGCTGTGCTACAATGGAAGGCACTATCAGTACAGGGCTCTGCTGTTCGGACTCTCATCCGCCCCCAGGACTTTTACCAAGCTCCTTGTGGCTGTGGCGGCTCATCTGCGCATTCGCCCCATCCATCTGGAATGTTACCTAGATGACATCCTCATTCACTCCACGACTCATCTACAGGCGGTGAGAGACGTATGGACCATCACCCACACCTTGCAGGAACACGGCTTCTTGGTGAACTTAGAAAAAAGCCACCTAGACCCTGCAACATGTATCCAGCTCCTGGGCACCATAATGGACTCTGTCTCATGCCAGGTGTTTCTGTCTCCGGACAGGCTCCACAATCTCAGGAGCAGACTTCGACATTGCCAACAGGCCACCTCCTTACTGATCGGAAGCAGCCCGAAACATCAATTGGCTGGAGCTGAGAGCGGCCCGACTCGCCCTGAGACGCGAACCAACTGGTGAATCATCACGTTCTGCTGCTCACAGACAATATAGCTACGAAGGCCCATGTGAACTGGCAGGGTGGTACCCACTCCAGGCGACTTATGACAGAGGCGGAGGCCCTGAGCCGTTGGGCAGAGCGTCATCTAGCATCAATAAGAGCGGATCATATCTTCGGCACCAGCAATGTGAACGCAGATTGGCTGAGTCAACAGACAATCGACAACTCCGAGTGGAGGCTACACCCAGACCTGTTCCGTCACATTGTGAAACGGTTCGGACTTCCACAAGTCGACCTATTTGCGACTGCAACCAACACACAACTCCCAAGATTCTTCTCGCGTTACCACTCGGCTCAAGCGGAGGGGACGGACTCGCTGAGGGTCAGGTGGCTTCCAGGATTCCTGTATGCTTTTCCGCCCCTCCCGCTCATTCCGCAGGTGATCAACAAACTCCTGGCGGAGGGGGCAGATCTCATCCTGGTAGCTCCACATTAGCCCAGGTGGCCCTGGTATGCGGATCTGGTCGATCTCTCCGTGCAGAGACTGTGGAGAATTCCTCAGGAGCAAGTGGCCCTGAGCCAGGGGGCCATTAGTCATCCAGAACTCCAGTGGCTCCAACTAGCCGTCTGGCACTTGAGGGGCAGCTCCTGGGGAACAACACCTCTCTGATAAAGTCATCCAGACCATCCAAGCATTCAGGAGACTGGCCACAACTCGCATCTACGATGCAACCTGGGCAGCGTTTTCTAATTGGTGAAGCAAAGTAACATTATTGATGTTGAGGCGTCCATACCTCAGCTGCTGGACTTCCTCCAGGAAGGATTGGACAAGGGCCTGACACCCGCCACGCTCAGATGTCAGGTTGCTGCCTTGTCAACCATTTTGGCTAGAGACCATCATCAGTCCTTGAGTCATCACCCCCAGGTCAAGGGTTTCTTGAAGGGGGCTGCCAATATACGACCTTAGACGGTACACAGGTACCCGTCCTGGAACTTGCTGTTTGTTCTGCGAGCATTGACTATTGCACTATTCGAGCCGCTGAGAAAAGTCTCCCTGCGCCACGTGACTCTTAAGACCGCCTTTCTAATTGCAATCACTCTACTAGAAGGGTATCAGAGATTGCGGCGTTTTCCAGTAGAGTGGAGGGAGGTGTCACTGAAGGGTTAACACAGCCTGATTGGTCCATTTGACTGAGAGAAAACTTCTTAGCCTTCGGCTTCTCCCGTTGGCTCCCAGTTTCCTCTCAGTCAAGAAGGTCCTAAGACTTATTGTTTGGTTCCCAGTGATTGTGAGTACTAAAATTGAGAAGTATTTGGCTAAATTGGATATTTCAAATTAAAAGAAATTATAGCATAGAATTGGAGCTGTGCCCAAAGGGACATTCTTTCGCTGTCCTAGATAGGCAGGGAGAGCCGCTTAGAGCGAACTCCTCTCATCCCTTTCCTCCCTGCTGGGCCTTCCCTCCCCCCGGCTGATTCCTGGTGCCTCGGGCGTGCCGGGAGGCTTACAGCTCTCAATTTCTCCCCCGACCACCCATTTCTTCAAGCCGCAGCGCCGGCGGCCTTTTTTGCCACGCGTGAAGACCGGCAAGCCCCTAACTCAGCCGCGCCGCCTCTCCCGAGTCGGCGGTGCTCTCGGCGGCGGCGCGAGCAAAAGACCGGAGCGCCAGCGGCTCTTGCTGGGCGTGAAGACCGGCAGTAAATCGCCCAGAGCTGCGATCTTCCTAAGTGGGTCGACTAGCCGTCTGAACGGTTGGGGAGGCAAGCGGCGGCACGCGCGCCATTTTAGCGGCCGCCTGAAGAGAAAGCCGTAGAACAAGCCGGCAGCCATTTTGGACATGTGGCGGGCCCTGACTCACGGGCCTTACCGAACAGACACCACAGGCCCAAGCTGAGCGTATTCCCACCAGCACCGGGCTCAGAGGCTGCAAAGACTTAAGATCAACACAACTCCTTCATCTGAGCACGTGAGTGGGGTGATGGCAGCGCGTTCCGAGGTCGCTCAAACCGCGACCGCCCAGGCTCAAGAAGAGAAGTCAGGCCCCACGGCCCCAGCCAGGCCTCGAGTTTCTAGGCCTTCTGCTGAGGATCGACCCTCCAGAGCTCTACAAAGGGATGAGCTTAGGCGCTCCAGAGCAATTGAAAAAGCCATTGAGAGGGCAGAGAAGAAGAAGGCCAGGGATCCCAGACCTAGATCTAGATCCCCCAGACCTGAGGCCCCTTGTCATTCCCCTTCTGTCAACAGGGGGTTCAGCCCTTCTTCTCCCTCATCCTCTTCCTCCAGATCAGTTAGGAGTGAAGGACGGGGGGCTTCACCCCCACCCCCAACTTCCCCTGGGACAGGGGACTTAGATAAAAATGACCCATTAGAGGGCCCCTCTGCCGGCCCCTCCAGGGGTAGGTGGTCCCACAGGGATTCGATCTCCCATGACTATGATTCTGAATATGATGAGGAGGATCTAGAACACCTCCCTGAAAATCTAAAACGTTTAATTTCTGCAGCCATTTCCAAGGGAATAGCTCAAAGAGATAGACCCTCCCATCATAATAGGATTACACCGTTCAGCAGGGCCAGATCTAGGGCTTCTTCACCTTCCCTCATGAGCGAGGTCTCCTCTAGGGAGGAGGCCCGTCGCCAAGACGACTGGGGTTTTTCTGAGGAAGAGGATGCGGCCACTGATCAGCCCACCTCTTCCAACCTATTCATCCAGGCCATGTTTAAGCCCCTACTGAAAAAAGCTAGGAGAACCATCAAGGTGGGCACGGGGGACCCCACAGTGCCCCCACTCAGAGATCCGGATATGGTGATGTTTTCAAACACGGCCCCCAATAAAGAGGAGATCCCGGCCCCTCCTCTGTTCTTGGAGGTGGCCACCAGTCAGTGGGCCCGGCCTTCAAATTTTTCTCCTCCCGGCAGCAATGACAGGCGGGCTTATAACATGGAGAAGGCCTTCCTACAGGCCATCCAATTACCGGCCATAGATCAACCGATAGCTGCCCTGGTCTCCTCTTCCCCGGTGGTCTCAGGGGATGCGGCAGATAAGCTTAAGCCGGAAGATAAGAGGGCGGAGCTCACCTTGCGGAAAAATTACAAGGCTTCCGCATGGGCAATGCGGGCGGCGGCTGCCGCCTCGTATTTTAATCGCACAACCGTTATGTGGCTTTGCCAACTCCAGGATCGTATCCCGATCCAGGATGACCGCATCCATCAGGATTTAACTAAAATTATGGCGGCCTGCCAGTATTCGGCCGATGCAACCCTGGATGCCATGCGATTCGGTTCCAGCGCCTTAGCTACCTCTGTGGCCGCGCGCCGGCTCCTTTGGCTTAGGAATTGGCAGATCGATAATAAAGCCAAATGGGATTTAATAGCTGCTCCCTTTGCGGGTCCCAATCTGTTTGGGTCTGCTCTAGACCCAATCTTGGTGGAGAATAAAGACAAGAAAAAGGTGATGCCCACCTCCACCAAGAAGGCCGAAACACGCAGTCACCCGTATCGCAGGCCTTCCTTCAGGAGTTATGACAGGGACCAGGAGCCCCGTTTCCAGCAGTACAGACAGGATAGGCAATACAACAGACAGAATTTTCAGGACCGCTCCAGGTACCAGTCCCAATCCAAACGGCCCTTTCGCGGGGGGGGGGGGGGCGGCCGCCCCTTCCGCAAAGGCAAATGACTCAAATCCGAGTCATCCCATAGGCGGCCGCCTGGCGCTGTATGCGGACAAGTGGGACCAGATTACATCAGACGGGTGGGTCCGAGCGACCATTCGCCACGGCCTAAGGCTAGAGTTCCTCTCCTACCCTCCGAGACGCTTCAAAGTGTTTTCCCCATCCCGGGATCCGGAACGCCGTCGTCTCATGGACCTCGCCGTCTCACACCTCCTGGAAATCAGAGCGGTGGAGGTCGTTCCGGAGCCGGAGAAGGGGCGGGGCTACTATTCAAATCTATTTGTAGTCCCGAAGACCTCGGGGGGTTGGAGGGCGATCCTCGAACTGAAGCGCCTGAATCAGTATCTAGTTTACAGGCGCTTCAAGATGGCCTCCCTGAAGTCAATCTTACAGGGCATTCGGAAGGGGGATTACATGGCCTCGGTAGATTTGACGGAGGCCTATCTTCATATCCCCATCCTCCGGGCTCACCGTCAATTCCTGCGATTCTCCCACAAAGGCCGACACTATCAGTACCGGGCCCTTCTATTCGGCCTGGCCTCGGCCCCTCGGACGTTCACCAAGGTCCTGGCGGCACTGGCAGCGTACCTGAGATCCATCCCGGTGAGGCTCCAGTGCTACTTGGACGACGTCCTGGTGCAGGCAGGGTCCCTCCCCAGAGCCAGTGCAGACCTCCAGCTGACCATCCAATGGCTCCAGACACTAGGTTTCTCAGTAAACTTTCCCAAGAGCCACCTATCCCCATCCAGACAGATTCTGCATCTAGGGACAGTAATCGATTCCGAGTCAGGGAGGGTTCGCCTATCCCCAGACCGTCTGACCAGTCTGAGACAATTGATCGCATCCATCAGGACAAAAAGGTCCGTTTCCACCCTGACCTTATCCCGACTCCTGGGGAAGATGGTGTCCTGTATAGGGATAGTTCCCTGGGCCCGTCTACATCTGCGTCCCCTCCAGTGGGCCTTGATACCAGCCCAGAAGAGGATGTTGAGCAACTCTCTGCGACCGCTTCGCTTAACGCCAGAGGTGAGACTCTCGCTCAGGTGGTGGATGTCCCCGGCATTGCGACAGGGGGCCTCAATTTGGGAGCCAGAGAGAGTAGCAGTCACGACGGACGCGAGCTTATTCGGCTGGGGGGCCGTGATGGGGTCCGACATGGCCCAAGGACGCTGGACTGCCTCAGACCTCAACCACAATATAAATTGGCTCGAGCTCAAGGCCGCGAGACTGGCCCTCCGGACCTTTCACCGTCATCTGCAGGGGCGTCACGTCCTCCTGCTTACGGACAATGTAGCGACGAAAGCTCATGTCAACCGTCAAGGGGGGACTCACTCCCGTGCCCTGTGGCGGGAGGCACAGACATTAGGCCTATGGGCAGAGAGACACTTGGCCTCAATTACGGCGGAGCATATATCGGGGGAGTCCAACCACCAGGCAGACTGGTTGAGCCGGGCGACTCTGGACAACGGCGAGTGGCAGCTGGACCCAGAGTTGTTTCAGAAGATTTGCCTCAGATTCGGCAACCCCCTTGTAGACCTGTTTGCCTCCCCCGGCAACGCAAAACTGCCGAGATTTTTCACCCGATTCAAGACTCCAGCAGCAGAAGGAGCGGATGCTCTCAGAACCCGGTGGCCTCCGGGTCTTCTCTACGCCTTCCCCCCCCTTCCCCTCATTCCCAGAACCATTCGGAAGGTAGTCACAGAGAGGGCTCACGTCATTCTATTAGCCCCATACTGGCCGAGGAGACCATGGTTCGCAGACCTGGTCCAGCTCTCAGTCACGGACCCCTGGAGGATTCCACCAGAGGAGGTCATCCTGTGTCAGGGGGTCTTACTTCACCCAGAGCCGCAGTGGCTGCTTCTGACCGCGTGGCTCTTGAAAGGGGATTGCTGAAGGGGAGGAAGTTGTCATCAGGGGTCATAGCTACTTTGGAGGCAGCTAGGAGACCGTCCACAATTAGAATCTATAACGCCGCCTGGACGGCCTTCGCGAAGTGGTGCAGCCCCAGGGGGGTGGATCCAGCTAGGGCCACAGTTCCAGACGTTTTAGAGTTTCTCCAAAAAGGGCTGGAGGACGGGTTGTCCCATAATACACTCCGGCGACAGGTAGCGGCCCTATCCACTATCTTAGGAGGGGAGGGCTCCTCTACCCTCTCACGCTCACCATTGGTGAAGAGGTTCCTCAAAGGGGCGGCCAACATTCGTCCGCCCCCAGTTCATAGGTTCCCTACCTGGGATCTTACCCTCGTCCTGAAGGCACTGACGGGTTCTCCCTTTGAGCCGCTCAGGTCGGTTCACATGCGCCTCCTCTCACTAAGGTAGTGTTCTTAGTGGCCATTACATCGGCCAGGCGTATTTCTGAATTGGGGGCCCTTTCGGTTCGAAGTGACCTTTGCATGATTCACCAGGACAGGGTGGTCCTGCGTTTGGATCCTTCGTTCATCCCGAAGGTTAACACTCTGTTTCATAGGGCTCAGGAAATTGTCCTACCAAATTTTTGTCCCAATCCAACAAAGGAGAGAGAACAGGCGTGGCATCGGTTGGATGTACGCAGGGCCCTCCGTATTTATCTGAAACGGACCGAGGCGCTGTTTGTCTCGTTTCATCCGAGTTCACTAGGTAAAAAGGTCTCGTCTTCAACTATTGGGAGGTGGATCAGGTTGGCCATAGTTGAGGCTTACGGAGCCTCGGGTAAATCCCCCCCTTCGGGGATTACAGCTCATTCCACTCGTAGTGCAGCCTCCTCCGCGGCCTGGGCCACAAGGGCGCCCTTCGAGGAAATTTGTCGTGCGGCCACCTGGGCCTCCCCTACCCCATTCATAAAACACTACCGTCTGGATACTTATGCCTCGGCCGAGGCGTCCTTCGGGCGGAGGGTTCTCCAGAGGGTGGCGGCCGATCCTCCCCCTGGGACCCAGTCTCCCCTCCCTGGGACGTAGCGTGGGTATGTCCCTTCAGTGACACCTCCCTCCACTCTCTGGAAAAAGAACATTGGTCTTACCTGAACGTTTTTTTCTGGAGAGTGGAGGGAGGGGTCACTTTTCCGCCCTAGTTAGATAGACAGGGTCCGGGAGGGGTAGGATCGGGTGGCCCTGGGTGGCTTTCCCTTGTTTTCTTACATCATGCAGACGCAGACCGTGACATCGCGGAAACTGGGAGTCAACGGGAGAAGCCGAAGGCTAAGAAGTTTTCTCTCAGTCAAATGGACCAATCAGGCTGTGTTAACCCTTCAGTGACCCCTCCCTCCACTCTCCAGAAAAAAACATTCAGGTAAGACCAACGTTCTTTTTCTGTCAGAGAAGAGCTGTGTATCGTCCATTCGGACCGAGTCATCTTGCGCCTGACCCTACCTTCTTGCCGAAGGTGAACACTCATTTTCACAGATCCCAGGAAGTGATACTCCCGAACTTTTGTCCCAAGCCTCAGCACCCCAAGGAGCGCACTTAGCATAAGCTGGACGTGAGGCGAGCGGTTCGTCTCTACATGAAATGGACTAAAGACCTCAGACACTCAGAGTCCTTTTTTGTGTCATTTCAACTGGGGTCGTTGGGTCGCAAGGTCTCTTCATCAACCATTGGACGCTGGCTAAGGGCCTGCATTAAGATGGCTTATAAGGATCAAGGCAAGACTGTACCGGGTCGGGTGACGGCGCACTCCAAGAAGTGCCGCCACTACAGCGCCTTGGGCGACCCAGGCGTCTATCATTGACATTTGCAGAGCGGCTACATGGACTTCTCCCACAGCATTCATTAGAAACTATAAAGTTGACACCTTTGCCTCAGTTGAAGCTTCTTTTGGAAAGAGAGTTTTGCAAAAAGTTATTGAGGCTCCGGACAATCAGGACACTACTCTCCCTGGGACACAATAGCTTGGGTATGTCACATGCTTGGACTCTCCAAGCAGCGCACAGGAGAAAGACCGTTGGCTTAACTGAACGGTCATTCTCTGGGTGCTGCGGGAGAGTCCAAAACCCGCCCAGGGTTGATGGAAGGAACCAAGTTTGTACCATTCACCTAGAATACTTAAGGGTGTCCTACGACGGACAAGACCTCCTTTTTTAAAACTGGTTGTGTGGTTGTATCATGATTGATAGCTTGGTGCTGATTGGTGCTGGCTGTGTTTCCATTGTTGTTTTGTGTTGTAATGGCCTGGGTGGTGGGTGGGTCCACTTACTGAAACAAAGGCAGCCCTCCACATACCCCCACCAAGATTTATAGAAAGACGGCAGCTCCGACCATGCTTTAAGCCAGTCTGAAGGTGGCAAGTGATACCTCACCGAAACGTTGCCAAGACAATCTCAATTTTATACAGGAAAAGACCCGAATATAACAAGACCAGCATACCTACACCCGTGAAAATTTATATATAAACCAAAGAAGGACTCTTTTATATATACATGGAATGAGATCTGGAAAAAAAGAAACCATTTGTTCAATTGCATTTTAAGAAAAGGTGATATGTTACTAAATTGTTTATATTTGTGATGAAAATGGGAAGTCACTTTATATATTTCTTTTCCTTTTCTTTGTTATATTCTCATTTTTACTTTTCTAGTTCTCTTCACCTATTTCTTCCTTTTTCTTTTTTACTTATATGTTCCATTATTTTTTTCTATTCCTTTTTAATATTATTACTGTTGTAATTATAACAAAATTACTATAAAAAAGAAATTTTTATATTCATCCCTGTGTCCCTTGTACAAAGAACAGCAACAGCATATATAAGAATTTAAACATTTCTTCCTTGCCAAAAGAACGGTAAACTGAAAAATTATTGAACAGGAATAATCCTGTATAATACCTAATTTGGACATTTCTCCATGCACCTAAATGAGTCACAATGTAACCATAAACTCCAAGTTCATTCTGTAAATCCATCCTTGTCACTTTTTTCAAACAACTTTTTTAAAAAATAAAAGTTAAAAGATAAATAGAAAAAAAGATTTGATAAAAGAAAAAGTAAAGAAAAAAGTAAAAGTGAGACAAAGAAAAATAGAAAAGAATAATTTCTGATTTCCTTTGATACAGACACAAGTAAAAAATTCATCTCATCTTATGATAATTATATAAATCCTGAAAATTTATTTGAGAACACTATTGATAAATTAACCAAGTATATTAAGCAATTATTGCCAATTATATTTAGGATAACAATAGTCTTTAGATATTCACTTACTTTTTTTCAAATTTAGAATTCCCAGATATTCATATTTTCTGTCTCATTCACTCGTGATATGACAAGTTCTCCCTATGTTCTATGTGCATATTATTAAAAAGGTTGTTGGTTACAATTTTAATTAGATATGTAATATAAAGTATTACAGAAATCAACACTTTTGCAGAATTGTAGGAGATGATGATGGTGGGAAACTGTTTACCCCAGAAGAATATGAACAATATAAGAAACGAATATTACCAATTCGGCTGCAAAATAGATTATATGTGAGCTGGAGATCACCAACCGGCATTGATTGTAAACTTGTGGGTCCAGAAACACCCTGCTTTTGTTCTCACAGGTAAGGCATTCTATATTTGTGCGAATGGATGATGCACTAAAATTTATTTTAGATTAAAAAAGTGATTAGAGAATACGTGTCTTTAACAGTTATATGTATTGTATTTGTTCAAAAGGAAGACTAATACTCTCACAAGTATTGATTTTTATCAATATGAAAAAAAATATTTTTATCTTTAAAACAGAAGAGTGGCTTTTGCTTTTGTTCCCTCATCTTATTAGGGAAAAATGGGTATTGTCTTAAAATCTTGGTTATCTTATTTTGGATTAACATAGTAAACCTATTTTAGTTAGCTTATGGACTGGTACACTTTTGAACTATCTTTTTCTCAGGTTAGTACATTTATAATGCCAATTTCTATCCTTTTCTTTGTTTCCAATATGATTTTCATTGTGTGAGAAGTAAAACAGAATTATTATTGTGCTTTGTTTTATCTTTCTCTGAATGGTAATGACCCAATAGCTGTACTCTGCTGGTCTATACTATCAGACTCAATAACAACTCTTTTGAGCACAGAATATTGTTTCTTTGTTATTGATTGGATTCATAAATATAAGCCAAGAGAAAGTAAAGCTGGAACAGCTTGTATTCTTTTATTAAGTTAGAAACATTTTGTCCTGGAAATGTGTAGATCTGTTCATTCTTCACGTCTGATATATAATTAAATATATTAAGCACAATATGTACTGGTATGTGTATATGTGTACACATACTGTATATATGCTCACACACTTTTGAGTTGTTCCATATGGAAAATCTCATGACCTTAGTCTTTTTTTCTATGTAATGTACTGATAAGTAAAATTAATGTAGAGTTGTGGTATTGGGAAAATTTGACTTTCCATTCTGGATTGTGTTCAGAACAAAGTTCATTCCAATACTGCTCGGAAGGATTCATTCAAAGATTCATACTTTGTAAGTCTTAATATTTCGGGCAATTATCGGCGCAACACAAATAGAAAATTGAGCAATCCTAGGGATCAATTAAAACAGCGGCCCCAATCTCCAGGCTGTGGCCCAATATTGGCCCATGGCCTGTTTGGAACCTGGCTTTGAAAGCAGCGGGTGAGAGCAAAAGTACATAGTTCCAGTTGCACAAGCAGCAGGTGCCCATGTGGAACCATTCCCTCTTTCTTCCCCTATTGGTCCGTAAAGCTGGACAGATTGTGGACCATTGAATTAAAAGATTGATGTATATTTTCTCCAAATCTGGGATTAAAGGAGATTTTGAAGATTCTGCCAAATTATATTGACCTCACCTCTTTTATAAAGTTATTGAATGTCTTTGAATAAGAGGATTCTTAAATATTCTAATAAGAATAGTAACTAAACAGTGCATCTGGATTTTTTTCTAGATATAAACAACACAAAACAGATTTTGAAGTGATTCCAAAAGAACGTCCTATTTCTGTACCTTGTAGAGTGAGCCGGTGCCCATGCAAATCTTATAACTTTGTTCCTCTTAATGGTACTCAGCCCATCCGCTGTAGATGTAAGCACTTTGCAGATCAGCATAGTCCAGCAACTGGATTTCTATGCAATGTGTGTAAGTATACTTTCATTAAATGAGTAATTTATATTTAAAAGCAACTACTATCTACAGATACCTTTCTTTAAATACTATCTCAGTATCATAACAATGTATATCTATTGGTTTGGAAGTAACTAATACATTTCAAATTCTGCAATCAGGAAACTAATTCAAGGTTCACCATAAATATTTCTTTATCCAGCTTTGGCCTGCCTGATTAGTTCTAGTCAGGACAATGTTGCAAATTCCATACTTTTGGGAGGTTCAGGGAGTTGAGGTAAGGAGGTGCTGCTTTTCTGTTGCAGCTCCAATATTGTAGAATAGTCTCCCTGAAAAGATTTGGCTTACTTTGTTGATTTCTATAACCTTCTAAAGATTAAGTTTTCTGGAAAATCTCTGATTTGTGTTGTCACAAATTTGTGTTATGTTGTATTCTCTATTTTGTTGTTTTATTTTTAATCAAAATTGGGTTTCTTTTATATTGTATTTTTTATGAGGTGCTGAATGCAAATTTTGATTGAAGTGGCAAGCAAATAGGCTAAATAAATAAATACTTTAAATCTGGTTAATTTGCATAATGATGCACAATATTTAAATATGTGCTGCTTCCAAAAAGGAGATCTTCAACGTAATCTTTTTCAAGCATTCACACAATAAGACTGTTCCTATTCTCAGACAACTCCTTGCAAAATTAGAACTTACCTGCAAATTATTATCTAAGCAAAGAATAGAAGTGTTTATGATTCCAGATATAGAAATAATTATATTGTAGTTATTACTCTTTCATGTCTGTCCTATTTAAATAATATATATATGAATATTAAAAGGTTTCAGTGGTAGCAATTTTTTATATCACCAAGACTACAGCAAGCAAAATGACATTGAATGTAAACCTTTCAAACAAATTCTGACTTTTTCAAAATATGTTTTGCATTAGGTTCCAAATGTGCAGGGTTTCACAGTTGCTTTACTTGTGGATGTGGCCAGCCAGCATATTCTCATGAAACTATAGTGGAAACAAAAGAGGAACGTTTAGCTCAAGGAAAGCCAGTTGGGCACGATGTCCCTTATGCTGCAATGGGGGGACTAACAGGTTTTAGTTCCTTAGCAGAAGGCTACATGAGACTTGATGATAGTGGAATAGGTAAGGATGAAATTAATTTTTAAAAAATATATGCCCGATTGCCTTTGTGTTTCTCAGCTAATTATCCTAGGAAATTTGGGGGAAGACAAGAATTGGCCATACTACCGTGTTTCCCCGAAAATACAACCTGTCCTGAAACTTACGCCTTGCCACATTTTTTGTGTGGGCAAAAAATATAAGCCCACCCCCGAAAATAAGCCCCCTGAACAATCCCACCTCCGGCCAGGCAGAGCACCGCTCACCGACCTAGCAGTATCCTGAAGGTGCCAAGTCGTGGCAGCCGGGGGGAAAAGGCGCTCACATTGCTTGGCACCTTTGGGATACCGCTAGGTTGGGGAGTGGCGTTCTGCCTGGCCGGAGTGGGAAGTTGCCTGGTGGCTGCTCCCTTGTGAGCGGACTCTGCCTGGCACAGCTGAGGCTGTGCCAGCTGGGCACAGCCTCAGAGGCGAAGCAGCCATGAGGTGGCCATGCTCAGAAGCATGGCAAACCCCCTCTCCAGCCGGACAGAGCGCCATTCACTGCCCTAGGTGGTATCCTTAAGGCACCAAGGTATATGGCGCTCTGCCTGCTCCCCAGCTCCCATGGCTTGGCACATTCGGGATACCCCCTAGGTCAGTGCATGGAGCTCTGCCTGGCTGGAGAAGGGGGTTGCGCGAGCGCCTGTTCCGCCTCCACCGCGCTCCGAGCATAACTTCTTCTCCGGCTTCCAAACTCCAAAACTCGGCTGCCGAGTCTTCCAGCAGCGGCCGCTCTAGGAGTGCCCTCTATGGTTGTGTGCCGGCTGCCGGACAGAGAGTCTTCTGGACAGAGAGTCTTCCAGCAACCATCCCACAAGCATAGAGTGCATTCCTAGAGCGGCCGCTGCTGGAAGACTCGGCAGCCGAGTTTTGGAGTTTGGAAGCCGGAGAAGAAGTTATGCTCGGAGCGTGGCAGGGGCGGAACAGGCGCTCGCGCAACCCCCTCTCCAACCGGGCAGTGCCAAGACATGGGAGCTAGGGAGCGGGCAGAGCGCCACATGCCTTGGTGCCTTAGGGATACCCCATAAGTCAGTGAATGGCGCTCTGCCCGGCTGGAGAGGGGGGTTGCCATGCTCGTGAGCATGGTCACCTCATTGCTGCTTCACCCCTGAGGTTGTGCTCGGCTCTTCGGGAGCCCGCTCACAATCCCAAAACAATAAGCCCTCCCCCTATAATAAGCCCAAGGCCATATTTCGTGGGGCAAAAGAAAATAAGACCCTGTCTTATTTTCGGGGAAACATGGTATATATTTTACTTAGAAGTCCTGGAAGAAACTGGGTGGGATGGAGATGTGGAACATGCATTGAACAAGTAACATATACTAAAAAGGAAATAATAGTTTAGTAAAACAATTGTGATAGTTTAATTGTATATCTTAACAAAATCAGTGCTGTTTCAAGTAATTATATCTTACGAAATTTATTTTAGTACTATCAAGACTTATAGTTTAGTACAAATATGTTTGAACTTTTTTTAAATAAATGAGTATTGCCATATTTTGATTTATACAGAATTACCTTGAAGATCACCTGAAACCCAATAGGTTTAAAATTCTTCTTTCTGATTAATTTGAAGTTATAATTCTGCATTCCAATATGAAGTTGATTTAGGTTGTTGCCTCCTTCAGCTTTATAAAGTTATGAACCCTGATTTTGAATCACCATTCTGGCTTTTAATGCTTGCTAGGCTTAATTTCAACATAGTTACTTGACTTTCAAAACCTTTACAGCCTGTGTTTAATGCAAATAGTCTTTCAACCTGATTGTTGATTAGGCTGGTTTCTTTATCTTCTGTACATTAAGGAGTGTCATTTACAGTTGGCAACAGGCCTTCTTCAAAAAAATCCCCCGGTTGTTTCTGGTTCGAGTAAACCCGTAGTTGTGGCTCTGGGAGGTTCCGTCCCCCATCCCAACATAATGCGCAAGCACTGTGCATGGCGCATGCAGTCACATTTAGAAACCGGTAGGGAAGGTAAGTGAATCCCACCACTGTATATATCTAAAATATATGTATAAAAATAGAGAAAGGGTGTTGGTTCTTACCTGAGATGCCTATTCTCATAGGGTGGAAGTAGCATCCAGACTGGGTTGACCTTCATCCACTCATTGCGAGGACTGAGCCTGACAGTTGATGAAAAACCACGCCCCTGTCGCTAGGCAAAGCCCAGTTCTGACGAAATAAGTCAGACTTCATGTATCATTGCTTCCAGGAGTCCAGTACATTAGCTATTCGATCAGCCGGTAAAGACAAGTCCTGTATTGATGCCTAAAGCAAAAGTCATTCAAATAAATCCACAAAAAAACACACAATGAGAAAAAACAAAAAGGAAAAAGAGGAACCAAAAAGGGGGGACATGTCTTCCCTTGGGAGGGGCTGGATGCTACCTCCACCCTATGAGAATAGGCGTCTCAGGTAAGGACCAACGCCCTTTCTCCATAGTGGTGGAGGTAGCATCCAGACTGGACGTACCAAAGCTGGATCTGTCCCCTGGGTGGGATTATGACTTGTCTGGCTGAGATCCTATCCTATGGACCAACTCGAGCACTCTGCGGCCAAAGCCTGCATCCGCAGATGCAAAGGTGTCCAACTTGTAATTTTTGATGAAGGGGGACGGGCTAGCCCACATCACTGTCTTACAAATCTCTGCTAAGGACGCTTGGGCCACCCAGGCAGCCGAAGTGGCCACTCTCTTTGTACAGTGTGCAGTCAATGTACTTGGAACCGAAGTAGATTGGACTGATAGGCTGAAACTGCCATAAGGGCATCAAGAACCCTGGGCAAATCCAGGGGGAGGAGGAGCTGATGTCGCAATTAGATGACGTGCAATCTCAATGCTCTGAGATTGCAGTCGATACTTTTGCCGCTGGGTGGTCCAAACGGACCTAAACCATCCCACAGAGACAGTGAATAGGAAGAATACGTCTTGCTGATCTCAGGGACATCGCAAAGTCCCTGATTGATTCAAGAGAAGTTCTTCAAGCCGGAGAGAAAAGGCTTGATTAGGCTGATGAAGTCGGGGCTGCTCCAAAAGGGAAGGATACGGAAAGAGAAAGTGTTTCCAGCTGGTGAGGAATTTTTACCGTTTTAAAAGAGACTGCCTATAAAAAACTTAAAATTAATTTAAATTGGAGAACAGAAGAAATAAGCGCGGAATTAAATTTGGAATGGTTTTGGACGGTGGGTTATCTTACTTTTTAAATGCTATTTTCTCAGATGGAATTTATGCAAGCCTTTAAAAACGAATGGATTAAGTTTTCTTCTATTTTTTTTTCTTTTACTATTCTTTGTAACCTATGGACTAAAATTCTCCTCTTTCATTACTGTGGATGTTTTTCTAACTCATTCAAGAATCGGACTTTTTTTTTCTTGAAATACAAAATAGATACAAAAAGAAACAAAGAAAATTGCAACATTGCAACAATAACACTGCTACTCGGAGGCTGGAGGTTTGCGTATTGGAAACGAAACACTTTTATTTTTTTTCACTGATTATTCTGGCTTGGCACTTCAAGGTCTCACTGCTTGTTTATAGAGAGTGATAAGAAGAAAAGCATACAGATGTCCGTTTGAAGTATATCTCTAACCAGAGAAAGGTGAAAATGAAATGTTATTGTGAATCTATGCTTAATCTTGTTAAACCCTTCTAAGTTATAGCAGCAGTGTTTGTTAGCTGGAGATAATTACACAATTTCAACAGCAGAAAGAAGTTTTAAGTCTGCAAAAGATATTCCCAGAAATACAGAAATTATCAAACACACATGAGAGGATAGAGAAGAAGTTGGAAGACTTGGTGCATCTAAAAGCAAAATATGATGAAGAAGTTGAAGATTTTATCAAATGGAAAAAGTGGTGGTTAAAATCTTAAAAATTGAAGAGGAAAATGAATATAAAGAAATTAAAATTGCTGATATTTATGGTGATTGGTTTGTCTGTGAAAATGGAAAGAGTGGCACACAGAAAGAGGAACTAAATGGGGGGGAATCTAACCTAGGTAGCAAGATACAGAAGAAGAAAAAACAAAAGAATTTAGAGATTTAAAGAGAGAAATTTTATTAGCAATATCATTGATAACACTACCTACAATCAAAGATAAGCTGATTAAGGAAACAGAAGAAGGGCATCGAAATTACATGAGAGATTTTATAAGCAAAGAGTTGCTAAGAGAAGTCCATACAAAGTTGATAAAGGAGATGATTAGAGGACTGACACCACAAGTGGCAGAAGATATGAGACTGTTTTGCTACTGGAAAGATACAGGTTGATAGATGGAAGAGTATAATTTAAAACTAGTTAAACCTAGTGAAATTTATTGACAATAGATATAGTTAAATAAATAGTTGATAATGATAATAATGTATACAATGTGTAGTGTTATGATAAGTAGTAATGGGATATGAATATTGAATGGTACCCATGAAAGGAAGATTAGAAATCCTTTTGGATTATATATAAAGGTTAATAAAAAAGAACTAAGTTAGATATAGTTAAGTCTTGAATATTAGAGGGAAAATGTTATGATACAGGATATAGTTAAATAAAGGAGGGATAATGATAACAACGTATATATAGGTACGGGTACAACATAAGGAAACTGGATGTAAATTGTAAACAGTGATTTGGAAAGAAGGATTAGAAAACTTTGTTATTAAATATTATGGATGTTTAGCTAGAGTAGGACATAAGGATTCAGTGTTATTGGAGGATTTTAAAAATAGTAAATGAAATGCCAGTATGTGGTTATGCATTAAATCTTGGTATATTTTATGATGAAGGACGTTTAAATAATTATAGTCAAATGAAAATGGAGGTGTGATGATGGTAACATGTATACATATCTGAGTTAAAATACTTGATTTAATATGAATTATGTTTGTTGACTGTGGAAGAGATGCACTTAAGCCTTTTTGTAATCAACTGATACACTTTCTACAGTATGTAAAGAAGGTTGTGTTGTGTTTGTTTTGAAAATTAAAAAAAAACTTTTATAACAAAAAAAGAGAACGCTGGGCAAATCGCAGGAGGGATATCTGTGCATCACTGGTGGTTTTAGATTGGAAGCTCTCTTAAGGAAACGCCGCACCGTTGGGATAGCAGAGGGGAACCCCAACAAGTCAATACGGAGGAAATAGCCGCCAATTGCCTTCGGATTGTATTTGTGGCCAAACCCTTGTCCAAACCATCCTGTAGAAATTTCAGAACATGAGGGATATGGCCCTGGTGGGATCTAAAGCCTTACCAGAACACGAGGAACAGAACGACTGCCAGGTGGAATCGTAGAGATGCTCGGTGGATGGGCGCCGAGTGGCTTGGATTGTCTGAATGACCCTGGATGAATAATTGTCCTCCTTCAGGACGCTCTGCTCAAGCGCCAGGCGGTCAACTGGAACCACTGAGGGTCAAGATGTTCCAGTGACCCCTGGCTGAGGGAGATCCGGTCTCGAGAGCCTGTCCACCGAGGGAGTCCGCAGGGCCGCAAACCAATGCCCGCGTGGCCAGTGAGGGGTGACCAGGACTACCTCTGCCCTCTCTCCAATGATCTTCTGGATGACTCGAGGTAAGAGTGGAAGCGGGGGGAAAGCATAAAGGAGGCCTGGAGGCCAGTTGCATTGAAGTGCATCCACCCCTTCCAACCGCAGTGTTGGGAACAGAGAGTAAAACTGCCGGAGCTGTGTGTTGTGGGGGATGGCGAAAAGATCGATCACCGGCATGCCGAATTGGTCCACAATGTACTGGAAGATTGATGGGTGCAGGCACCATTCAGCACTGTCCACAACCTCTCGACTGAGCCAGTCGGCCTGCACATTCTCCACCCCCGAAATATGCTCCGCACTGAGAGACTGTAATTGTTTCTCGGCCCAAAGACCCAATTTCATGGCTTCGCCCATCAGGGAACGTGACCTGGTCCCTCCCTGACGGTTTATGTGTGCCTTGGCTGGCATATTGTCTGTCCGACAAGGACGTGTTTGCCCGCCATTGTGTACTTGAAATGGCGGAGAGTCAGGTGGACCGCTCGTAGTTCCAGCCAGTTTATACTGTGAGTCCAGTCCACCTGATCCCATTGCCCCTGCGCCATTTGTTCCTGGAGGTGAGATCCCCAGCCAAACAGGCTGGCATCCGTGGTGACAGTCAGTGTGTCCTGGTCCTTGAACTGCGGCCCCTGGTGAGGGCCTGGGACATCCACCACAGGAGGGAATGGGAAACCTCTGCTGGGATGCGTACCTTGGCCAGGGAACAGCTTAAGAGTTTCCTCTGAAACAGCAAGAGAAAAAATTGGAGTTCCCTGGAATGTAGCCGTGCCCAAGGAACTATCCAAACGGCTGACACCATGGTGCCCAGCAATTTCGTGAGCGTGGCCAAAGAGCCCCTGCGTTCCCTGGCAGCTTGGCTTGCTAGGGACCTGAGAGATTCCTGCCGCTCTAGTGACAAGAAGACTCTACAATCAACGGTATCAGTTAAAGCACCGAGGTGCAGTAACCTGGTGGTCGGATGGAGATGACTCTTAGGTGTGTTAACTGAAAAGCCATAGTCCTGGAGGACCTGTGTTGTGGTCATAAGGTCCCTTCAAGCCTGACTATGGGACGAAGATTGTATGAGTATGTCATCTAAATAGGCCTGTAATCTGATAGGCACCTCTTGCAGCGCAGAGATCAAAGCCGTAAATTGGTAAATACTCGAAGTGCCGAGGAAAGCCCAAAGGGCAATGCCATGTTTTGGAAGTGATGACCCAGGTAGGAAAAGCATAGGAACTACGTATGCTGGGGCAAGTTGGGAATATGGAGGTATGCCTCCGTCAAATCTATTGAAGTTAAGACATCACCGTGTGTAATACCTTAAATGGTTTGCAATGAATGCATCTTAAAACATTTATAACAAATGAACTTGTTTAATTTCTTAAGATCAAGGATGGCTCTCCAGCCCATGGAGGCTTTGGGGATAACAAAAAGTATGGAATAGAATCCTTGGCCGCGTTGGTCTTCCGGCACCAGTTTTACGGCCTGTATATCCAAGAGATGTTGAATCGCCTCTTGCATGATACGATGTCGAGCCGGATTGTTTGATAATGGATAGGTCCTGAAGAGCCTAGGGGAGTTGGAGATAAACTCAAGAGCAAGACCTATTCTAATAGTAGATCTAACCCAGGCATCGGAGATGGTCCTATCCCATTGATCAGCGAAAAAGGCCAATCTACCTCCGATGGGATAACTGGTGGCCGGCAAGTTAGGATCGGCGGTAGAAACGTCCCACGCCTCCGCGAAAGGGACATTTGGCTGATTTTCCTCTCTGGTAATGGTCTGACTGGCCCCTCTGTCTGGAGGAGTATCCCCCCTGTTGCCTATACCCCTGGGTGCCATAGTTTGCCCCCGAAAAGATGAACCATAATCCTGGTTCCGAAAGGACGACCCCCCATCCTGACCCCGAAAGGAAGGGCATCTGGGGTAGGGAGCGGAGCAGGAGAACCCTTTCTTGGGTGCCGTAGGGAGGTTCTTTCTCTTCTCCTTGTTCTCGATGAGAAATAGATCCAAGGCGTTCCCAAAAAGAGAATTGCCCTTGAATGGGGCAGAAGCCAATCACCATTTGTGGCACACATCCGCCTGCCACTGGCGAAGCCACAACAGTCTGTGGGACGCCACAGAAGATGCCATGGCCCTGGATGCGAATCTGGCAGATGTAAGCGTAGCGTCAGACGTAAACTGGACAGCCACCACCAATTGGTGATGTCTTTGATGGGCGTGTATGTCTGTGATAGGAATGCTTTGTTGCAGGTCCTGAAGCCAGAGGAGACAGGAACGGATGAAGAAGAAAGCGGTGGTTGAGGCATGAACCGCCCACGCTGCTGCCTGGTGACCACGTTGCAATGCGAGGTCTGCCTTTTTGTCCTCTGGTTTAAGGACATCTTATGGGGCTCCCGGCATATTCGATGAGGTGTAGAGGGCAACCACTGGGGCGTCGATTGTTGGAACCAACAAGAATTGGGCCAGATCATTGGCTACATTGAAATTTTTTTTATCTGAGGCCTATGGATTTGGACCGGAAGTAGGAGCCGACCACTGACGTTGTACCACGTCTACAAATATTTTAGGTGTTGGTATCGTTTCAGATGGAGGGGCCTGTTCAGAGAACAGGGTGTCAGAAGACACAGAAGTAGGGTAAGGGGCAGTTGTCGCTGGCTGTGCGCCAAAATTTGCCACCATCTTGGCCTTGTACAGCAAGGACTGGAATAGGGTTGGAGGGAAGAGCCCAGAGAAAGTATTTTGGTCGGGTTCCCTGCCCTCATCCTCAGACATCTGTGCCTCTTTGATCTCCCCTTCCTCTGAAACCGAAGATTGGTCTGATGCCTCCTCATCTGGAGCCGAAGAGTCTGCTGTTAACGTGGGCTCTAGAGGTACTGTGGGGCGGTCAGATGATTGCTTCTGGGGTGGTTGCTTTTGGTTTGAAGCATCCCTCTGTTGCAACCCCGCTGCAATGCCTTGTGATATGGTGGTGGCAATGATTTCTTGAAAATTGGACATGTAGAGAGGATTTGCTGGTCATGACGAATTCCAGTTGAGGTGGACGGAATAGCGTCCATCCTCTGCACGCTATGTGGGGCGGATGGTATCGCCAGCAGGCACAGGAGGATGAATTTCCTGTTTTGGCCCCCAGATGCCAGAAACGTCAATTGGAAAGAGAGGGTTAAGGGAAGCCTTCCTACCCTGTCTGTCCCCAGAAGGTTGTAAGGCCAATTGCATGTGGGAATGCTCAATTTGTTTAGAAGCATGTGAGGATGAGGCTCTCTTAGAGGCAGCTTTCTTATAAATGCGCTCCAAAGCCTTTTCCTTTTCCTTTTTGTATCGAGAAGCAGGCTTGGAGGGCTTTTTAGATCTGCTAACCTTCACTGAGGCTTTTGGATTTTTCTTGCATGTTTTAGCTTGCCCTGAGGTGATAGAGGTTGAAGGCCTGGGAGGTGATTGAGTAGCCAAATGCCCTTCAACCAATTGGGGGCTATGAGGCGCTCCAGAGGGCTCCGCTGTGACACTTAGTGTTTCAGAAGAAATGGCGGCTGCCATTTTAAAAGGAGAGAGAGTGCGAATAAGAAAAATGGCACATCTTTTTGCAATGGCTAAGCTCCTTATAAGAAAACAGTGGCTTGACTAGAACGCTGCTCCTTATCAACTCTCCGATCACCACTCTAAGAGCATGGGTCGCTCTGCAGCAGCTGAGAAAAAACGCCCATGTTGTATTTCAGTTAAGCTGCTGTGGTTCACCACTCAACTGAAGAAGGAACGATGGAGCACTGCCAGTACGAAGGCTATTCCAAACGGTGAGGGATTGTAATAGGGCAAGGCAGGTGGTGAGAGGTAATCGTGGTGGAATCAGGCACTGATCGTCAAGCTACGGGAGTTTCTGGGATTAATCTCAAACAGTTCAAGCCTCCCTCATCTTTCGAAGCCTTTATGCCCTGATAGGCCTTACAGGCTAAGACTGCACGCTGCCCCTGCAAGGAACTTCAGCCAGTCAGGGTCGCTGCCAGACACAATCCAAAGTCAATTCACAATCCAAGGACAATTCAATAGGAATAACTCACAAATCCAATATTTATAAAGACAGTAAATTCCTCTCAGATTGGATCTAAGCGATGATACATCTATCCTCATTGAGGGACTGAGTCGGAACTGGGCTTTGCCTAGCGACAGGGGCATGGTTTTTCATCAACTGTCAGGCTCACTCATCGCAATCAGTGGATGAAGGTCAACCCAGTTTGGATGCTACCTCCACCACTATGGAGAAGCTTTCAGATTTACATTTTTAAATTGCTGTCTTAAATAGCTGTCCTGAAGGTAATGTTATCATCCATTATTGTATGTTTATTTTTAAATTAAATATAATTAAATGTATTTTAAGTAAACTTTTGAGTTCTAAAACAATAAAACCATGATTTAATGGACTTTGGCTCAGAGCACAGGAGACATGACATAGAAAATAAGCAACAATAGGTATTCCTTTCCCTCATGCTGATTGTTTCCCCCATGCAAGCACTTTCTTGTTGGATGAAGTTTCATATTTGAGTTCAGGATGAGGGAAGGTAAGGGCAAGGAGGATGAAATTATCAAATCATCAATTGGGTAAGCCAGTTAGTGTGATTTATTGTGTGGAAACAGTAGTTTAGGACAGCAGAGAGGAAAGATTAAGCATTTTGGTAGGATATGCCAGCCTGGGAAATAAACAGCAATTCCTTTTTACTATCATGACTTGCCTTCTGATTTATTATCTAACTTTGATAATAATATGAATAACCTCTTTTTTCATTGTGCAATATGAGGAAGCTATCCTAACTATCCTGAGTTATCTTCTGTTTCTGTCATTGGATTTGTTGGACTCTCCTTCTGCTGGAATGGCTCTAAACTGAGCTTTATCTGTAACTTATCAATACATTTCAAAGAAATTCTGACACAGAAAAAACTATTGTCCTTTATTTATTATTTATTTATTTACTGAGCACTTATAGACCGCCCCTTCTCCCGAAAGGGACTCGGGGCGGTGTATAGTCCATGTATAGTCCATACAAGAAATACATCATATAAATAACAAATAATTGAACAGTTAAAATTGTTAAATAGGAAGATAGATATGGAGGAGGTTAAAAAGAAGGTTAAAAAGAACTGTACAGCTGAGTAAAGTATATAAATATAGTTTTAAAACCCCTAAAAATATCCCATAAAATTAGATTTAAAACAATTTCCCTAAAATACCAGTTAAGAAATATGTCTGCCAGGAGGTAACAGTTATGGTTGTGCCAGGCCAGCCAATCGGAACAGGTGAGTCTTCAATTTTTGTCGGAAGGAGCGGAAGTCGGTGGTGGTTCTAATGTCGGGGGGAGGTCATTCCAGAGGGTTGGGCCCATCACAGAGAAGGCCCTACTCCTTGGCGCCGCCCGTTGGCATTGCCTGGTGGACGGCACCAGGAGTAGTCCCTCCCTGTGAGAGCGAATTGGCCGCAGGGATGTGTGTGGGAGGATGCGATCCCGCAAGTAACTAGGTCCTGTGTCATGGAGCGCTTTAAAGATGGTGATCAAGACCTTGAAACGCACCCGAAAAACCACAGGCAGCCAGTGCAGCTCGCGCAGGAGAGGTGTTACATGGGAGTACCTCGTACTCTCCATGACAGCCCGCGCGGCTGCGTTCTGGACTAGCTGCAGTCTCCGGGCGCGTCCCAAGGGAAGCCCCATGTAGAGAGCATTGCAGTAGTCCAGGCGAGACGTCACCAGCGCATGAGTGACCGTGCGTAGGGCATCCCAGTCCAGTAGGGGGCGCAATTGGCGCACCAGGCGAACCTGGTGGAACGCCCCCCTTGCCACGGCTGCCACATGGTCGTCCATTGACAGCCGGGCATCTAGGAGGACGCCCAAATTGCGCGCCCGTTCCACAGGGGACAATTGTTCGCCCCCTATGGCCAGCGATGGAATCAGCTGGCTGAACCGAGGTGCCGGTAGCCACAGCCACTCAGTCTTGGAGGGGTTGAGCTTGAGTCTGTTGTCCCCCATCCAGACCCCGACGGCTTCCAAACATCGGGACATCACTTCGACAGCCTCGTTGGGGTGGTTTGGGGTTGAAATGTACAGCTGGGTATCATCAGCGTACAGATGATATTCAACCCCAAAACCACGGATGATCTCCCCCAGTGGCTTCACATATGCGTTGAACAGGAGAGGCGAGAGGACCAACCCCTGTGGCACCCCACAAGTGAGTGGCCTCAGGGTCGACCTCTACCCCCCTGTCAACACACATTGCGTCCGGTCGGAGAGGTAGGAGCCGAACCACCGCAGAACGGTGCCTCCGACTCCCATCCCCTCCAGCCGGCGCAATAGGATACCATGGTCGATGGTATCAAAAGCCGCTGAGAGGTCTAATAGGACCAGGATAGAGGAACAACCTCTATCTCTGGCCCTCCAGAGATCATCAACCAACGCGGCCAAGGCTGTCTCCGTGCTGTGCCCGGGTCGGAAGCCGGACTGGCGTGGGTCTAGATATTCGGATTCGTCAAGGTGTCGCGGAAATTGCTGTGCCACCACATTCTCAACAACCTTCGCTAAAAAGGGAAGGTTGGAGACTGGACGATAATTAGCTAGCTCCGTTGGATCAAGTGAAGGCTCTTGAGCAAGGAACTCACCACCGCCTCTTTCAAGGCGGTTGGTAAGGATCCCTCGCCCAATGAGGCGTTCACCAGGCCCAGAAGCCAGCCTCGTGTCACCTCCCAGGTTGCCAGTACCAGCCAGGAGGGACACGGGTCCATTAAACATGTGGTAGGTCGCAGCCGTCCACGCAACCTGTCCAAATCCTCGGGGGCAACAGAGTCAAACTCCTCCCAGAATGGTCTCACAAGACTCACTGTTGACGGCTCGTCTGGTCCACTGGAGGGGGCCCATCCGCTCCGGATCTGAGCGACTTTGTCCTGCAGTCCCTATTACAGAATGTAAGAAAGCTATCTTAGGATACATTTTAATTGTTTCTTCTGTCAATATATTTGATTGTTTTTTTACTTTAATAATAGCTTAATAATTGGTCTTATTAAAATCTATTTCATAGTTATTCCCAAATGAGTAGCAGTGCTACTCATTTGGGACCAAAATGCTACCAGAAATGTGGTACTTTGAAGATTAATAAATGTGTTACATCATATTACATATTATATTTTATATTTTTTTTGCCATTTATCTTCCTGCCAGGTGACTTTAAATAAATATAAAATAAATATTTATAAAATAATACATTTTACTTTATGTTCAAATGTTCTGTGAATTGGACTCCGTCTGATGTGTGGAGTTTATCTTAAGCTGGAGGTTTATATTGATATTTGGGACAGGGCAAACAAACAAAGGGAAATGAACAGCAGTTTGCTGTTATCCTTGCTAACGGCTGTTTTCATGCTTTTCTGGTTGACAATTTAACCAATGACTGAATGTTTAAGATGATACATGCAGTATGATTTACATTTTTAATTTTAATGTGACCTGCAGAAAATAGTTAACCCTTTTGATGAGTGTTGATTCATCTTGATTATCCTATTTTATGTACACTATCAACTTGTTCATTTTATACTACACAATCATCTAATAGAAATGCTGTTCAATCTCTTTGGTGGTCTTAATCGAACATATATTTAACCTAGACTTTATTCATCAGCAATAGTACTTTAATTTTAATTCTTAATGCTTGTTTACTTTTAAGGAGCACCTTCTGCTCAATTCTTAGAAGCTCCTGTAACCAACATGGATAATCCATTTTTAAAAGCATTCCAAGGTCCATCCAGTTCCATGCAGGCCTACTCCCAATTAACAGATGGTAATGATTTTTACATTTTTAAATAGTTTATTAAACAGATTTTAAATGTATTTTAAAAGCTAACAAAATTATTGTCTTTAAGGAAGTACAAGTACAACAATGCAAGTTTCCAGTTTAAGGAGATCTGAAGAAGATGATATGGCTTATTTTGAAAGACAGTATCAGGCACGGGTAAGTCCACAGCATACATTATTTAAAGCAGAAGCATTTCTTTCTGTTTAAAAATAATTTGTTCAAATGGCACTTACCACACATAATAATGTGTTGATGGTTTTAAATAGTACATTGGGAAACTAGTGATATTTGAAAATCAAATGTACTTAGATGGGAATATCAGGACTATCGTGACATGCAAAAAGAAAGAAGAGTGTTTGTATAATTTATATTGAAGACCAGTGACTTTTTTCAAAAGCAATAAAAGTTTTAGAGGCAGCACATGTGCCTATTTATTCAGTAATGCAATTGTACAACAATATTTACATTATTGGCTAAACATTGTATAAATCTTGCTACAAGAAGTTTTAAACTCTATGCATGATAGTCAATCGTATCAACTAATTTATATGTTTCTCTACCTCCACCTTAGATCACAGCTTATGAGATTTCCAACAATGGCATAACTCATAAATTTCAGTTTGTGAGTTTGTGTCAATTCATATGGGTGCTTGGATGTAGATGCATCTTGCAAAGGAAATTTCTAATGCTTGTAGGATAAGAAAATGTAGCAATAATGGGACTAGATCAGGGGTGTCAAACTTGTGGTGCCACGTCATCACCACATGAGGTATAGTGACTTTCTCCCCTTCGCTAAACTGGAGGTAGGTGTGGCCAGCACACGACCCCTGTGGGCTGCAAGTTTGACATCCCTGGACTAGATGAAAGTTGTTTTCTATAGTTTGCAGAAAACAAGGACAGCTTATGTTTCAAGTAATTTTATGATTTTTTTCATTACAGTTGAAACAAGAGAAGGTGAGGGATCAGAAAGGCAAAAGTCATATGCCAACAAAGACCCAACATCATCAATAATGTATTTGGGTTTCACTGTAATTTATGAGCATTTCTGTTCCTATCTATCTTTGTATCTATCTTTCTTCAGTGGCTATAGTACAATATATTTATTTTTCTATGTAAATTTTGTGCATATAAAATGATGTGCTTCTTTTCACGCATTGAAGCAAAATAATGCTATCCATTTAATTCTGCATACTTGAAAATCAGTAATGGAAAAAATTCAGGTTTCATAGCAGAAAACTATTGTATGAACATTGAGAATTACTTCTTGAGAAGTGTTTATTATTGTTAAAGATTTGCATTTTACGAAAAGTGGTTTTGTTTTCTGTATTTTAAGATTTGAAAATGTTGATAATAAAGAAAAACAAATAATCATTATAGGTGGTAACTGAGTCAAAAATTTCTATTGCTAAGCAAGACACTTATTAAGTGAATTTTGTCCCATTTTAGGACCTTTCTTGTGATAGTTGTTAAGCGAATACTTGCAGTTATTAAGTTAGTAACATGGTTGTTAAATTAATCTGACTTTCCAATTGATTTTGCTTGTCAGAAGATTACAAAGGTAATCACATGATCCTGGGACATTGCCACTATCAAAAATATGAGTCAGTTGCCAAGTGTCTTTATTTTGATCACATGACCATAAGATGCTGCAATTATTGTGTGACAAAAAGTCATAAGTCCCTTTTTTTCAATGATGTTATAACTTCGGTCACTAAATGAACTGTTGTAAATCAATGATTACCTGTATAGTTGAATTGATTTATCTAAAAATAATGCAGTAAAAATATGGTTGACAGATTACTAGATGTTTTGCATTGGACAACATACATCTTACGCCTTGTTTTTTAAATAGGATATCCCTTATTAAACCAGCCTTATAGATGATATCTGAAAATGGATCTTAATCTCTAGTAACAGTAGATTTAGGCTTAGAATAACTTTATTAAATGTACACTAATCAGTATACATTAAAATGAAATTATATGAAATAATGTAAATGCACAAATATATGAAGTCATAGTTAAAAAAGATTTATTGGTATAGATGAAACAGACACAACAGATAGGTAAAAAATGTAATGTGTTGCAAAGATGTGAATTTTGTACAAACAAAATAAAATTTATTAAAAATTTTAAAAAAATGAAATTTCATTGCATACAGCTCTCAAAGGATCACCACTTCCAATATACACTATATAAACATGACAAACAAACAAACAAACAATATACATGTACCCACATATATGTCTCAGAGAAACAACGCAATCTATTTCAGATACATACATGTACATGGTGAGAAAAACAAATCTTGCGAGTTTACCAGACGGATGGCATAGAGAACAAAGCTCTTAGAGAATCTGATAGTTCTGCTAAAAATACTTCAAAGGCTCCTCCCAAAGCGGAGCAACAGAAACGTACTGTAAAGTGGGTGTGTGAGGTCTCTAACAATGCTTTGAGCTCTGTGCACATAACGCTTATGAGCAGTATCCTGAGTAATGGTATCCTGAATAATAGAAAGCAAGTTTCTTATAATCTTGGGTGTGCTTATTATTCTCTGTATGGACCTTCTATCTGAGGCACTGCTACCACCAAACCAAACAGTGATGCAGTTTGTTAAGACACTCTCAATCGTGTCTCTGTAAAACGTGGCCAGGACGCAAGAAGAAAGATGCACTCTTCTCATCCAATGCAGGAAATGCAGATGCTGGTTTGCACGCTTCATTAAGGATGACGTATGGAGATACCAATTCAGATTGATAGTTATCTGCACCCCCAGTTGCTTAATACTATTGACCATCTCTATAGCTGTATCCTTGATACTGAGTGGAATATGACTATGCTGGCTCTTCCTAAAATCTACAATGATCTTCTTTGTTTTATTAACATTTAGAGCCAGGTTACTTTTATTGCACCAGTCCACCAGAGCCATCACATCTTCCCTATAAGCATCTTCATTATCATCCTGGATAAGACCCACCACTGCTGTGTCATCCAATATGATTCATAGCAGATTTGGCACAGCAGTTGTGGGGCATTAAGATGAACAGTAGTACATTGAAGACAGCGCTGTGGGGAACATGTAGTCAAGGAGATGGAGTTGGAAACTTTTCTTCCAACCCGCACAAACCTGGGCCTATCAATAAGGAAATCAAATATCCAATCACATAAAAGAATACTAAAACCTAATAGGCCCAGTTTGTTCACCAAATGCTGAAGAATGAATGTGTTGAATGCCAAAGTAAAATCAACAAACAGCATTTGCACATGATTATTCTCCTCCAGGTGCGCCAAACTAAGATGAAGCACACAGGAAAGTGCATTAGCTATAAAGCAGTTCTCATAGGCAAACTAATGAGTCAAATGTAGGGGATAAAGACTTCATCATAAAGGAAGCGAGTGCAACTGGATGGTAATCATTAAGGCATGTGAGTTTTTTGGCACTGGTACAATGTTTGCAGTCATGTTTGTGAGAACAATGGCCAGCTGAACAACGCACTCCTTAAGTACTGCCCAGGGATATTAGCAGGACACAGAACTTTTTGAATGTTGACTTTCCATAGCACCTTCTAAACAGCAGTTGTATCAAACCTGAGCACCTGTTCATCAGGAAGGGGGAAAGCCTTCCTTGCTGGATTGTTTGTGGCTTCAAACCATAAAAAAAAACATTTAGTTTTTTTAGAAAATCTGTGTTACCCTTACATATTAGGGAAGTTTATAGTCAGTAATAACCCAAATACCTTGCCACATTCTAGGATCCCTAGGATCTTGAAAGAAATTCTGCACTTTCTGACTACAGAGCCTACTTTGCTGTTTTTATAGTACATTTCAAATCAGCTCTTGCTATGGTAAGTGCTGCCACATTGCCTGATTTGAAAGTGGTGTTTCTCACCTTCAACTGACCTCCTGAGACATCCAAGGTTTCTCATTTGCTCTCATAACAATAGTCTTAAGAACACTGACATCTTCCAGACACTTTTGAATATAAGCAGACACAATAGAACAGGGATGCCAAACTGATGGTCCTGGGCTGGATGCATCATGCACAGGTAAACCCCCCCCCCACCTGCTCCACAAAGGCAAAAATCGTGGTGATACGTCACGTGACATGATCAAGTTTGGACACCCATGCAGTAGCATAGTTGTTCACATCAGTATGTTATCCAGTATGTTTGAACTTACCTAACAGTAAGTTTTGGATCCAAGATGAATCGATGACATCAACAAGTATTGTGGGGCCAACTGGATTGGATAACATACATCTTATGCCTTGTGTTTTAAATAGGATATCCCTTATTAAACCAGCCTTATAGATGATAGCTGAAAATGGATCTTAATCTCTGGTAACAGTAGATTTAGGCTTACAATAACTTTATTAAATGTACATTAATCGGTATACATTAAAATGAAATTTCATTGCATACAGCTCTCAAAGGATCACTACCTCCAATATACACTATATAAATATGACAAACAAACAAACAATATACATGTATCCACATATATGACGCAGAGAAACAACACAATGTAGTTCAGATATATACACGTACATGGTGAAAAAAATGAATCTTGCGAGTTTACCAGACAGATGGCATACAGAACAAAGCTCTTACAGAATCTGATAGTCCTGCTAGAAATACTTGAAAAGCTGCTCCCAAAGCGGAGCAACAGAAACGGACTGTAAAGTGGGTGTGTGAGGTCTTTAACAATGCTTTGAGTTCTATGCATGTGACTCGATCAAGTTTTGACACCCATGCAGTAGCATACTTGTTCACATCAATATGTTGTCTAGAATGTTTGAGAACATACCTAATAGTAAGTTTTGGATGCAAGATGGATCGATACATCAGCAAGTATTGTGGGGCAACTGATAAAACAAAGTTCAAGACCATATTGCTTGGAAACATGCAGAAGAGACCTTTATCCCGCAGTGGATCGACAATGGCTAAAATGGTGATGATCTGGCAATTTAAACTATTTCCAACTAGCTTAGTAAGACTTGATATCAAATAACAATGTATATTTGATATTTTTTTTATATTTTACAAAATAAAACATTTTATAATATATTTATATTATATATTCATAACATTGTCTTTTTGGCAACTTCTACTACGCATGCCCAAGATGGTGTCCTGTCGCGTTTGAGGAGAGCTTCGGGGAGATGATTGTCCTTCTTGGGGCTTGCAGGGGTACCCTATTCCATCGTTGGTTCCAGGTCCAGTTATGAGAACTTCCTGGGACCTTGGGGATACCCTCGAGTTGCGATGTCCTGCCTTATAGCCGGACCATCGTGAGTGAAATGGGGTGGTTAGCGGTGAAAGGAGAATGGAGAGCGTCGGTGGCTGCCGGCATGGGTGTGGTCAGCAGCTGGGGTGGGACACCTGGCCCGGGGTCTCTGCAGCCGGCATGGGTATGGTCGGCGGTGGCGGTGGGATGCCCAGTCTGGGGCCTCTACAGCTGCCACTCCCCACGCCGTGGTGTTATCCTGGTTGCTCCCCCCTCCTCCTTGCTTATGAACATGATAAATTAGATCAGCGGGGAGGGGCTGAGGCAGCTGGCATGGATACTAACGCCAGTGGAAGATGGCTTCAGTAGTTGGCGTGGGCACAGTTGGAGTGGGGGGGGTCCTTCGTTGTGCCTGCCCCCCAGTATTATTGCTGTTGCCTGGGCCACTGTACTGGGCCATTTGGCTCCCCCTCCTGTGATATTATGAACTGGGTCAACCGAGTGTGGCCCTGGCGATGGATGTGAGTGCAGCTGGCATGGGCGGAGCTTAGCTGTTGGAGTCAGAGTTGGAGCAGCCGCCGATGCCGCCGCTGTTCTCGTGGTCACCATCACTGGCCGCTTCACCACCTCGCAAGCTAGCATCTGCTGCGATTTTGGACAGCTGTCCGTTACCCTTACATATTGTCCCCAACACCGACTATTTTTATGGTGGACATAAGCTTCCTGCTACCCCCTTGAACACTGCCGGCTGCCCCCCCCCCTGTGGACATGTCATCTCGTTCCATCTCCCCATGATGTCATCCCGTTTAGTTGATGCCACACTCTACGTTATACTGCAACAGACCTTTATTCCCTCCGGGAACTCCCCCTTTCCTGGGGATGGACTTCTGACCTATCAAGACGCTTCCTTAATGACGGATCTTGGGATCCCGAGAGGTGGCATGCGAAGGAGAGACTTCTTAAGGGTTTTTTACAGGTGCTTTTAAACCAAATTTTAAGAGGGGAGGGGGGTTGATTCAGATGGCTCAGACAGGCTTGGGGGGGGGGGGGAGTCTGCCAGGGCACAGGCCAGAGCTAACTAATGGTCGTGGGTTGGGAGGGCTAGGAAGGGTTGGGATTCCGGGGGAGACATTAAGCCATTCCATTGGGGGGTTCACCATCTCTACTGTTTGTGGGAGAGGCAGATATGGTGGGGGCCAAGGGTCAAATGGTGTTCGGAGGACACGGATTTGCTGTTTAAGAGCGATTGCGTGTTCCAACCACTGTTCCCTCTAAGGTGCGCGGCTGCGCAGCCGCGCAGATGGCAAGAAAACACCATGCAGCAGTTTCCAACTGCCGCGCAGTGTTTTGTACTGTCACGGGCGCCGGAGGCTGGGGAGGTCCTTTGCAGGCGGCTAGAACTGGCTGCCCGCAAAGGACCTCCCCGGACTTGTTTTGATGAGCGCGGGGTGACTGAGTTCAGGAAAGCAAGCCCGGGGAGGTCCTTTGTGGGAGGCCAATCCTAGCTGCTTGGGCCCGGCGCTGTGGCTAAACTTAACCCCCAAAGCCCCTGCCGCTACCGGAATATCTGCTGCCGCCTCCTCCTCTAACAGCACCACCACATTTGCTGCCCAACGCTGCGGCCGAGGTGAAGCCGGCAAAGCTCGCGCCGGCGCCCCCACCCCTGGCAGCGGCGCCTCCCCCTCCATTCAGAGCTCCCGCCGGCGCCCCCACCCCTGGCAGCGGCGCCTCCCCCTCCGTTCAGAGCACCTGAGCTGAGCCCCACGTTACCCCTGCCCCCTCCTCCTCTGTTGTGCTTTTGAGGAGCCATGAGGCCGCGGGAGCCATTAGGAAGGCGGCGGAGGGGGCGCAGCAGGGGAAAAAGACTTCATGGCTTCTCAAAAGCACGGCGGAGTTGGAGGGGGCAGCAGGGGTAATGCGGTGCCCAGCTCAGGTGCTCTGAGTGGAGGGGGATGCGCCGCCGCTGCTGCCACGGGCGGAGGCGCCAGCGGGAGCTTTGGCTTCACCTCAGCCACAGCACCGGGCAGCAAATGTGGTGGTGCTGTTGGAGGAGGAGGACGAAGAGGAGGCAGCTGCTATTCTGGTGGCGGCAGGGCCGCAGGGGCTTGTCGGCATCTTCAGCAGCAGCCCTGCCCCCTGTGAAAAAAACCAAAGATGTAGCAGATCCACGCAGATGAACATCGCTGAAACATGACTGGAGGAGGAATTCTGGGAGTTGAAATCCACAAGTCTCCAAGCTGTCAGGTTTGAAGACCCCTGGTTTTTTTTTTTCTAAAGGGTTAGTGGTGTCAGGATCTTGCAACTTGACAGCTTTAAAACTTACATGTTTCAATGCCAGAGTTCCTGAGCCAACATGACTGGAGGAGGAATTCTGGGAGTTGAAGTCCACAAGTCTTCAAGCTGTCAGGTTTGAAGACCCCTGGTTTTTTTTCTCTAAAGGGTTAGTGGTGCCAGGATCTTGCAACGTGACAGCTTTAAGACTTACATGCTTCAATGCCAGAGTTTCTGACACAACATTTTGGTTGTTAAGCAGGAGCGTTGTTAAGTGATACTATATAACACTTTTAATTAAGCGGGTACCTTGAATAAACATAACTTTGAGTTTCAAATAATACAGATTTCGTTGTTGTCTTAGATGACACCTGTGAAAAAAATTCAGGTGCTGCTCAGGCATGAAAATGTGCTGCTCAAACACTATACTTTTCTGCTCACACTGAAAAAAAATTAGAGGGAACATTGGTTCCAACCCTCACCGCCCTTCTCGCACCCCCGGGTGCTCGGGATTACAGGACCCTGGTCTCCGGCTGGTGTCGCTTAACGCCAGGTCCGTGGTACATAAGGCTCCCCTCATTTACCCCTCATACAAGAGGGTAGAGCGGACCTGGCGTGCATTACGGAGACCTGGTTGGGCCATGAGGGGAGGGTGCCCCTTAGCGAACTATGCCCACCAGGCTTCCGGGCGTTTCACCAGCCAAGAGACCAGGGCAGGGGCGGGGGTGGCGGCGGTGGTTATTAGGGAAAGTCTCAGACCTCAGGAGGTCACTGTGCCTCAGATAGGCGGGTGTGAGTCTCTCTTTGTGAAGTGGGGCCTTGGAGTTCAGGTGGGCCTTTTTGTTACGTACCTGTCTTCCTGCTACGTTTCATCGGCCCTGCCAGAGCTGCTGGATGTGTTAGCTGGATTGGCGGTTGATTTCCCCAGGCTCATGGTCCTGGGAGATTTCAATCTGCCTTCCATTGGTGAGACATCTGAGTCAGCTCAGGAGTTCATGGCTTCCATGACAGCTATGGACCTAACTCAGTTAATTCAAGACCCCACCCATAATGGGACACACACGCTTGACCTGACTTTTGTCTCTGGGCAATGGATGGATGAATGATCTAGATTTAGGGGATATTTCTATTCAACCCTTGTCATGGTCTGATCATTTCCTCATCAGGCTTGACTTCCATACCGCTACCCCTCGCCGCAGGGAGGTGGAACCAACTAGATCAGTGGTAGTCAACCTTTTTCTACCTACCGCCCACTAATGGATCTTTCTTGATGGAAAAATTTCTTTACTGCCCACCAGTTTTTGGGCAAGTGCGGAATATTTTTTAGAAAGAAAGGTGTTTTTTTAAAAAAGAAATGTACATACATTTATCTTTTTATTTTTACTTTATGCATAATGTTATAATGTTTTTAACTTTATAAAGTTTAATTAGAAAACAATAAAGTAAATTGAAATTAGCTTTACTAGTGATTAATGAGATCTTTGAGGTTGATGCTGCGAGACTAAATATTTGATATTTGGTTCGATTTTCATAAGGAACAAACAAAGGTCTCCTCTTTCGGTGATATTCAGACGGTTTCTCTGTTTGCTCATAATATGATTAACAGCACTAAAGCCTGATTCTACAAGATATGTGGTAGGGAAAGGTATCAATAAATTGAACATCATTTTCCACATATTTGGATATAACGGATATTTGGATATAATTTTTTTTTATTTTGCCAGAGTTTTTGGTATCCACCACTGCCAAAATTACATTTACTCTCTTCATCATATTTAAGTTCTAATAGTTCTTCTTGGCAAGTTATATCAACCTCAGCAACATTTGCTGTAAAATGATTTATCATCAAGTCATGCACCTTTAAGATCAAAATATCTTGAAATCATTTTTCCATATCCAATTTGAGTCCGTTGAGGTGGCTACTGAACCTTTCAATATCCCCTGGAGTTACATCATTGTTTATAGAGGGCAATTCAGGAAACTGATGAAATTCTCTCTTGAGAATATTATGACGGAGAAGATCAAGCTTTTTGATAAATAATGACACAATATTTTTGCAACTTATAAGAGTTATATTGGCTCCTTGAAGCTGCAAATTAATTTCATTAAATCTGTTGAAAATGTCTGCCAAATAAAAGGCATCATTCTTTACGGTTTTTAACTGTTCATAGAAACCAGCCTCATTATCACTTTCAAAAAACTGTACGACACTATCAAATAATGCAACAAAATGAGACAAGCATGTATCCTTTGAGAGCCATTGAACTTCTGTGTGTAAAAGTAACCTAATAAACTGCTCGTTATTGTCCTGGCACAGCTGTTGAAACTTCTATCACACTTGGCATTAGATTTGATCTTATTTACAACTTTAATTATTATACTTAATGATGAATGGAGACTTGCACTTAAATGTTTTCCTACAATATGTTGTCTGTGCGCAACACAATGAATACACAAAACGTTTGGCACTTCTTTCTTCAGGGAAGCAACAAACCCATGATAGAGGCCTACCATTGATGGTGCTCTATCAGTAGCACATGCAACAATATTGTTCAAGGGTATATTATTTTTTGCAAAGCATGATTTCACAGCATTAAATATTGATAATCCTTTTGTATCTATAATCAGATTGATAGTGAAGAACATTTCTTCTTGCAATGTATTGTTTCCATCAAGGTACCATACATATGTCATCAGTAGAGCATTATTATCTGCAATGACAGACTCATCCAATTGTATGGAAAATAAAGAATTTTGGAGAATACCTATAAATTTATTTTCAACATTAGCCGCTATTTCGTCAATGCATCTCTTTACTGTGTTATCGCTAAGGGGCAATGTTTTTAAAACTTCAGGTATATGCTGATGCATTACTGTTGAGATAAATTCCTTGATAGGAGGTATTATCAAAGTTTCTCCAATATTATGACTTTTACCACTTTTTGCAATTAAGTGTGATATACGATAAACTGCAGTTAATCCATCCTTATTTTTTGCATGTTATTTTTGAAATGATGCAGCTATTGTTGAACGATTTTGAAATCTTTTATAGATTTCTTGAAAATATTCAATGGGCTTATCTTTATCTTGCGAATGCTTTGTAGCAAGATGTTTTCACAATTGACTTGGCTTCATTGCTTCATTAGATAATGTCTTGTGGCACAGTAAACACATTGGAAGCTGTTTATTTGTAACAGATTCAATGAAACCCATCTTCAGATATTCTGGTAAATATCCACGAGCATATTTCTTTTTTTCAGGCATGGGTTCTAAATTTGTTTCCCAATTTAACAACTACTTTTACTCTTACGTTTTATCTGCACTCTACACAGTGCTTTTCCTTTTTATCTCCTTTTTTAACCTTCCTTAGGGCAATGTATAAAAGTAAGGCTGAGCTAGTTAGCCCACTTATTATTATTAGCCAAAAACAATTCTCTCCTGCCTATAACTTTTCTTTCTCCTATTTTACAGCTGCTTTGCTCGCTTCTGCCTGTCCCTGCTATCAGTTTCCACTCCTCCCCTTCCTCTTTCCACGTGTTTGCTTGTTTGCGTGCACGCATGCTTTAGTTCATTGATGTGTGCGCTTGTGCCCGCCTGCCCACTCGCACAAAAGGTTTTAACCTCCGAAATCCCTAACGCACGCATTCTCGCGTGTTAGTTCAAAAGGTTTTAACCTCCAAAATCTCTACCGCCCACCTGGAATCCCGAAACGGCCACTAGTGGGCGGTAGGGACCAGGTTGACGACCCATGGACTAGATCAGCGATGGCGAACCTTTTTTGGCTCGTGTGCCACAAGTGGGGGGAGCGCGGGGGGGTCGTGTGCGGGCGTGCCACACCCATAATGCACTGCACGATCCCCCAGTGCGCATGCGCGCACAACGCCCCCCCCCATTTTTACATGCTTTTTTCGCCCTCCCCAGGCTCCAGAGGCTTTATAGGAGCCTGGGGAGGGCAAAAAGAGCCTCCTCCGCCCCCCCGGAGGCTTCAGGGACCGTCCGGAGGCTTCACTGAAGCCTTCAGAGCGCTTAAAACGACCCTCTGAGCAAACTGGAAGTGACTTCCGGGTTGCTCGTAGGGTCGTTTTAAGCGCTCCGAAGGCGTCAGGGAAGCCTCCGCACAGTCCCTGAAGCCTTCGGAGCGCTTAAAACGACCCTCCGAGCAACCCAGAAGTCACTTCCTGTTTGCTCGGAGGGTGGTTTTGAGCGCTCCGAAGGCATCAGGGAAGCCTCCTGACGGTCCCTGAAGCCTTTGGAACGCTTAAAACGACCCTCCGAGCAACCCGGAAGTCACTTCCGGTTTGCTCGGAGGGTGGTTTTGAGCGTTCCAAAGGCTTCAGGGAAGCCTCCGGACAGTCCCTGAAGCATCCGGGGGGGGGGAAGGCTCTTTTCGCCCTCCCCAGGCTCCTATAAAGCCTCTGGAGCCTGGGGAAGGCGAAAAATAGCTTTTAAAAAGGTGAACTCAGCTGGCCTCACGTGCCCTGACAAATGGCTCCGCGTGCCACTTGTGGCACGCGTGCCGTAGGTTCGCCATCACTGGACTAGATGGTTCCGCCCCAGACATCTGATGGACCCTGAAAGGTTCCTGATAGAGCTTGGGACTTTTCCTGAATCTCTTGCTCACAACTCGACCGAAGCCCTAGTGGAAGCCTGGGATAGGGCGGCTGCTGGGGCCTTGGATCGCGTTGTGCCTTTGCGGCCTCTGATCCAGTGTTGATCCCAGGTGGCTCCCTGGTTTAGCGAGGAGCTCCAGGAGATGAAACGCCAGAAAAGACGCCTAGAGAGTGGCTGGAGGGCCAGCCAGTCCGAATCTGATCGAACACTAGTAAGAATTCATATTAAATCCTACTTAGTGGCGATAGAAGCGGCAAAACAGCAATATTTTTCTGCTCTTATCGCGTCCGCAGATAACCGCCCAGCCGCCCTGGTTAGGGTGACCCACTCCTTACTTAACCAGGGAACTGGGGAAGACCCCTTGCAGGGTAGGGCTGAAGAATTTGTTTAATACCTGCAGGATAAAATCGCTCAGATCCGGACAGGCTTGGACTCTGACTGGGTAGATTCGGGCGAGCCGACGGGGATGAATCTTGAGGAGACAATCTGGGATGGGTTTGACCCTGTGGCCCCCAAAGGCATGGACAGGATTATGGGGAGACTCAGTGCTGCCACTTGTGTGCTGGACCCATGTCCCTCTTGGTTAGTTTCGGCTTCCCGGGAGGCGACACGAGGCTGGCTCCAGGCGATTACCAATGCTTTATTGAGAGAGGGGTTCTTTCCCACCGCCTTGAAGGAGGTGGTGAGGCCCCTCCTTAAGAAGCCTTCCCTGGACCCAGCTTCTTTAGCCAACTATCTTCCGGTCTCCAACCTTCGCTTTGTAGCAAAGGTTGTCGAGAGTGTGGTAGCACGTCAGCTTCCCCAGTACCTAGATGAAGCTGTCTATACCTGGATCCGTTTCAGTCGGGTTTCAGACCCGGGTACAGCATGGAGACGGCATTGGTCACGTTGGTCGATGATCTCTGGCGGGCCCGGGACAGGGGCTGTTCCTCTGTTCTGGTCCTATTAGACCTCTTGGCCACTTTCGATACCATCGACCATGGTATCCTACTGCGACGACTCAGGAGGGTTGGGAGTGGGGGCACCGTTTTACGGTGGTTCTCCTCCTACCTGTTGGATCGGTCGCAGTTTGTGTTGACTGGAGGGCAGAGATCGACCCCCAGGTGCGTCACTTGTGGGGTGCCCCAGGGGTCGGTTCTCTCACCCCTCCTGTTCAACATATACATGAAACCGCTGGGCGAGATCATCTGTGGTTTTGGGGTACGGTATCATCAATATGCTGATGATACCCAACTTTTCATCTCTACCCAAACCACCCAAACGATGCCCTCGACCTGATGTCCCGATCCCTGGAGGCTGTGCGGATCTGGATGGGGAGGAACAGGCTCAAGCTCAATCCCTCCAAGACTGAGTGGCTGTGGTTTCCGTCATCCCGATTTGTACATCTTGTTCCATCTTTGACGATGGGGGAAGAAATTTTAGCCCCCTCAGAGAAGGCTCGCAATCTGGGAGTCCTCCTGGATACGCGGCTTAGTTTAGAAGAACACCTGACGGCCGTGACCAGGGAGGACTTTTACCAGGTTCACCTTGTACATCAGTTGCGCCCCTTCCTGGATTGGGATGCTCTGTGCACAGTCACTCATGCCCTCATCCTTTCTCCCCTGGACTACTGCAATGCTCTCTACATGGGGCTGCCCTTGAAGAGCACCCGGAGGCTTCAGCTGGTCCAGAAGGCGGCCGCGTGGGTTGTCATGGGGATACCTAGGTGCTCCCATGTTACACCCCTTTTAGGCTGCCTGCACTGGTTGCCGGTTGTTTTCCAGGTGCGATTCAAGGTATTAATTATGACCTTTAAAGAGCTCCATTGCTTAGGCCCAGGGTACCTGCGAGACCACCTACTGCCACCAGTAGCTTCCCACCGTCCAGTACGATCCCACAGAGTTGGCTTCCTCAGGGTGCCGTCGGCCAGACAGTGTCAGCTGGTGACCCCCAGGGGGAGAGCCTTCTCTGTGGGAGCGCCTTCCCTCTGGAATGAGCTGCCCCCGGAGCTTTGCATAATCCCTGACCTCTGGTCCTTCCGACGCGCCCTAAAAAGTTGGCTTTTCCAGCAAAAGCCAACTTTTGTTAATTTTAACTCATTTTTAAATGTATTGTCCTATAAATTCGGTTTTTTTGGGGGGGGGGATATGTATTTAATTTCTTTTTAACTTTTGGGATGTGTGTTTTTTAATGTTGTTGTACGCTGCCCTGAGTCCTTTGGGAGAAGGGCGGCATATAAATCCAATAAAAACAAACAAACAAAACAAACTTATATTTGATATCAACTTAGCTTAAAACAATTTGATATCATATTAGTAACCTAGACTATCACTAAGTGTTATATCTTTTTATTGTTGATGAATGTATTTTATTCTCCTTATGTACACTGAGAGTATATGCACCAAAGACAAATTCCTTGTGTCCAATCACACTTGGCCAATAAAGAATTCCATTCCATTCTATTCTATTCTATTCTATTCTATTGATGGCACTAATGCAGGGTTAAGGGTGATTGTATGCTTTTTGATCCTGAAAGCTTGCAAGATAGCTTTGCTACTTCTGCCTGATTAAAAATTAGCCAGAAACCTAAATGAAAAGGGATCACTGAACTCTGTTCAGCGAGGCTAATTTAAAAAGAAAAAAAGACCCACCTTTTAAAAAACCACTGGCAAAGTATGCACAACACTTCATGAATATGGGGAAAAGAGGCGGTTTTACCCAGGAAGTTTCTGTGTAAGAAGGATCAGGCAATTCAGCTACCTAGGATGAAATGTACAGACTATTCTGTAGCAACCACGGGGAGGAAGCACGCCCATCATACCACACACTAGCCAAACGGGACTGAAGGCATCCCCCCCCCCAAAAACAAAACAAAAACAAAAACAAAAACCCGAAAGACACCGAAAGCTCAGGACCAACGGGTAAAGAGCCGTTCTCAGATTTGCCCAATCAGATCCGAGAAAAACTTTTAGGCCGTTAAACTCTCGCGCAGGCTTAGACTGATGCAATATCTCACGTGACTGTACGAAGGGCGCAATTTTGGTGGCGTGCTTCGAGTATTTCCTTCTCGCATCAGGGTGAATATTCGATCTTTTTTCTATAACTCTCGAAGTTCTAATTGGCCCAATTGTTAAAACAGAAGGTTGGCTGCGATTCTGAGATAGGGTGAACGCGGGAGGAAGGGAAATAAAATCCGAAGCGCATCTCCCAGCCACTTGCTAAGTGGTTATTTGATTCTAAAAAGCTGAAACCTTTAAGGCTTTTTTGGAATCGCTCCTTTGCAGCAAAATAAAATAAAATAAAAATAAAGCGCGAAGAGGCCAACAGTCGAGTCACCTAGTCTTGCTGAGAAGTGGAGTCTGCTAATAGTATTTAACTTACGCGTGGCTAGATTGCGTGACGCGTTAAACGAAAACTTTGGCTATTAAATCAGGAAATTCAGCTGCGTAAGAGTTAGTGGTTTTCTACGGTGTGTACTGCAAAGCCAGCTGTTAGGTTAACTTGGTTCAAGCAACGGGGGTAAGTAAGTGGCTTACCAAGAGGCTACGAGTTACTTTTTTGGTACTAAATTCCAAGAGGTTCATCCTGTGGAATATCTGCAGCCCAGCCTCGTGGAGTAGCTATCGTTTTAATAAGTTAATATTAATTATATAAAGATAGGCAGTTGCAATGTTAGATGTACCCCGTGACTTACAAATGAGGTAAAACAACTGGATTTTTTATAACTTCAATGTTCTGGAATAAACTACCATTTTACTTTTTGCAACGTTCAGCCAAATTTCTACTGTTTTTAAATTAGTGAAATAGAAAGCTAGCTAGGATATGTTTTCTGTAAATTTTGTGCCCATAGAAAATGGTAATTATTTGGATAGTTACTTTTAAATTTAATTAGGCTGGGGTAATCTTTAAAGCAGAATGGCTAAAAGTAGAGTATGGGGGTTGAAGTCTTGAATTAGAGCAGGGAGATCTTAAGTTGTAAACTAGCCTCAGCCACAGCAGCTTACTAATACTTACTAATGTCTTAGATGTACAACCACAATTGAGCCCAAAATTTCTGTTGCCTGTGCAAGACAGTTGAGTTTTTCACCATTTGATTATCTTTCTTGCCACACCTGTAAAGTGAATAATTGCAATTAAGTTAATAACCTGGTGGTTAAGCAAATTTCTTTCTGTCCAACTTTACTGTTTTAAGAAAAATAATATAGCAAACAATACCTTGAGCTCCTGAATGAAAAGCAGGATATAAATCTAATTAATCAATCATTTTATAACATTGTCAATTGTAACACTGGCAACAATTCACAATTTTAATGTTAAATTTTAACTATTCTTGCCTCTTGTTTCCAATTTATGTATATTTTTAAAATATTTTATTTGTAGAGTACACAGAGTCCAGTTGTATATTTGTATACTACCCAATGAGGGATATGGGTGGTTTCTAAATTTGATAAATTAAATATTGTGGAAATTAAATAAGTAGGCGTGATCTTGGACAATGAGATTGAAGCAGGTTTGATGGGAATCAGCATTTCCCAGTCTCAAAAAATTATGTCAACAGATTCCAGCTGATTTTCATAGTGTTACAAAGCTTGCAACTGAGGCTGTCCCTATTTTCAGACATTGGTAAAAGGGTGTTCTTGGGATTAGAAATTGTTTCTGTGTGCCTATCATTACTACTAATTAAATATATGCAATATAAATTTAGGAAGCTTGCCTTTTAATCACAGCATTAGCTTATTTAACCTGTTATGGCAGTGTTTCTCAACTGTGACCATCTTAATGTTAAGATTGGTGGACTTCAACTCCCAAGTGTTCCAGGGAAATACTGCCTGAGGAATTCTGGGAGACGAAGTCCTCTCATTTTTGTTGCCATGATTGAGAAAGATTGCTCTATGGTTTAGGAATTGGTAGACTCTCCAGGACTCGCTGGGCTGAAGTTTTTCCCAGATTCATGCCTCTACCTTAGATCATTTTCTTCAGTGTTTGTAGCTGAATCTGAGGGGCAGAATAACCAATTTCGTTGTATTTAAGTACAGTGACAATAAAGATTATATTTAGAATAGTTTAGGTCCCTTTAATTAAACTTTGGTTTGATTGAAGCATACAGACTTTACTTTTTAAGAATGAGAAGAATGAACTTCCCATGCACATAAGATCTCTGTAGCCTGTGCTCTACAACACTTAGGGGCTTTTCTCGTTGCAGATACTCTTTGTTAGATTTATGTCCTATTTTTTCCCTAGAAGCTCAAGACCCTTTATAGAACTCTGATAGAATCTGCCTGTTCAATCTATTTGGGCTCCTTAATATCTATTGGGATCCTGGGAATGCACTTTGTAGCAGCACATGCTCTTGAAACAAGATTTGCTTTGAGATCCAGATAGTCCATACTGCTGTTTAAAAAATCTGGGAAGGCCTGGATTGTTCAGCTAGGCCTTTGCTAAAAGAGAACAAGACTGTTTGCTTATTTTTGATTCCATCCCATGTTCTTAACATTTATAATTTTTTCTCCTTCGTTTTCATTGATTTTATTGTAATGTTTTTGTTATGATTGTTATGAGCAGCCCAATCATTGGGAATCACAAGGCATACAAGTTAAATAAACAAATAATTAAAGTTTGATAAATAAATTCCTCTGGTTCTTCTCATAAGTGTGAGATAAAGTTGGTTTAAAGTTATTGAATATATATTTATGGCTGTAGGTCTTTCTGCTTCTAAGCCAACATTTTAAGCAGAGATCCCATTTGTACAGCATACCAAGCATTTTACTTTAACTTTGCTTTGACTTTTGTGGAGTGGAACAAACCCAGCCTGCTTGCTTAGTTTATGACTCAGTGTTTTGCAGCTCAGAAAATCATTTTATTCAGTATTCAGAATAAATTTATTATAGCAACATGGTCACCAAATCATAAAACTGCTAACTATATTTTAGCTAAATGTGTTGTGTGTTCTGAAAGGGTGTTGGGCAATTCCTATTATGGCTTAATGTCTTGGTCCTGGTTTGGATCTTGAGTTAGGGCTAATCCTATCATGTCCTGAGGGCCATGTCTTAATCCCATCACCCTGGATCTGAAGTGGGGGGCAGGGAGTGTCAGCCGCTGAGGGTGTTACTTGGAACCCTGACAAGGAGCTGCAGGGAGATGCTTTGTCTTTAAAAACATGTTTCTCCTTTTCTCATCCAAGGAAATAATATTCTGCCTTTTTAATATTTCCTAGAATATTTCATTCTTCTAAGAGGGGTGGGTGCTAACTTTCTTCACCTCAGTATTAGATTTGATTAGGAGGAAAAGAAGTGAAATAACTTTGACAAGGTTATAGTGCTCTTGTATAAAATCTAAGGTGTGGCTGCATTTGAAATAATACTATTCTAAGTTTAGATTCTAGGTCAGAGCGTTCCAACCTTTTCTATACCCCACACCTTTAGAATGCTTCTGATATATCCTTGTATCCTTTAAAATAAATAAATAATTATATGCATACACATATACACTATAGTTTTGAAACTTCTGAACCCAAGTTTTCACACCCCCTCTAATATTGTCTCTTACTGGGTTGGGAACTCCTGTTCTAGGTGAATCTGGAAGGAGTCCTGTTGAGGAAGCTTGTTCAGGAGAGACTAATAAGAGGCAGGGACATCTGCTGACAAAACAGTGGTGCTCTAATTACAAAAATAAACATTTTTAGTAAGGCAAAGCACTTTCAAAATTTAAAAAGCAAGTGATAGTTGCATCCATGTTGTCATAAGAGAAACCCTTTTGGTATTACTGCTGCATGCTAGAGAAATGGCTTATCACACATCGTATTAATCTATGAATTATTTATTCAGGATTTTTTTAAACAAGACAGATCAGGCTGAATTTGCCATTGTACAAATTCCTAAGCCATTATTTATAAATCCAAATAAATGGTTTCATACGACTTACTAAGCCTTCATTAAACTAACCTCATGATGTACAGCTAGTCCTTGACTTACAACCATTTCTTTAGTGACCATTTAAAGTTACAATAGCATTGAAAAAAGTAACTTGCAATTGGTCATCATACTTAGGATCATCATAACATCCCCACCATCACATGATCAAAATTCAGGCACTTGGCAGCTGGCATGTATTTTCAATAATTGCAGCGTCCCAAGATCATGTGATTGCCATTTGTGACTTTCCCAGCTGGTTTTCAATAAGGAAAAAAAATGTGGAAAGTCAGATTTGCTTAACAACTGCATAATTCATTTAACAATCTTACAAAAAAGACATAAATAAGGTGAGACTCATGTAACCTTTTTGCAATCTGGTCCCAATTGTAATCATTAGTCGAGGACTACTCATATTACTATGATATCTGAACCTTATCTACAGGTTTGAGAAGGGACAGCACATTTTTTCCTAAGAAAGTGGCAAGTAAATTATCCCCTAGTTTCCTGTTTTTTTTTTAAATTTCACTGAAAAGGTATTTGTAATGATGAAACTGCTTAAGTTACTAATAATAAATCATAGGCTATTATTCTAACCAACAATTGCTTTCATATTATAGGTTCTGTCAACATGGAGGAGAAATCAACATATAATAAAGGTATATATATTAAGGTATAGGGTTTTTAAAACTTTAAACATAATATAATTATGTTTATATTAATTACATTAATAATTAATATAAAGCATTCAAGTTTTTTCTTCTCACAGTCGAAATTGCAGTTGGCTGTCATGTAGAAGATGCTGCTACATTTTGGGCACAGGTAAGGTCAAAATTGTGGGGTGTTATGAACAGCACTGTTGATTAAAGTGAGATTAAAATAATTCATGCCTGAGGGAGTTATTATTTATCTAAAATAGATTCTTGATGCTTAAATTTGATAAAATCAAGTGTTTTTAAAGATAAACTCTTAAAATTCTATATATAGAATGTTTTATGTTTGAATCATTTTAGTATTTGTCATTGATTATGTGGCATAAAAATCTTGAATGTGAATATTGATTTGGATTTCAATGTGTGTTGTTTAGAACATAGGTAAATCTCAGGAAATTTTGAAGATTAGTTCTGGTCTGGCTGAAATCTGTCCTCATGCTATCCCAGTTTTTGGCAATCCTGATTTTAATAAGGTAGGTTATACACATATGTTCTTATCAAAACATTTTGCAGGGATCACTTGAATTTGTATGCTTTAACATGCACTCCGAGGATTTCTATTTGAAGTAAATTGATGACCTTTTAAATAATATATTATTGTCTTCCACCTCTGCTTTTAGTACATGCACAATAAATATTGACTAGGTTTGCATTTCATGGTAAATGATAATATAGTATTACTTATGACCCAGCCCAGTTTGTTAAATGTGACTTGTTCTACAAAACTTGGTGTAATGTGATCTAGCTTTTTATTTACCTCAAAATATTGTATTCAAATGCCATTTTCATTTATATTTGTCTTGTACTTTGAGAAGTTTATGATAGAAAAGTTGAATAAATATTTTAAATAAATACAAGTGCTAATCTTGGCATCATTGTTGAACATGAAATCTTAATGATTGGCAAGCTTCAATCATTTTAATGCTTGTGGACAAAGAAGAGCGGCTTGCAAACAGTTAACAAATTATGAATGCATCACTATCAAAAAGAAAAATGTACTTCTAGGCTGCAGAAATATTATAACAATGTATACAAGTAGACCTTAGTTACCGACTGCGTCATGTAGAAATTGTTTGAAGTTAAGGGTTGACTAAAATAATAAATAATTATGATCGGTCATTGCATTTGTGATCATCACATAATCATTGTTTGCCTTTTTTTGCAAATGCCTTACAACAAGCAGTTAATAGAGAAGGCAGAAATTATCATGTGATTTTTTTTTTTGCTTAGCAACTGTGATACTTATTGTAACAACCATAAGACTGTTATGATCATTTGATTTTCTGCTTAGCGATTTAGCAACCAAATTGCTAATTCAGTTATAGTTCCTAAGAGTACTACCTATGTTAAAGATTGGTGGCTTAGTTTAATAGCATCTTGAGTTTGGGTAATTTGCTTGACTACAAGTAGTCCTTGAGTTACGAATGTAATGCAGCCTTCCCATTCCATCCATAAGTTGAGAATTTGTGGGGGGAAACTTGTACCTTGAATGAGATCATTCTCTGCTTTCCTCCACGTATTCACTAATTTATTGCGTGGGCAAATGTGCAGCTTGTAAGTGCACATGAAATATCTTGGGATAGGAAAGTCCATAGGGTGGCCTAGTGATGGAACAGGCCACCTATTTCAAACAACCAAGGCCTCCCCTGAAGCACAGATATCTCAGTCTTCCTCCCTTGGGTTCCTCACAATTGCTTCCCCTCCATCCTGCCACAATGGATGACTTACCTTTTGAAGATCTGTTTTCTCTCTATCCTATTTCTTTGCCTGCTCCATTCTTTCTCATTGGCAAAGGGCTTGACGAGGCGTCTGGCAGTGAGGAAGCAAGGTCAGAAGGCTGTGCACGACCTTCTGGACCTCCTTACTCGGTGAAAATCAGCTTGACAAGGCTTCCGGCAGTGAAAAAACAGGCTCAGAAGCCTTCCAGACCTCTTGCTTGCCAGACTAAGCGTCTGGTGGCAACAAAGGGGGCTGAAGGCAGCCTTCCAGGTCTGCTTTCTAACTGCCTGAAGCATCATCAAGCTGATCTCCGGTGAGAAAGGAGGTCTAGAAGGCTGTGTGCAGCCATTCTGGGCTGCTTTCTTGTCATCAAAGCACTTGAGGATTGTGTCCCTATAGACTGGCAGCCCTTTGCAAAATGCCTTCGCCAGTAGGAACAGGGCTTCAGAGGAATGTGCTCCACTACCAAAGCCTACAGGATCGCAATCTCCCTGCAGGCTTTAGCAAGGAAACAGCAAATGGAGGGAAGGCCTGAGGGACCAAAACCTTTCCTCCATTTGCAAACATCTAGGTCTCAATTTGCAGAGAATAGAGGCCTACAGTGTGAGATTACATGAGATCGGTAGCCCGAGATCTCGTGCTACTGATCTTGCATGATCTTGCGGTGCATTAGGCCTATGTTCTCTGCGAATGCAGGCAAAGAAACTGTGACAGAGAAGAGTCTTGCAAGGTGAGTATCCACAGGTGAAGTGCCTTTGAAGACCTAGCGGGGGGAATAGGAGGGGTGAATGTTGCAGAGCATCTGCAGTCATTTGTAACAGTGAACAACTGCCATAGTGCTGCAATATAATTTGGGGACTTGTTCATAAATGTTACAGGGCGCTTATCACATAACTTCTATCGCTTGTAACCAGGGGATTACCTGTATTCTAAAATCATAAATATAAGGATGGTATGGAAGCAACATCTCTTCGCTTGCTTATAGTGTGTTTGCTCTTAACTGTTTTATGATTAAGCATGCTGTTAATAGATCCTGGATATTGGCCTAACAAAAGAATTACTATTTTCTGTTGCTATGGATTATTGTGCATAAAACTCTTCACATAGAATTCTTTGTATGAAATTGAAAAAAATGTTTTTTTAACTTTTCCAAAAGGAGAATTTTTACAGTGTTACCTGTAACTTCTATATTTTCCCCCTTATATTTGAAAAAAAATTTTTTTTCTCCAGAGTTATAATGGAGAAACATAAATTTTCAACCCAGATTTTTTTCTCCTTGGAAATTCAGATTACTATAAACTGTTATGAATATTTTGTTAAGGGGTATTAGGATGAAATTTCATAAACCCAAATAACCTGTGGGCATATTAAACTACGTATGAGAATATCAGAATAAGTTATTCTGAAAAAGTGATATAAAACTATGGAATATATCTTTGGTAAATTGCTGGAAATCTTTATTTCTGTGATGTTTATCTTTATTGGGATGTCACGACGACTTTCTACACATTCTGCATTCTGTATTTTGGATGCAATGTGACTAAATAATTTCTCTAGAACAAGAATTTGTTCTGTTTTGTAGTATTATACAAATACACCTTTTTCAGAATAAAAGGCTGCTTTAAGAAAATCTGAATTGGTAGCTATAAAAATAGAAAAAAGTAGGTTCATTGCATATTTGCAGGAATGTATTAAATGAATTATAATATTCTGGTCAAAATTATTCATACTATAATGAAGTTAGAATCTAAAAATTATATGTAAAGTTACAAATTGATCTACATTTGTTTTAATCCTCAGATATATGGAGCTTGCTTTTCTGAAGATAAGTGTTGGTACAGATGTAAAGTACTCAAAGCTATCAATGATGAAAAAGTAAGAATTATATTTTAATCAATAGGTACTCAGCTTAATTTTCTGAATATAATTTTGGAAGTACAAAAATGGGTTGACAAGAAAAATGATGTTTTGTAAGGTGCAGCAGGTTTAAGTTTGTAGCCTAGTTAATAATCCTATGTACAGTCTTCAAATTTGTTTTGTCTTCTGCTGCTGAATTTTAAAAACTGACAAGTTAGATTTAATTATGGGGAATTCAATTGTTCTCCACTTCATTGTATAATTGGGGAGAATATTGACTTCTGATTTTAATATCTAAGTCTAAACAAAGAGACATTTTCTATAGCTAAGCTTGGATTGACTTTTTGTCCTATTTTGTTATATTTGCATACTTACAAGTAAGTCCCACCAAGATCTATGGACTTTACTTTTTACTGGTGTACACAATTGTATTGATGCTTTGAAAGTCTTAAGTGCTATGGAAACAGTTACTGAGACTTTCTATTCTGTTTCCTTCCCCAGAGCAAGGAGTAGGCATAGGAGATTTTCAAATAAAAGGCAGTTATGGTTAATGGTCAAACAGTTCAAATAGTGTTCCCAGCTCTGATTCAGGGAAAGGCTCAGCCATTAATTTTCAGTAAGAGAAAGTTTATAGAGGTCCCTAGAGAACAAGATGTAATTGCTTAGATTATGCTTTCTATTGTCTTTATACATTTTATTCTCTTGGTTGTTTTTATCTGTAAACACATATTTGGTAATTAGATTTTATTTCTACTATCTCCTTTAGGTGCGTGTCTGTTAGGGATGTAACCCTAGGCTTGGCTTGCCAATGTATATAAGCTATGATTACTTTACTGTTGCTTTAAATGATTAACAGATGTAATTGGCTTGTTACCTCAAGCAGCTATAACAGGGAGCCAGAATGACTGTGATCTCTCTGTTTTTGTTAGAAGCTGATCTGGTGTATTTTGAGGTATTGTGGTTTGTTACTGTTAGCTACTTTGTGTGCTAGACTGAATGTTGATAACTGACTGACCGAACCGTGTATGACTTGGACTGTTAACTGAACTCTGAATACTTCTATATTTCTACATAGTAAACTACTGTATTTTTATACTATTCAGTGTCTCTGTATGCTGGTTTGTGCGTGTTATTCCATATCACTCTCATTACGCTTCTCTGCATACTCGCTCTCCCAACGGGGAGCTTAATTACTTAACACTGGTTATGGGCCCAGTGTACCCTGTGTGTCCAGAGTGTGCCGGATGTAGCTGAAAAAAGAGAGTTGGTGTTGGTACACAATACCGTATACAGATAGCTGTTTAGTTTATAAGTGTTTACTATATATGTATGTATGTATGTATGTATGTATATGTATATATATATTGTTTTTACATTTAAAACAATGCAATGCTGCGGAGTTGGAGTGATCATACGTTCACATTATGTACAGCTAGTTTCAACCATTAACAATTAATCTACTTAATACATTGTCTGTCCTTCTGTTCAATCACAATATATACATTGGTTCCAGTCTTGTCATCTTGTCTTATACCAATCATAAAATCTATTCCATACCTCAAAATATTCTGATTCCCCTTTATTTTTAAGTTCAAGAGTGAGCCTATCTGCTTCTGCACAGGCCAACACTTTTCTGATTATATCTAGCTCTGATGGTGTATTTTCTTTTTCCAATACTGTGCATAGGTTATGCGCGCTGCAGTTAGTATACGTATAATTGAAAGAGGCGGTGGTGAGGCCCCTACTCAAGAAGCCTTCCCTGGATCCAGCTATGTTAACTAACTATCGTCCTGTCTCCAACCTTTGCTTTTTGGTGAAGGTTATTATTTATTTTATTTTTCAGTATTTATAGACCGCCCCCTCTCCCCGAAGGGACTCGGGGCGGTGTACAGATGTCTCATTAAAACGAATACAATAGACGAATATCTTATACCCTTAAAAACGAATTAAACCTCATACAACTGTACAAAAAGTAAAAATTAAAAATTAAATTAAAAACAACTAAAAGCATACCCCTAGAAAATTTTAAAAATGCAGGCTTGAGGAACAAAAATTGGGAATTAGGAATTAGGCAAGGCCGGCTAAATTGAACAGGTGGGTCTTTAGTTTCTTACGGAAGGAGCGGAGGTCGGTGGTAGTCCTGATATCTGGGGGGAGGTCATTCCAAAGGGTCGGGCCCATCACAGAGAAGGCCCTACTCCTGGGCGTCACCCGCTGGCATTGCCTAGTGGATGGCACCCGGAGGAGTCCCTCTCTGTGAGCGAATCGGCCGAAGGGATGTATGGGGCAGGATACGATCCCGCAGATAACTAGGTCCTGTGCCATGGAGCGCTTTGAAGATGATGACCAACACCTTGAAACGCACCCGAAAAGCCACAGGTAGCCAGTGCAGCCCGTGCAGCAAAGGTGTTATGTGGGAGTATCTAGTGGCTCCCACAATTGTCCGCGCGGCCGCATTCTGAACCAGCTGCAGCCTTCGGGTGCATCTCAAGAGGAGGCCCATGTAGAGAGCATTACAGTAGTCCAGTCGAGACGTCACAAGTGCATGAGTGACTGTACATAGGGCGTTCCGGTCCAATAGGGGACGCAATTGGCGCACCAGGCGAACCTGGTGGAATGCCCCCCTTGCCACGGCTGTCACATGGTCATCCATTGACAGCCGGGCATCCAGGAGGACACCCAAATTGCGTACCCGATCCACGGGGGCCAGCTGTTTGCCCCCAATGGCCAGTGATGGACGTAACTGGTTGAACCGGGGTGCCGGTAGCCACAGCCACTCCGTCTTGGAGGGGTTGAGTTTGAGTCTGTTACTTCCCATCCAGATCCGAACGGCTTCCAAACATCGGGACATCACTTCGACGGCATCGTTGGGGTGGTCCGGGGTAGAGATGTACAGCTGCGTATCATCAGCATACAGATGGTAATCTACCCCGAACCCACGGATGATCTCGCCCAGTGGCTTCATGTATGTGTTGAACAGGAGAGGCGAGAGGACCGACCCCTGCGGCACCCCACAAGTGAGCGGCCTCGGGCTCGACCTCTGCCCCCCTGTCAACACACATTGCGTTTGACCAGAGAGGTAGTGGGAGAACCACTGCAAAACGGTGCCCCTCACCCCCAACCCCTTCAATTGATGCAATAGGATACCATGGCCGATGGTATCAAAAGCCGCCGAGAGATCTAACAGGACCAAGATGGAGGAACAGCCCCCATCTCTGGCCCTCCAGAGATCATCCACCAACGCGACCAAAGCCGTCTCCGTGCTGTAACCAGGCGGAAGCCGGACTGGCGCGGATCCAGATAATCAATTTCCTCCAGGTGCCGTGGGAACTGTTGCGCCACCACACTCTCTACAACCTTCGCCAAAAAGGAAAGGTTGGAGACGGGACGGTAATTAACTAAATTAGCTGGGTCCAGGGAAGGCTTCTTGAGTAGGGGCCTAACCACCGCCTCTTTCAAGACGGCCGGCAAGGACCCCTCCCTCAGTGAAGCGTTCACTAATTCCTGGAGCCAACCTCGTGTGACCTCCCAGGATGCCAGTATAAGCCAGGAGGGACACGGGTCCAGTAAACGTGGTGGCTCGCAGTCGTCCACGTAACCCGTCCATATCGTCGGAAGTAACAGAGTCAAACTCCTCCCAGAATGGCACCTCAGGACCCGCCTCCGACGTCTCGTCTAGACCGCTAGCGGAGACCCATTCGCTGCGAATCTGAGCGATTTTGTCCTGCAGGTATTCCCCAAACTCCTCTGCTCTACCCTGCAAGGGTGCTTCCCGCGGCCTCTGGGAAAGGAGGGAGCGGGTCACCCTAAACAGGGCGGCAGGGCGGTTATCTGCGGACGCAATAAGAGTGGCACAATATTGTCGTTTGGCCACTCTTAATGCCACAAGGTAAGTCCGTAAATAGGCTCTTACCTGTGCTCGGTCAGACTCGGAGCGTGACGATCTCCATCTGCTCTCTAGGCGTCTCTTGCGATGCTTCATCACCCCCAGCTCCTCGGTAAACCAAGGGGCCTGGGTGATTCGATGCCGCAAGAGAGGCCGCAAAGGCGCAACCCGGTCCAAGGCACCGGCGGCCGCACTGTTCCATGCGGCCACTAGGTCCTCCGTCCGGGTGCGGGTCAGGGCTACAGGGAATGGCCCAAGCTCCGTCTGGAACCTATCAGGTTCCATCAAGCGCCTGGGGCGGAACCATCTAGAGCATTCCGGTTCCGCCTCCCCGCGATGGGGAGCAGCGGTTGGAAAGTCGAGCCGGAGAAGTGAGTGATCTGACCATTACAGGGGCGTGACAACTAAATCCCCTACTCCCAGATCACTCCTCCACTGGCCAGATACAAAAATAAGGTCCAGTGTGTGACCTCCCTCGTGTGTGGGGCCCCGAATTACCTGGGTCAGGTCCATGACTGTCATGGAAGCCATGAACTCCCGAGCCACCTCGGAAGTTTCCTTTACCGATGGCAAGTTAAAGTCCCCCATGACTAACAGCCTGGGGGTCTCAACTGCCATCTCGGAGATCACCTCGAGGAGCTCGGGCAGGGCCGCTGATGCATAGCGAGGAGCCAGGTATACAATCAGCAAGCCCAACTGTCTCCCTGGGCCCCACTTCACACATAGGGACTCACAACCGGTTATCTGTGGCACAGTGGACTCTCTTGGCTCGAGACCCTCCCTTACGATAACTGCTACCCCACCACCCCTACCCTGGGCCCGCGGCTGATGGAATGCACGGTAGCCCGGCGGGCACATTTCCACGAGGGGGAGACCTCCCTCGTGGCCCAGCCAGGTCTCCGTTATCCCTGCCAGGTCCGGCTCCCCCTCCGAAATCAAATCATTAATGAGGGGGGCTTTGTTGGCAACGGACCTGGCGTTGCATAGCATCAGTCTCAGGCCCTGGCCCTGTAGGTCCTGACCACCTAGATTGCGGGGGTTGGGACAAATGACCGGCCGTATCCAACAGCCCCGGTCTCCCAACCGGTTAAGAGATCTCAACCTACCCTCGCACCTACCCTTCCCCACAACCGTTAGAATGGGAAGACCCTCTTCTGGAATGTCACCACTCCCCCTTCTCTTAATCGCTCCGCTCACTTCCTGGTTAGACCCACCTGTCTGCCTGGCACTATTCCCTCCCTCAGCCTGACTGAACCCACCCCCCACCCTGGAACCCCTTAAGAGACATAAAAAAGATCTAATTAAAAAACCCCTAAGATTGCGCTTCCTCCTCCTCTCTGGATTGATAAATCCCTCATCGAGGTGGGCCCTGGCGAGGGCGGGGGGGCATAGTTGCGAGAGGGGGGACTCCCGCAATAAAACCAGGGCTGCCCTCGAGTACATGGTAAGGTAACATTTCCGACAGGGCTACAGTTTGGTTGGGGATGTTGCGGATGGTAAAAATTCCTTTGTTCCAGTGGAGTAAACGGCCCAAATCTTGGAGGGTGGAGAGATGATTAAATCACATAGTCAGTGGGAAAAGTTAGTCCTGCGCCAAGGAGCCTCCTACCTCTTGCCTGCCAGATCTCCAGCCCCACAGCGCTCTTCCACCAAAAGCTGCCAGCCTCCAGCACTCCTCCAAAGTCCCCACTGGAGTGGGAGGGCGGGCAATGAAGCTGGAGGGGGGGCGAGCCGACATTCTTGAAGATGCTCCTGCCCGGTCTTCCACCGGCCACCAGCGCCGCTGGCCTGCCAATCTTCTGCTCTCGCAGCTGGCTCCACAGCGGACCTCCGACATCGGCGCCCAGCGTCCAAGCTCGCAAACCGACATCGGCTCTCTCTGCGTCTCCAGCCGATTCCAGCTGACTTCCAGGCTTACAGGCTCTCCAAACTCTCCAGGCTCTCCAGCCGACTCCAGCTGGCCGACTCCCGCTGGTTCACCGGCTTCACTCTCAACGCCCTCACCGGCTTCTCTAGTGACATCCCGACTGGACTATTGCAATGCTCTATACATGGGGCTTCCCTTGAGATGCACCCGAAGGCTGCAGCTGGTCCAGAATGCGGCCGCACGGGCAATCATGGGAGGTACTAGGTACTCCCATGTAACACCTCTCCTGCGCGGGTTGCACTGGCTACCTATGGCTTTTTGGGTGCGTTTCAAGGTGTTGACTATCATCTTTAAAGCGCTCCATGGCACAGGACCTAGGTATCCGCGGGATCGCATCCTACCCCATACATCCCTGCGGCCGATTTGCTCTCACAGAGAGGGACTCCTCCGGGTGCCATCCACTAGGCAGTGCCAGCGGGCGACGCCCAGGAGTAGGGCCTTCTCTGTGATTGCCCCGACCCTCTGGAATGACCTCCCCCCCGACATCAGAATAACCACCGACCTCCGCTCCTTCCGCAAGAAACTTAAGACCCACCTGTTCCACTTAGCTGGCCTGGCCTAACCGTAGCTTTAATCTTTAATCTTTCTAGCCTGTATTTTAAATTTTTAGGGGTAGGCTTTTTAGATTGCTTTTTAATTTTTATTATTGTACAGCCTAACATTTAATCTGTTGTTAGGGGTATTTAAGATTATTTATTTTGTACATGGTTTTTAGCTGCTGTCTGTACACCGCCCCGAGTCCCTTCGGGGAGAGGGGGCGGTCTATAAATTGAATAAATTCAAATTCAAATTCAAATACATACCACAAACTGACTGCGTATCCAACTGAGAATAAAAAAGTAGGGCAAGCTGACATGAACAGTGAGTTTAAGTCATTGTAGGATTTGGGAGTGCTTGACAAGACTGATTTACCTTCAAGTCAATATGCAAGGGGACGCAAATAGAAATATAAAAGTAAAAGAGTGGATAGGAAGTATGTAGACCTTTATGAAATTTAAACCTCTATGAGTTAGATGATGTTGATATAATAGGTTCTATGTGTGATAAGGGATGCATTATGAATTGTATCTTGAACCTACATTATATACTGTGTGTTAAAGAAAATACAGAAATCATTACTGTGATGTTTATGGATTAAGAATGTGAAGTTGTGTGTAAATACATTGGCAACCCAAGAGGGGAGAGTGTTAGGAATGTAACCCTAACTATGATTACTTTACTGTTGCTTTAAATGATTAACAGATGTAATTGGCTTGTTACCTCAAGCAGCTATAAGAGGGAGCCAGAATGACTGTGATCTCTGTCTGTTTTTGTTAGAAGCTGATCAGGTGTATTTTGAGGTATTGTGATTTGTTACTGTTAGCTACTTTGCGTGCTAGACTGAATATTGATAACTGACTGACAGAACCGTGTATGACTTGTACTGTTAACTGATCTCTGAATACTTCTATATTTCTACATAGTAAACTACTATATTTTTATACTATTCAGTGTCTCTGTATGCTGGTTTGTGTGTGTTATTCCACATCACTTTCATTACGCTTCTCTGCATACTCGCTCTCCCAATGGGGAGCTTAATTACTTAACAGTGTCTATTTTTATTATAAATTAAAGTGATATTTCTTTATCCAGATTTTTTGCTCTTTGAAAACTGATGTTGTTTATAATGCTAAGCTTCTTGATTTTTTACATAATGTCCCTATGAGGAAAATCGGGAAGGAAGAAGGCTTTCCTGCTTTGTTCAAAACTAAGGAGCAAAATATAAGTGATCTTTAAATAAAATAAGGGTTAGAACATTTCAGTGACATAGTATAAATACAGTTTACTTTGTGTTCTTCGAGAATCCCAATCTGGAAAACCATTATAGCAAGCCCAGCAAGGAGTGAATGGGGTGGAGTGTCAACTGGAAAAAATAGGCTTCACTACCTTATAGCTTCAAAAGGCAGATTTTAAAAAATCTTTGTTATTTTGCTGTTACAGTGTCAAGTATTATACATTGACTATGGGAACACTGAAGTCCTCCGAAGATCAGAAATAGTTGAGATCCCTGAAAACTTGCAATTTCCTGGTGTGGCAAAAAAGTATACATTGTGGGGATTACAGGTATCAGCTAATATAGATTTAAATCAATTTGATCAGGTAAGCCAGATGTTTCATGTGATTATGTTTGTGCATATAAATTTCAAATGTAAACTCCATGGTTGGTAGTCATGGTAAGGGTGTGGAGAAAAATGCATATATTTAAAATTGAAAAGAAAAGTAACAGCATTAGTTGTTCTTCTCTTGATAGCATTCGTGTCATTTTAATTATATTGTGAGCTATTTATTCTTTATTTCTTTTTTTACTGATTATGAAAAAACCCTAGTTTTAATATCTCATAAAGAAGCCTTCTATAACATCTTATTGACTTCATGAAGATACACCTGAACAAGGAATTGAGCTTTTATTCTCTCTCCCCTCCAAACTTTCCCATTTAATTTCATTTATACAAAGGCAAAATGGTGAAAAGCAGTCTGTGTCATTCTCCCCCCCCCCCGCCCCAGGTTGTATAAAAGTGGGTTTCTGAATTGCTGGCCAGGGCATCACAAATGGAGCATGTCCTTGATTGTAAAGTAGTAGTCAATATCCTTGAAGATCCTCGCATTATAAAAAACTGAAATTAAATGCTCAATTGAAAGGGATAGAAAAAAAGGAGCAATAAGTAACAAATAGATATGTTTTGTTCTGATCAGAAGTCTTGATTACTCCATTTTATATACCTTTCTTACTTATAGAATTATCAAGTATGTTCAAGGTGTCAAAGATGAACAGGCAAAGAGATGCTATTAATATTTAGATTAACCAGCCAGCTAAAGGCATTCAATTACTGTTTTAACAAGAACTGTCTAAAGCAATACTGGAATATATTTTCTAGTTTTTGGTTAAATCAGATTGAGTGTGGCTCTGAATGATAGATACTAAGGTGACCAAAGTACTGGAAGCAATTTGTGTATTTGTTTAATTTGTTTTTGACATAAAATGTAGCTTTTGATGAGAGAGAATATAAGCAGCAGTGCACTTCATTAGTTCTGAAATTGTTCAATTGTAAGATCATATTTCAACTTCTTGTATAATACCTTCTAATTTTTATTTTGTAGGGACGGATATTTCTGAATAGTTTGATACTTGAAAAAGAAATGAAGATAACACATAAAACAGTGCATCAGGACGGTACCATTGTTGCCCAGGCAGAATGTGGTTTACTGGATGTTGGTGAAGAAATGGCTAAGAAAGGCTTTGTTGAACTTCGCAAATCTCCCATAAAAAATAAATTCTTGGATGCAAAAATGGATTTCTTTTTGTATAAGAATGCCAAAACATCAACTCCAAGATGTCCAATAAACTCTTTAGCAACTACTAGAATGACAGGAAGTTTTGGTGATATGTTTCTGGGTGAAAGAAATGAGAATAATTCTATAGATAATATTTCTCCGATCCAGTAAGTTACAGTGGGAGATGGTTTTCTGTGATATAGTTTGATTACTGTGAAAGGCAATGGTACATAATGATTTCTTAGATTAAAGGTATGCTACCAGTACCAATATATACAATATACTGCATCCAGTTTTCAATTTTTAATTTGCTACAATGGAAAAACTTCCTCACATATTTAATTATATTAACATGAATGGGTAATTTAATTGAATTTTAAGTTTGATCCTCATTTCATTAAAGGTTGACTTATTTCTTGGTCCCTCCTACATTTTAGAACGTACTTGCCAGCAAAACGCTGAAACATCAAGGGTGGTCTAGCCTTGGTTAATGTAGCCTGAATTTCTCTAGAAGGAAATAAGGCTCATATATAAAGCTAAACCATTTGTTAAGCAATGATTTTTTAAATTATTTTGCTGATATAAAATATAAATGAAAACAGACAATAGGAAAGAAGGTATGGGAAAAAGAAAGGGGAATAAAACAAGAGAAAGAAAAAAAAATCTGCCTTCCAACTTTTTTTTTATTACAGTAAATTACATGATAAAATTAATCTCCTCAGCTTTTTACTTATATAAAGATAGTGCTCATGTAACAATTATCTATCATCAAAAGCCAAAATTAAAACTTCATTTTTATCTCTTTAGAGCAGAAACTCCATAAAATGGTTTCAAGTGGAAACAAAGTTAGTTACATTATTTTTCCCAAATTAAAATAGTTGCATATGTAATAAATTCCATTTTTTCTCTCCAGATCTATGTCCAATAGTCATATTTTTTTATTTCTATTATATATTTATTTCAAGCATCTTTTAAATTAAAATTCAATCTGGTCACAGTGCTTCTTTACCTTGTTGCAAGTCCATCAGATATGATAAAAGTACTTTTCTTACAATTACATTTCCAACAAATATTTGAAATGCCTTTGTCAATTTTCCATAAATACCAATAGTACATCATTTTATAGATTTTTAAGGTTTTAGTTCAGCATAAATTTCAGCCCTTTATTCCACTATTTACCCACTGCTCAAGCATTATAACTAAAATTGTTTGCTCATTGAATCATACAATATTTAATATATTCATATTTTAATTCAACTTCAACAGCATTTGTAAATCTTCAGAATAAAAAAAATAACAGTTGGAAAGGACCTTGGAGTTATTCTAGTCCAGTCCCCTGCTCAAACCCTATCTCACCTCAGGCAAATGGTTATCCAATCTCTTTAAAAATCGCCAGTGTTGGAGCACTCACTACTTCTGGAGGCACATCATTCCACTGATTAATTGTTCTGTCAGGAAATTTCTCCTTAGTTCTAGGTTGGTTGTCTCCATTGCTTGTTCTGCCTTCAGATGCTTTGGAGAATAGATTGGACCCCCTCTTCTTTGTGGCAGCCCCTTAGATATTGGAACACTGCTATCATATCACCTTTAGTCATTCTTTTCATTCATCTAGACTTAGCCAATTCTTGCAATCGTTCTTCCTTTTAGCCTCTTCTGTGCACTCTTTCTAGAGAATGTCTTTTTTATGTCGTTGCAGCCAAAACTAGATGCAATATTCCAAGTGGTTTTGCCAAGGCATTATAAAGTGATATTAAACACTGTACATAGTCTTGATTCTATCCCTCTCTTAATGCAGCCTAAAATTGCATTGGCATTTTTTGACAGCTGCAGTACACTGCTGATTCATATTTAAGTGATTGTCTAATAGGACTCCTTCTCACAATTACTATTAGGCCCAAGTACCACCTATTTTATATCTCTGCATTTGGTTCTTGCCTAAATGTAGAACCTTAGAACCTTACCATCAAAATTAAAATCCTCCTATATCTTGAGCCTATCTTGTGTATTGGCTAGTCCTGCAAATTTGATGAGTTCCCTTATATTTTCTAGTTTATGGAATCTTATAGCAATGTACTGGGCCTAAGACAGAGCCTTAGAATACTCCACTGTATATTTTTTTCCATGTAGATGCAGTTCCATTAAGGCCTACATGCTAAGTGTGGTGGGTGAGCCAGTTATGAATCCATCTGGTAGTGATGCCGTCTAACCCACATTTTTCTATTTTATTTGGTAGTTGTGGTGTACTTTATCAAATCCTTACTGAAGTCCAAATGAATTATATCCACAGAATTTTGCTACTCCACTAAGAAGATCTTATTGTCAAAGGATGCAATAAAATTTGTTTGGCATGATCTGTTTTTTTAACAAACCCATGTTGGTTTCTGTTTATGATTTTATTTGCTTCTAGGTGTTTGTAGATTCATTGCTTGATTAACTTTTCCAAACTCTTTCCAGATCTTGATGTTAAGCTGATAGATCTGTAGTTTCCTGGATCATTTTTTTACTTTGAAAATAGGAATTACAAGCAGCCCCTTTCCAGTCATCAGATAGTTCTCCAGTGCTCCACTATAAAACATATATAGTTCAGTGATTCTAAGATCACATTGGACAATTCTTTCAGAATCTTGGGATGTAATCTATCTGGTCCTGGTAATTTGAAATTGTCTAGAATGAATAGGTGTTCTCTTAGCATTTTCTTGCTTATTTAGACTTGTATTCCTAGGCTACATTTGACAGGTTTTTTTGATAGATTAAACATTTTTTTCCATTTGTGTAAATGAGTTACCGTATTTTTCAGAGTATGAGACGCACCCTCTCCCCCCCCCCCCAAAAAAGAGGGTGAAAATCTGGGTGCATCTTATACACTGGATGCAGCATTTTTGGCCTCCCAAAACCCTTCCCCTTCACAAAAATGGACGTGCGGAGGGTTTGGGAGGCCTGCAAAGTGCTCCTGGGGCTGGGGAGGGCAAAAATGAGTGAAAAACATTTTCACGAAAATGAGCCATTTTTTGCTCATATTTGCACCCCCAGCCTCCAGGAGCACTTTGCAGGCCTCTCAAACTCTGCATGCCCTGTTTTTCAAACTCTGCATGCCCTGTTTTCCTCAAAAAATGAGTGCAGAGGGTTTGGGAGGTCTACAGAGTGCAAAAATGTTTTTTTAAAAAATTTACCTCTTCAAAATCTTGATATGTCTTTATACTCTGAAAAATATGATAAGAAATGGAGTACTAACACACTGCTCACTCCAGGAGTTAGATTCTGAGTGGCTAAAGGTTGACTCAGCCTTCCATCCTTCTGAAGTCGGTAAAATGAGGACCCAGATTGTCAATAAAACAATAAGGATGTGGCACACATTCTAGGAATTGAATTTGAAGCTTAATTACCATTCAAGTGTTAATGTGTGATGTGAATTTTTGAGACCATTTTGAATAACGCATATAATCTTTCTAGCTTAGCAGTGAAGTGGAACATATTGAAAAAACATATCCTTACTTTCTTAGGAAGTTGAGCCATAAAAGTTGCTGTTGTTTTACTCAGGTTTGTTACATCAATGATAAATTAATTAGCAGCTAGTAAAGATGTCCTTGGTAGGCTTTGGACATAATTCTTTAAAACACACCTCAAATTCTTTCAATGAATCTTCCTTGTATGTTCCAATAATAGTAGAATAATAGAATAGTAATTTGTGATTTTAGAAAGATGTCAGATGTTACCCTGGAAAAAACAAGAGAGGATCAGAAGTTGATTGAGGAGATTGAGAAACTAAAAGAAGAAAATGGGACTTTCCAAAAAGAAAACACTATTCTTTCCCATCGGTGTGAAACACTGGAATCAACAGTACAGAAATTGGCATCTGATCTGGAGGTAGGATAAATAGAATATTGCTACACCTGTAATTATGTAATTGTCAATCTTACAATAATGAAATGATATAGAAAATTCTTCCTTTGTTGAAAAAGAGTGGGTGGATGCTTGATGTCTAGGTCAGGGTTTCTTAGACCGTCAATTTGTCAATCAAGAAATAGGGTCTTCAAGAAGTCCCATCCAATAAGAAACACTGATCTAGATGTTCTTTCTTTAATGTGTTTAACTTTTGTCAGTAGATTCTGTGGGCCTGACTAATGGGTATAAAGGAAGGTGCCTGAGACAATAGTGGTCCAGCTAATATAAGCAATTCTTTACAGTCTTCATTTGTTAACCTGGTATCCTTTAGCTCAATAATAGTCCACAATCACTTGTAACCAAGCCCTTTTGGCTATGATTGCTAAAAATTAGAGGCATTGTTCACTATTTGAGGCAGAAACCCACAAAAATATAAGCTATAATACAGGCTTATCATGGCCTTAAAATCAAACTCTGAAATTCATCTTCTATGTTGAGAAAATGTTGCCTTGCCCAAATGCGTAACACGGCTTCATTCAATTTGCTTTATCATGCTTTGCCTTCCTTAGTAATAATAAATGTGACCCTTGACTGCTGAAAGGCTAATTACCCTCTGGTTATATTGACTTTTCATCTCCACCAGTTCCATTTAAAATATTTATTCCAGTACTGTTTTTCTTTGTGATTTTAAACTGCCTGAAGCAAAAAATCTGTGTACCTGTATGAAAGATATACTTAGTCCTGTTCAATTCTTCAGTGATAGCCTGTAAGAAGCAATATTGATGGGCTAATGCTTTCATTGGTATATGCAATGCAGAAAGAGAAGAAAGCTTCCAAGGAAAGCCATGATTGTATGGAAAATAGGCTGCTCACTTATGTAGGAACTACAATGAAAAAATTGGCTATCAGCTTTGAAAAATTGAAAAAAATGAGGTATGCATTTTTCTAGACTATATCTGTAAAGGATAATTTTTAGTTGATGTAAATAATAATAATCCTGGATATTTTTTCAAACATTGATTTATTCTTAGGATAACCTATGATTTGTTTAACCATAGTTTATATGAAACAAACATAGCAAAATAAGGTGGGGGTTATTGAGAGAAATAATTTTAGATATTGCAGTCAACAAAAAATAATTAAAAAGTGAAAATTGCCAACATTTCACAAGTTTCAGAACTACACTGCAAAAACATATAGACTACACAACTCAACCAGGGTAGAGCAATAGACACAATTTACATAGACTTCTGTAAAGCCTTTCATTCAATGACAAACTACTTCTAAAACAAAAATCTTATGGCATTTCCGGATCCTCTGAGACTGTCTACTGTTGACCTCACCTCATTCCTAAGAGGTCTATAACTGGCGTGCATAAGCACACCAACGTGTCTACTGTCCCTGTCCTACTGTTCCCACTTACCATATCCATTTCCTGTATTCATAATCATGTTTATACTTATATCTGTTATCTTATACATGCTTGACAAAATAAATAAATAAAAATAAAGTTTTCTGCTATTTCAGTTTCATGATTTTGCTTGTTCCCAGCTGAAATCTCAAGAGATCTCATGGAAAATATTGACATCTTACGAGATTTAGTTGTCTTGCATATTTTTGGTTTTTTGTCCATTTGTTCCTAAAGCAGATTTATTTAATTTTGGAAAGCCAAGGGTAGCATCAGGAATCTTGTATTTGTTTCCAGAGCACTATACAGGTGCATGTAGACAACCATGAATACATTTTTACTGCCACAGTTGCTGAATTCATATATAAGTAAAATATTGTACTGTGTTTCAAGTACAATTAGCTGGCCTAGCCGATTTATAGTCCCATTTTTAACCTCCTGGCAAACATTCTATTCTGGGGTAGTTTTTTAGGGGTAGTTTTTAATGTATCTTTAATTTTAATTATTACTGTACAATTTATATGTTACCTCCTCCATCTATATTTATCTATATTTATGTATTTATATTGTTGTTTTAATATGACTGTACACCGCCCGAGTCCCTTCTGGGAGAGGGCGCGGTTTATAAATTAAATAAAAGTAAAGTAAAGTAAGTAAAGTACATTGATCAGAGTGATACTAAAAATAGCTTACAGAAAATCCTTGACCTTACAATTGACCTCCCAAAAGGTACTTATGATGGCCGCTCACCTCTCTCCTGGTCATGTGATCATTGTCAACTCGTGAACAGTCACGTTTTGGGCGCTTAGCCATTTATAGCCATTAGCAGCATCCTGCAGTTATGTGACTGATCTACATTTTTTTGCTGGAAAAACGGGTTTAATTCTAGTTTCTTGCAAAAAATACTCATTGTGGACAATGAGCTTGACTAACAACTTCAGCTTTTGCTTACTACAGCTGCATTCCCTTAATAACTGCAAAAAGATTGTAAAATTGGGTTGGTTAAATGGGTGCCTTAAGTTATGACCATCATGACATATGACAGAAATTTAAGGCTTCTGTACAGGACAACCTGTAGTGGCCCAGTTAATTGAGTAGAATGCCAGCTTACTTTTCAGCAATGGTTTGAGACCTCAGTAGGAATTTGCAAAATTTGATAATTCAAGAACAGATTATCTCAAAGACCAGTGGACAGTTTAAACCTTGTTTTTTTAAAAAAAAAATTCTCTGAATGGGAAGTTGTTTAAAGTGTCTTGGACACACAGCAGTTCCACAAAAGACTTTTCTAATCTTTCTTCACAAAAACATGTTTTTTTTCTCACAATGTCAAATAGGGTTTACCTAACATACATAAAAATATAATTATATATAATATTTAAATCAATGTGTTAGATTATGTAAAGATTGATCATAGTACCAACCTCTGTCAGTTGCAAGAAATGTAGAAAGTCAGTGTTCTGGCTACCATTTTGATTTCATTGATCTTTCCCCTCCTCTGATCCCCCTGGTTATTTGGCATAGTGAAACATTTGAACAGCTGTGTAGAGAAAGGATTGTGTGTCAGGAGGCAGAGAAAGTGGAACAGGCTAGAAAGAGCAACAAAGTGAGAAAAAAGAATGGGAATAGAAGAGGCAAGTAGGGAGGAAATACAAACGTATAAAAAGCAGAATAAAGGTTAGCAGCTTCGCAGTTGGTGAGGAAACAGGAAGGAGGGAAGGCTGGGGTGAAGGAAAGAAATGAAGGGGAATATAGCAGCAGGCAACTTGATCGGGAGGTGCAGGAAGGAAGAAATGGGGAATGAGAAGGGAACAAGAGGGTTCAAAGACTGAGCGTAGTCTGGGGCTAAACTTTATATTTTCCTGATAAATACTATTGATTTATCTTTTAAAGAGTACAATTACCTAAGCCTATTGTTTTGTTATGTCTCTGATGATAGTATTCCTACATGAAAGGTTTAATCTGTTGTTCTTATGTATTCTTTTATTGTACATCAGATAGAATCAATTATACTTGGAATATTGGGATATATTTTATTGGGTAAAAATAGCAGAGATGCATAGCAATGGATCTTAATTATATATTGGATCTTAATTATATAGTATTATAAATTTTCATTTTTAAATATTCAGACAAAATCATGAAAGAGCTCATTTGGGAGAAGATCTTTTAGAAGCTGCAAATAAAGTTACCAACGAGAAACTTGTTGCCCCTTTGTCCATGGAAACGCTTGAAAAGATATGGGCAGATTATAATATTTCCCAGCAAGAAATACGCCTTTGCAAAGATGTGGTAGGTGACAAATCATACCATTTAAGCTCCTATGATGTCTCTTAAATTTTGTTGATGTAGCTGCTTAAGCTTGATAGCAGAAGTATTGCCAAAGATTTAAAATGTGACTATATTTTGCTAATGTATGATTTATCCATATTAATTAATGAATTTGATTTTTATCCTACTTTATTACTTTATAAGTAAATGGTGATTTAATATCCTTAATATTCCTATTTTTCCACAATAACCCTGTGAGTTGAGTTGGGCTGAGAGAGTGTAATTGGCTCAAAGTCACCCAGCTGACTTTCATGCCTAGGGCAGGACTAGAATTCATAAGTCTCCTGGTTTCTGGTCCTTAGCCATGAAACCAAATTGGCTCCATGTTAGAGCTGTCGCAGATTATGGATTTTGTGAAGAGGAGAAAGCAACTTGCAGGTCATTAGTAGCATATTTTATAGCTTTTCTCTTCCCTCTACTGATCAGCAACAGAATAGTTGAATGGAGTACAATTTGAGAATTTGTTGGACTGTAATAACTGTGTGTGTGTGAGAGAGAGAGAGACAGAGAGAGAGAGAGAGAATGAGAATGAGAATGAATGTCTTAAAATTTTTACAGGCGTTAGTCCAGGGGTTAGCAACCTTAAACACTGAAAGAATCATTTGGACCCATTTTCCACAAAAACAAAACACCAGGATCCACAAAACCTGGGTGGGCGTGCCCAATTTGACATCTCACATTCCCACCTAGTCACATGACCCCCCTTCACATTCTTATTCCTTCCATCCCCCCCTCTGATTTTTCCTTCCTTCCTTCCTTCCTTCCTTCCTTCCTTCCTTCCTTCTGATTTCACCTTCCTTCCCCTCCTCTGATTTTTCCTTCCTCACTTCCCCTCTCCTGATTTCACCTTCCTTCCTTTAATCCTGTATATTATTGTTTGTTATTGTTAGTATTTATTAAAGAATGCTGTGCAGCTTAGAAGCTCTCAGCAAAAATAATAGCAGCTGTTGTTTGTGGCTGAAACTATCCTGAGCTGTTATTTACACACACATTTTTATTTCACTTTCTCTGAGTCCTTGGGAAAGGAATGACATCTTTTCCCCATCCCTGTCTTTAATAATCAGGACTTTGCAATGGTGCAAGATTTAAGCACACATTTTGCAGAGTGTCTCCCCCCCCCCCAATAAAACCCCATGATGTCAGGGTTCTGACAGATGCCCTAAATAAACCATGAGCGTTGAGCCAAGCTTCAAAGGAAATCCAGTTATTTATTAGGAGCTTCCTGTCAGCATTTCCCAAGTGAAGCCAACTTTGACTCTATTTCCCCCCTCTCCCCCAAGGTATGTCATTTGTCACATTCTCCAAGGAAGCAATTTCGCAGGTTGTAGAGATCACTCTCCTCCAGCCACTGTGGGTAACCCTGGGAGACAGCCTTCACAGAGCTATGGCTGTAATATACTTCTGTTTTTGACTGATGTGTGCTGCCTCGTTGCAGCTGTAAGTTCGTGTTCCTATCCCCCTTGCCTATGGCAACTCGAGAGCAGGTCAGAGATGCTTTGCAAGTTGACATGTGAACCAGGAAACCTAGGGTGGAGTCCCTTATGGACTTGGGGGAGCGGAGAGAGAGAAAGAGAGTGCTGAGGAGTACCAGTCTGAGAACTTGGCGCGGTATAGAGCTACTGCATTTTATGCCTGGTGCCTCCAACCAAGGCCCTTCGCTTCCCCATGGAAAATGGTCTGAAGCGGGTGGGGAGACAAAGAGCCAGTCAATACAAAGGAGGGGGTTCTCTATCTGCTCCCCCCTCGTAGCCTTTTAGCCACTATTGTCTCACTATGCTTCCTCCTCTCCTTAAAAATTGAGGCTAGGGAAGAAAGCCAGAGGCGGGGAATCTAAGGGGAAGAGAAGAAGAGACCCAGGCTGATGCCTCTCTGAATAGCTTCCTACCCAGATTTCAACTGATTTCCTTTCCGATCCTCTGACGAACAGACTCCACGCCTCTTTCTGGACTCTGGACTGCTGATAAATTTCTCCCAATTATTGAGGGAAATTGGATTTTTATTCGGTCTTCCCCCACCCTACACCAAAAGGAAAGCCAGCCGGGCTTTTCCGCCTAGAAGCCCCCTATCCTTTCCTCTACTGCCTTCCCCCTAACCCCCCCCCCCTCAATCCCAGTTCAGGACAGGAGCGTGCGCTGGAAATGCGTGTTGAGGCGATGTCGGTGTGTGCCTTCTGATCCCCTGGCACACAACTCTGTGCTCCTCCAGGTCCGACTTGCTAAGGGGGGAAGCAACTCTGACGCCTCTGCTCCTCCCCCCAGCCACAGCCATTGTTGCCTGGCTTCCTCAAAGGCGTAGTGCATTTCAAAGGCAGCATCTTGCATCTCGAGGTGCCAAACAGTGTCTCGCTGCAAGAGCTGGGCCAGGCCTCTCCACCATCCAACTCGCCAATGGGGATGCTTCAGCTGGGCCAGCCACCCACCTCCTGCTGAACTTTTATGTTCAGCATTCAGCCGGGTGAGGGGAGCGTTTCCTATGCCGCCCCCTTCTTTCTCTTGGCTCTGTTGAGGAGGAAGGACAGCTGTTTCATCTCTTTGCCGTGATAGGAAGTCGCAGCATAGGGATGAAAGAGCCACATGCGGCTTCAGGGCCATAGGTTTCCGACACCCACACTAGAATAATCTTCCCAGATGTAGCTATTATAACTTTAAATTTCTAGATGTAGCTACTGGTAGTAGAAATTTAAATTCCTAAATGTAGCGACTAGGAATTTAAACTCAATTTCTAGTAATTACATCCAGGAAGATTATTGTATTGGGTAGATCCAATGTCAGGAAATTTTTCATTTGAGTGAAAATTGAATTCAAGATTTCTGTATCATTTTTATCATTCATATTATTGGTCTTGTTAATTTTATATGATTGTTATACTTATTACATGTCCACTACTTACAGATTATTCTGTTAATTATTAAACTTTTCAAGAGAGAGTAAATTCATCTTCCCTGAAACTAAATGCATGAGAGTGGATGTTCTATCTCTCTCTGTCTCTCCCCCCCACTCCCCCAAGCTCAGCATCTTGGTTGAAAAGCTGTGTAAATTCCTGTAGAAACTACCATATCTATCTATCTATCTATCTATCATCTATCTATCTATCTATCTATCTATCTATCTATCTATCTATCTATCTATCTATCTATCTATCTATCTATCTATCATCTATCTATCTATCTATCTATCTATCTATCTATCTATCTATCTATCATCTATCTATCTCTCATCTATATATGTCTTAAAAGGTCCTATAAAGTAGGTTGGGAGAAGTCCATAAGTGAAGGTGAAATATTTGACATAACTTTATATAACAAATATAGCTTTAAAAAAATGTTTTTAAATAAATAAAAAGGTATATAAACAAATTAATGTGAATATTTTCTTCATTGGTTATATATCAGCAGATAAACAAAGAGGACTTACTGCTCAAGAACTATTCTTTGTGTTGTTGCTCAATTGACTAATTGCAAAAAAAAATTGCTTTCATCTCCAGGCTTGTAAGCATGTACATGATACAACATTTGATATTGCACAAGTATCTGAAAACTGATGTCTTGGGTCAATGTCAGTGCTGTATTACAAATGGCATGCAAAACCATCCTTTGAGGAATGCACAGCCTCGCTGGAGTTTGAGTGTATGGGAATGCTGAAATCTGGAAGAGCAGCGTTCCATTGCGCATGCATGCTCCCGACAAACAGATGGTTTGTGCAATGGAGATCTGGAAGTTTGGGTGCTGGTGCGCGCATGCGCAACGGAAAGCTGCTCTTCTGGATTTTGAGCTTCCGCGCGTGCAAAGGCAGCTGGCCGGCACATGTGTGTGCACATGAACGCGGAAGAGGAGCCAACGAGGCTGCAGGTACCCGCAGGATGGATCTGTGTGCCATTTTCGGCATGTGTGCCCTGGGTTCGCCACCATGATAGTATAGGTGGTTCTATACAGGAGGTCCTTGATTTAGAACCATTTGTGATTTAGTGATTGTTCAAAGTTACAACAGCATTGAATATAGTGATACTCCTCACACTTAAAACTGACACAGCATTCCCTAAGTTACATAATCAAAATTTGGATTCTTATTTAATGGCATTTATTTATGATGGTTGCATTGTCTCTGGATCATGAGATTGCAATTTGTGACCTCAGATGAAAAGCCAGATTTGGTTAGCGATTGCATGATTCACAACTACAGTGGTTTATTTAACAATTGGGGTAGAAAAGGTCATAAGGTTGGGCACAACTCGGTTAACAACTCCTTTGCTTAGCAGCAGAAATTTTGGTTCAGTTGTGGTTGTAAACTGTACCTGTATCTGCTGAAGAAGACCTCAGTTGTGCATTCTCTTCTGCACAGGATGAAATACAAACCTTGATTCTCCAGAGGAATGAATTGCAACATAAATTGTACAAAACTGTAGAAGAATTCATTGTGGAAATGGATGATCTGCCTCGTTCTGAACGCTTAGAAACATTGAAGGTTGGGTCAAAATTGGCATTGTACTTATTTTATGTTTATGAGATGCTCTCTAGATCAGATTACAATTTTGTATTATCATAAACAGTAACTTAAAACAGTCATGGGATCATTCTGACATTTCTTTTTGCAAACAATGTTTAAATTAACTTCTGAAGTAACCTTAGAGCCTCCTGATGCTGTTGTTTCTAATCTGAAATATTGACAAAATGTCCATTGTATTCTACTTTTTAACAGTCTATGCAATCTGAGCAGGTCATACTATTCAAAATAGTATTTAGGAATGACATTGGTATAGGCATATGTATGTATATAGAAAACAAGCTGTTCCTGTTTGGTGTCTGCTATGTAATGCAAAAACAAGTAATAATAGACATAGTAAATTAAAGCTAAGAAAAAAGAGAAAGAAAAGGGTCTCTAAATGTACTGCTAGATAACATTTTCTATTTTCATAAAAAACTAATATATCACACTAATTAGCCACTTGAGTTTACTTTTCATTCCTCTGCTACAAAAAGCTTCTTATACTGAGATCCACAAAGATATTTTCAAATATAGACTAGCTTTATATTTATTCCATATTCTCAATATGGCTGTAATGTGTTCTTTTTAAACTATACCCAATTTATTGTACACTGCTGTTAGTCCCTCTTTGAGGGAGATTGGCAATGCAGAAATGTGAAAAATATATAGATAAATAAACAATTTGATTAATTCAAATTCCAAAGAGCCATCAAAAGCATTGGACCCTACAAAGTTGGGGTTTTATATCTCACTATAAGAGTTGGTTTTATTTTGGAAAAAGAATAATCTGCTTCATTTATATTTTATGATAGACATTTGTAATCATAATTAAAAATTTAGAAAAGTCAATATCTCTAGAACCTAATTCAGAATTATCTCTTTCAGATTCCTTCTATTTTAATCTTTTTTTGAGGATCTCAAAAAACTCCATCTGATCATAATTTTGCAGTTTTTTCTTTCCCACAATTTACTGTTATTTTACATATTTGTTCTGCATTTTGAGTTTTGCTTATTTTCTCAGTATGACATACTTCTTTCTTTTTTATTCCACAAATCTTCTAAAAATGTATTTTGTAACAATTTAAATTCCCTAACAGGTTTAAGGCTTTTTAAACTCTTTTGTTTCAAATTCAGTATTGCATACGTTAGTACTTGTTTCCACAAGATGGCAGTCTCCAAGCTTTTTCAAATGTGCCATTAGCAAAGGAGTAGACATACTACCAAACCTTTTTACTAGGCATTTACAAATCTCTGAAATATTTCATTAAAAATAAAAATAAAGGATTATTTTGATCAGAGTCAAATTGCTGTTTGGCATTAATTTTTGAAATAGGTCTCTAATATTATATCAAGACTTCAAGTATTTAATGCTTGCAGTTCACCATTCAAAATCACAGTTGTCTGTTTTTATTCTTTCTTGGAATGGCCTTGCATGTATTTAAAATAATTTCATATTCAATTATTTTTATGCCCATGCTTTAGAACAGGGATGTCAAACTCCATTTAATCGTAGGCCGCATCGGAGTTTGTTTGCCCTCGGGGACCGGGGTCAGCGTGGCCTGGTCATCACAGCTGACTGGGTGGGCATGGCTGGTGCCGGGACGGCAAGGGTCAGCCCATCACTGTCTCCGGGACTGCCCTGCAGGCCAACTCCACAACCTATTGCGGCCCACATATTTGACATGTCTACTTTAAAAAGTCTGATTTTCTTGCTTTAAATATTTTTGAATAGTAACATATGTTTTCTATTGCTTTTCTGCTATAAATTTTTTAAAAATGATAATATTTGAAAGCTTGAACATTTTTTCAGAATTGCGAAAGAGGAATAAAATTATGATATACTGCTTACTGGAATGGCTAAATTCTACTGTAGTCCAACAGAGTTAGCTTTCCATACTCCCGTGAAAAATGAATGTGGGAATTAAATGCTTCAGTCTAAATAATAGTGAAGTTCCAGCATGCAGCAGTCATTTTAATATTGATTTTTCTGGGATCTGTAACTAAGTAAAAATGAAAATATTTGTGCAAGACTACTACCATTCAGAAGGAATAACCTTTATAGATCTCATACAGACATGTTTCTATTTGATGTTTAGTAATTGGCAAGGATTCACCCTGGGGAAAAACTTCTTCAGGAGTCTTCAAGGAATGCAGATGTTGAAATTCATTCTCTATAATGACTCTTAATAGTTCTAGTTCTATAATAGGGATATTTAAAAATAATGAATTGCTTTAATTTTGTGGAATTGTCTCGTATGTCCTCCAATTAATAAGGATTTCTGGCAACTTCTTAGTTGAGCCTTTTGTGATATGGAATATTCTTTTTGAGATTAGTGCAAATTTACTTCAGTATTTATTAAACTTGTCTGCCACCTGACTCAATGGGTCTGGATGACAATTACAACAAACATAAATTCAATAATACAATAAAATTTATAAAACATAAATGAAGGTAAAAGGAAGCAAGCATGTTGAAGTGAGTGATCTCATTCTCCCTTACCAAACACCTAGGTGAAAAGCCAGGTTTTCACACTTTTTTTAAACAACAGCAAAGTGGGGGGCATCTGGATTTTGGGGGGAACTTGATTCCAGAAAGTAGGTGCAGCTTGCAGAAGGTCAGTTTCAGGGATTGAGAAATGACATTGTTTAAGGAATCCAGAATATGTCAATCCTACAAAATAAAATTACATGGGTAGATATTGTAGAAAGCATCTTAGCTGCACCCTTCTTTTCATGCACTTCAGAGACTCTCCTGATTTTCTCTTATTTCCCACTACTTCATTCTTCCTGCAGATGATTATCATACCTAATTCTGGTTTCAATCGTTTTCAAATAGTATACTGTAGCCATTCACATCCATGATAGTTTGGTATATGTTGTAACTTTAAATGTACTTTAAAGCATGAAATTAGCTTTAGGACCTACAGTCTTTTTGCATTTTCCATCTACAAGCATGAAAGGAACTGGATGAGTTGTTTCAATCCAAGGAGTTCTCAACTTACAACCATTTGTTCAGCAACCATTCAAGGATGCGATGCAGTAGAATGAAGTCATTTTATGACCAATGCTCAAAGTTATGGATGTTGGAGCACCTTTATGGTTACATGATCAAAATTGGGGCGTTGGTGGCCCACCTGCACTTAGGATTGCAGGAGCACTGCAACTCACCCCACCTGCCTATCTCTCCCCCCATATTTGCCATTTTGGCTCCCCGTTGATTTTTGCTGCTTTCTTGTTCCCACTGTTGGCAAGGTCGGCCTGACCTGGCTACTGGGCCACATATGACTGGCTTTGCACACTGAGGAAGAAAAGGCTTAAAGGAACTCAAGCATGTCAAAACACCCCTTTGTGCTGGGAAAAGAAGAAAAAAAACCCTGAAAGGAACCCTTTCTGCAATGAGCTGGACAGAATAGGACTGCTCTTGGTTCCCCCCCTCCCTTTTCCACAAAGCAAAACCAAATCCATACAATCCAGGAACATGGTGAAAAGGGGCATTTTGGTGGATTATCTCATTAAGCTCCTTTGTGCTCTTCCCCCTCTTCTCTCCCCCCACTCATGTGAAGGCATACCTTGTGAACAGCAGGAACAAGAAAAGATAGTTGAAGGTCAGCTGTGGTGGAGGGCAGGGTTGCAGGAGTTTCAGAATGCAGGTTTGTGAGGATGACTGGGACTGAGATAGGGCAGCTGCAGCTTCCTATGGTGTGGCAAGCTGTGTTGAAGCCATGTGGTTCTATGACTGCTTGCTGCCCCACAAAAGATGTCTGGAGGGCTTGGAATTCTCTTTTTTCTGCTTTATAGATCAGCAATAGTTACTCTTCTTCCTAATATATAAGTAAAAAAAAAATCTAGCCCATAAGCCAAACATTTATTACAGATCATTGCTTCAGATTTTGCTCCATATAGTTACTAGAGGAATCGGCATAAAGCCAAAGGAGCTTGCTTTGTTTTATAATGTGTCATTATGATCCTTTGTTGCTTTTATCTTATTTTCTTTGTTATCTGTTTTGATATTCAGAAGTTGCAAGGATCTTTGGAGGCTGCATATGGGCAGTTTAATGAAGCAGAGAACTCAGAAGTGTTTGAAGAGTTCTTTGAATGGAAGAATGCTAGGTTGGAGAAATTCAGTCGGGTTAGGAATGCTACAGATGCTTCCTTACAACATCTTGTATTAAGTTTCAGCAAGATAATTCAGGTAAAAAAGATGTCTTACATATTAAAAAAAGCTTTGTGTTCAAATTTTCAGCTAATCTACATTTATATTGAAAATCTGTGTTTAGAGGTTGTGGTCTAATTCTTTTTAGATTTTTTTTGATCAGACAAATTTGCAACTTTTCAGCACTGCAGCTAATAGTCATCTGGAGAGAGAAAAATCTCATTAAAAGGCAGTAAAATGTAGAAAAGTAACCTACTTCTTTTTTGCTATGTGTACTGCCGCTGAATCCAAACAAGCAGATAATTGTTGCTTTTGCAAAAAATAATACTACATCGGAAGATCCAAAATGAAATACGTCATTATATAAAATAGCCATTAATATTTGAATGGAGAATTGTTGGTTGAAAATAAAAAAAATTGCCACAGTGGTCTTCAGGAGAAAATTAGTATCATGACTTAATTTAAAATGACAGCTGGGCTGCATTCATATTTTATTGGGGATTTATTGGGGAATAATAGTCAGCTGAGATTGACAATATGAAATGGAATCACATTAAATTGGTGCAATGAATGAACAGCATTTGATGGGATTTGGTGTAAAAGAAATTGAAATGTTTCAGATCCTGTTCCATTGTCTTGGAACCATGATCCACACACACTTCATGCCCAATTACACCAAGGAGAAAGCAAGATCCACTTCTCAGAGGCAGATCATGTTTCCTTTAGTGCCTTGCCAGTTGAGCTTTAGCTTATTCTTTCTAGTATCAGATAGCAAAACAACTAAATACTTGTTCCAATCTTGTCATTAGGAGCGAATGGTTGTTAAAAAAAGTAAGAACTTAAGGTGATGCAGAGATTAATCAACTGAATACCCCCAACTTGAGTGTTGACAAGCTGCATTGAAGTGTGATGGCTTTATTTGCAAGTATATGTTGACAGTAATTTTTGGATGATTTGGCTATTTATTCTTTTGCTTTCTTGCTTAAAAAGATAAAGATTGCTTAAGGCAGAATGGAACCAATCTAACATTGCAATTTTCTAATTCACTATTTTTGAGTAATCTGGAATTACTTTGCAGATTAATACTACTTTAGATAACCACTTTTTGTTTGTGTCTCTTTTCCTGTCAAGTTTTTTGACATAGGGGCAGCAACATTAATGAAATCCGAGGATGTAGATCTCAATGTAGATGAAGTTCTTAAGAATGCCGAGTATAATATTTCACAAGAATTTGACATGTTTCTAACAGTAAGCTATGTTACTATATTTTTCCTTTCACATAAAACTCTCAAAAGTGCTTTTTTTCAAAAGGCAACTGAACTATTTTTTCCTTGAGGAAGAAAAACAAAATGTTTAGTTTCTCAACCAAGAAACTTCATTTCTTGAAAAAGATTCCAACTTGCTTCTCCATTTTTCTCCAAATTTGCAGAAAGGGGCCAGGACGTTCTCATCTGTATTTAAAAATACGTGAATTTCATCTTTTAGTGAAACTTGCCTTCCAAGACATCTACTACTAAACATTAAATCATGAATTAATTCAGTAGTAAGAATACGGATATATTACAGTGTTTGTAATAAAATATTAAAATCATAAAGCTAACTATAGCAGTAAAAATATAGCATAGCATATGGGTTGTCCTTGGGTAATGACTATTTCTTTAGTGACTGAAGTTCTCCACGATTTGTGGAGACAGCAGTCACGTAGGGTTCACTCTGTCCAGTAACCAATAGGCTGAGTCTACAGATTATAACGCCTTCCTCCTTGCTGCTCTTCCCCGCTTTTAGACTCAGCCAGTTCTGGGCTGGACATGTGTTGTATTTCTCTGATTATATTGTTCTATAACATTTACAACTGTTCCTCAAAATTAAAGTCATTGCAGCTTCCTTGCAAACATGTGATCAAAATTTATCTTTTAGTCTGATTCTGTTACAAAGATGTGAATGCTTGGCATTTATTTATTGAGCTCATCTTGCCATACTCAGCCTTGTAACCTGCTTGATCAAGAAGTATGGATGTAAGTTGTGTAGAATATTATGTTTCTGTTGTTATTTATATTTTTTAGAATTATCTTTATGAAAGGTGTACTTTCTACTTCATCAAACAAAAATTGATTTCATATTTTTTCATTTAGAATGCACTTCGTATTTTAAAAATCAACACATTTTCCAGGGCGCTGCTTTGGAGAGTCCAAGCAAGGGTTAAATACAGCCAATCTGCCCAGAACTTAATTGAAACTTTAAACCATGCCTCTGGTGCTGATTATCTTCAGTTTTTTTCAATTCAGCTAGCCCAGTGGGTGCGCTTCGAGTTTCTCTTCAATTCTAGATAGATTGCTTGGACTCTCAATTATACTACTGAAAGGAAAAGATCGTGTTATTTATTTGGAGCAGGCTTGGTGAGATAAATTTTAAATCCCAATTTGGCTTCTCTCTCGCCCTTGGTCCTCCCGGTTTCCCGATCTTGCACGGGCCCCACAGGGTCACAGACAGCTGTTGGGGAAGCATGAGGGTCAGACTGCTGACGCCAACGCCACCGCAGCAACCCTGCTGCGGGAGGAAATCCCCGCTGAGAGCTCCGTTGTCGTCGTCCGTGCTTTTTACAAGCCGGCGTTTGGCGCGGCCCCTCAGGGCTCTCCTAAGCATTAGCGGCAACTTTAAAGCATCTGGAGAGGCGGCAGGGAGTTCCGACCTCCATTTGGAGGCGCCGATTTCAATTTAACCGCATGCCGCAGCTGCCAAAGCCTGACTCACTGCAGGAGCCGCGTGGAGACCTCATTGACCTGTCAGACTGGCGATCTGGGCCCCCAGCCTTTCAGACTGAAGGGGCAAGTGCTTGTGGTTGCTTGGATCGCAACCCTTACCTTCCTTCCTGCTTGGATCGCAACCCTTACCTTCCTGCATGCCATCAGAGGCACTAAACCTTATTCCAAACCCGGGCCTAAGCAGGGATCGGGGCAGGATAAGGACGCCATACGCCGCCAGAAGGCCCTAGAAAAACAATTTTCCAAGGCCCAGCAACAGGCCCAAGCCTCCCAGTTGGTGGACTCTCAGGAATCCTCCAGGGAGGTTGCCCTTGCCCAGGATCAACCTATCTCCGATAGCGAGGGGGAAGGCCAAGAATTCTTGCCCACGGCTTCTTTGGCCATGGCAGCTTCACCAGGCCCCTCGATGGCGGATCAGGCCAACCTCTTCGCCTGTCCTTCGGACCTGGAGGAGGGGCCAGCCCCTGTGGGGCCCTTGGCACCGCAACTTTCACCCCCCCAGGCCCGGACCCAGGCTTTGCCCAGTCGAGGACCAAGGGCCCAACCTTTCAGCGGAAATGCAAGAGGTAATCAACAGGGCCATTTCCCAGGGCATTGAAGCGGGCATGCAACAAAGAGGCAAACGCACTCGCAAGACCTGCCATCTGGAGCCCCAGGCAGCTCCCAGTATTGCATCCTTCTCCCAGCCTCCTCAGTCCCCCCATTCCTCCCTAGCCTCGGAGGATTCGACCTGGGAAGAGGAGGAAGACTTATTACCTAGGCAAGAACCTGAGTTCTCGGGGGATGAAGGTGGTTCTTCTGAAAAGCCTACTTTTCGGGCCTATTTAAATTGACCAACTTCAAAACCATCCTGGATAAAGCTAAGGTGGCGACCCGCATGGGATCTACCCCCTCGGCTCCGACAGCCCAAGACCCAGATGATCTATCTGGGGACCTTTTTGAAGAACCTGTGTTGGCCCAGGAGATAGTCCCAGTTCCCAAACTATTCCTCAACATGGTTCAAAAGCAATGGGCGCAGCCTGCTATTATGGCTATCCCCAGCAACAATGATAAGAAGCTTTATACAGTAGGTGCCAGCCTGGAGGATTTGCTTAAGCTACCTCCAATTGATCCTCCCGGGGCGGCACTCACTTCTACGTCTGTTCTTCCCCCTGAATTATTAGAGGGGTTCAAGGCTGAGGACAAAAGGACCAAGACTGCTTGCCACAAAACTCACCAGGCGGCAGCATGGGCGATTAAGTCATCCGCCTCAGCATCCTTCCTCTCCAGGGCAGCCCTGCTCTGGTTGAGGCAGTTGCTGAGAAAAATTCCGGCCAAGGACACCAAGTTGAGGCAGGATATCAACAAGATCATGGCAGCCACGGAGTACACCGCCGATGCCACCCTGAGCGCTGCCAAGTTTGCCTCCCGAGCCTCCGTTCCTTCAGAGTTAAGCTCAAGACCCACCTATTCCAAGTAGCTGGCCTGGCTCAACCATGATCCAACTATATTGCTCCTGACGGGTTTTTTATTAATGTAATTCAATAGAATTTATTTATTGGGGTTTTTAAATATTGTGACTTTTTAATTGTTTTAATTGTTAATTGTTTAATTGTTTTTTAGCTATCAGCCTACCTCCTCCTTGTATACGTTGTATACGTTTTATATACGTCCTTGTTACATGTATGTCCTGTCCAGATTTGTATTGTATTGTACTTTGTATTTTATTTGTTTTATTGTACGCCGCCCCGAGTCCTTCGGGAGAGGGTGCGGCTTAGAAATAAATATTCTATTCTATTCTATTCTATTCTAGCATCTAATGTCACCAACAGACGCCTCTTGTGGCTGAGACACTGGAACGTGGATATGCGTTCCAAGTGGAAGCTTGTCACAGCCCCCTTTAAAGGGGACAAACTCTTTGGGGAGGTCCTGGATCCTGTCCTAGTAGAAAACAAGGACAAGAAGAAGGTGATGCCATCGGTCACTAAGAAGTCCGATCGGAAGGGTTCCAACTCCTACAGGAGGCAACCCTTTCGGAACACTGAGCCTTCCACTAGCTCCGCCCCATTTCATTGGGTGTATCCTCAGCAAACCAATCGGTCCCAGGACTGTCAGTCCTTTCGCGACAGAGGTCGCCAGCAACACTACTCCAAATGCCCCTTTCGGAGGGGGCTCTGGTTCACGCCCCTTCAGGTGATACAAATGACCATCAACGATCAGCTCCCATAGGAGGGCGTCTCCAGTTATTTCACGCCAAGTGGGAGCAGATCACGTCGGACCAGTGGGTCCTACAAACGATCCACATGGGCCTCACCTTGGAGTTCTTCTCCCTCCACCCCGCCACTTCATCAGGTGCTCCGTGCCTTCCTGCCCAGTCAAACGGTCCCTCATGGAACAGGAGATCAGGCATCTCAGAGATATCAGGGCCATAGAGGCTGTTCCGGTGGGTCAGGAGGGGACAGGATTTTACTCAATCCTGTTCCTGGTTCCCAAAAATTCCGGGGGGTGGAGGGGAATATTGGACCTAAAAAATTAAACTATCATGTAACCTATCAGAGGTTCAAAATGCAATCCCTCCAGTCCATCCTGGGTTGCATCAGACCGGGAGATATATTGACATCCATAGACCTCAAAGAGGCCTACCTCCACGTACCCATCCGCAAAGCCAACCCCGATACCTCAGATTCACTTACTAGGCTGCCATTACCAGTATCGAGCCTTGCCGTTCGGCCTATCATCGGCCCCCAGGACATTTACGAAGATCCTCGTGGCGGTGGCGGCATTCCTCAGATCCCATCCAATAAGACTGCACTACTACCTGGACGATGTCCTCATCCAGTCGTCATCCCACCAACAGGCGACCAGAGACCTGGAGTACACCATCCAGGTGCTTCAGGACCACGGGAGAATAACCTGGAGAAAAGTCATCTTCTTCTGACAACCAGACTACAACATCTAGGGGCCGTCATCGATACCGTCTCCTGCCGGGTCTTCCTATCTCCGGAGAGGGTGACCAGCCTCAGGGAGAGGGTCGCACAAGTGCATCGGTCGCCCCGGCCAAGGTGGTTCACCTGTCTCAGCTTCTAGGCAAAATGATCTCGTGCCTGTCCATCGTGCCTTGGACAAGACTCCACTCCCGTCCGCTCCAGTGGCTCCTGCTCCCTTACCAAAGGGCCAATGAAAGCAGCTCGACGAGGCTAATCCCGGTCTCCTCAGAGGTACGGCGTTCCCTCAGGTGGTGGTTGTCTCCTGCCCTGACAAAGGGGTCCCCCTTCAAAGAACCCGTCTGTCTCACCATCACGATGGACGCCAGACTTTACGGCTGGAGAGCTCATTGTCACAGTCAACTGGCGCAGGCAGGTGGTCTCCTTCCGAGGCTGCTCACAGCATCAACTGGCTGGAGCTGAGGGCAGTCAGGTTGGCCCTCCACCAGTTCCAGTCCAGCATACAAGGGCGCCACGTGAGGATACTGAAGGACAATGTTGCAACAAAGGCACACATCAACTGCCAAGGGGGCACTCGCTCCAGATCATTGATGTCAGAGGCCAAACTCCTAGGACGATGGGCGGAGAAGCACCTCCTGTCCGTACAGGCGGAACACATCTCGGGCACGACCAACACCCAGGCAGACTGGCTGAGCAGGGCCACGGTAGACCACTCAGAGTGGCGCCTGCATCCACACCTGTTCCAGCAATTGTCCCAGAGGTTCGCCCATCCGCAGGTAAACCTGTTCGCCACCGCATCCAACATGCACCTCCCGAGGTTTTTTACGAGGTTCCACGACCCGCGTGCCGAAGGAGTCAACGCCTTGCACTGTCCTTGGCCGCAAGGACTACTGTACGCCTTCCTTCCGTTGCCTCTACTTCCCAGAGTCATCCGGAAGATCCTGTCGGAGGCGGCGGAGATACTGCTGGTGGCACCGTTCTGGCCCAGGAGAACCTGGTTTGCAGACCTGGTGAGCCTCTCCGTCGAACCACCGTGGCGGATCCCTCCGCAGGAAATCTCTCTCAGCCAGGAGGCTCTTCAACATCCGGAGCCCCAGTGGCTTCAACTAGCCGTCTGGCACTTGAGAGGGATCTCCTGAGCAGAGGCAGTTTATTGGCCAAAGTGATCTGCACCATCCAAGCATCCAGGCGTCCGTCCACGACCCGGATCTATGACGCTACCTGCTCGTGGATCTTCAGCCTCCTCAGCCTTGGTCCCTGTCATCCTGGACTTCCTGCAAGATGGTTTGGACAAGGGCCTGGCGCCTAACACTCTACGGCATCAAGTGGCGGCTATTTCAACCATTCTGGCTCCCGATGGACATTCCTCACTCGGCCGGCATCCTACCATTTGCAGTTTTCTCAGGGGCGCAACTAACCTGAGACCCCCAGTGGTTCACAGATACCCATCCTGGGACCTCAACGTAATGCTACGTGCCCTTATCGGCCCCCCGTTTGAACCATTCAGAACTGCCAGTCTCAAACATCTGACATTTAAGACAGCCTTTTTGGTTGCCATCACCTCAGCTCGACGTATTTCGGAGTTGGCTGCCCTGTCCGTCAGAGAGTACTTATGCTTGATTCGACAAGACAGGGTAATTCTCAGGCTGGACCCGTCGTTCATCCCCAAAATCAACTCCTGGTTCCACCGAGCCCAGGAGGTAGTTCTCCCGGACTTTTGTCCGCATCCTAGACATCCGAGGGAGAAACGTTGGCACTTGCTAGATGTGCGCAGGATGCTTCGCAGGTACATCAAGTGTACGGCGGGGTTTCGACGATCTGAATCTCTCTTCATATCATTCCAGCCGGCTTCCCAGGGCAGGAAAGTGTCTTCCTCTACGATCGGTGGGTGGCTGAGGGCCTGCATCGATCTTGCTCATGTCCTGCAGTCCAAACCTGTGCCTCACCACATTACAGCACATTCGACTAGGAGCGCCGCCACCAAGGCGGCCTGGACGACCCAGGCACCGATTGAGGAAATTTGCAAGGTGGATACCTGGACTTCGTTGTCTCCATTCATCCGAAATTATAAGTTGGACACCTTTGCATCAGCGGAAGGGGCATTTGGGAGGCGTGTTCTTCAAGGCATTCACACCAGCGGAGAGACTCTGAATGCTGCTGCTTCCCGCCCTAGTGACAATTAGCTTGGGCATGTCCCTTGCTTGGACTCTCCAGAGCAGCTCCCTGGAAAATGACCATTGTCTTACCTGAAGGGTCGTTTTCAGGGCGCTGCGAAGGAGAGTCCATCCCACCCTGGGGTCTGGCTCTGCTGGTGACAGTTCAGACATTACGGTTCCAATTAGTTTGGTTTTCTTATCGATTTGTTTACATTGTTGGACTTTTCAGCGCGCAACAGTTCCACGTCTTCATTGAAAAAATCTGAAGATAATCAGCACCAGAGGCGTGGTTTAAAGTTTCAATTCAGTTCTGGGCAGATTGGCTGTATTTAACCCTTGCTTGGACTCTCCTTCGCAGCGCCCTGAAAACGACCCTTCAGGTAAGACAATGGTCATTTTGCAATTTTGTTATTACAGATATTGTTGCTCTAATTTCTTTCAGGAGTTAGATGAGAAAGACAAAAGAATCATCTTAAATATGTATAGTTCGGTTATGTGGAAGATCCTTCAAGAACAAGATCTCATAAATACATTGAATCAAAAATATCTTGAAAGTTGTGAGGTCAGTTATCTAGCTGCTGCTTTGTCATATCCTACAATATGGAAAGTTATTAACAGCTTTTAAAAAGATACTTATTCATCTTTTTCAATTTCAGTAGGGAAAAAACATTTAATGAGTCATATAAGTCTAATAGCCTTTTTGTTTGACTTAAAATGTGATCTGAAAATGTTAACACTTACATTGTAATGCAATTTGTGTATAAGGAGTAATATTCCTCAAAGTATAGGAGCTTTTACTTCTCATTAATATTGTGTTTTCTTTTTCAGTTCAAAAACCAGATTGTGGAGTGGCTAGATATAACTCCTAATACTGATGATTTGTTACTGATAAAGAAGAGAGTGAAAAGCATGAAGGCTAAGCTGAGGTTGAAATTAGGAGAAAAAGACAACTTGGAAGAAGTATGGAAATGCTATTTTGATGTTTTAAGATTATTATTATTTCTTATTTTTAATAAGAAATGGTGGATGATGACATAGAAAATGTTGCTTTCTAGCTTTGGAGAAATGTTGTTATGGACATAGTTTATTCAAACAAATCCAGCCTAAATGAAAGCCTAAAGTGATTTATATTAGAACAAAGTTGGAAAGAAACAAAAATGGCAGATTTTTGAACAATTTAATTTGCACATAGTGTTTCACATTGCTAATGCTCCTCATTCTTGATTATTGCAATTTGAGAAAGTACACAATTTCTTCATGTATTATTGATTATTCAGTTGAAAACAACAGATATTCCATTTGTCTTGCAGCAGATTATCATAACTCCTGAATGGATACATTAAACAGTATGGGATTGGAAAGCTGTGAAATGTTGATTGTACAGTTAATGTCAAATTGGGATAAGAGTTAAAAGGAGCATACACGCATTAAGAAATATGAAGAGAGAAGCTGAATAAGAAAAAAAGTACTATATAAGTATCCAGGGAGAAATTTAGTTAGAGGGAAGTATCACCTTCTAGGATTAATCCAAATGTCTGTTTCATTCAGCATCCAATTTTTTATAATGACTAAGGAGACACATCTGAGAAATAAATCAGTGTCAAGTGACAATGGTCCCCACCACCACCACCACACATTAATAATACCTCTTGTCTTGAAAATTTAAGGTGGCCATATCTTCAGTTAATATAAGCATTCCCAGTATTTTGGCTTTCAGATCCTTATTTGTATATGGTATCTTTGTGGCTTTATGTATTTTGCAAATTGTATTTAACAACAGCTGCCATCACCTACCGCCACATTGGCTGATGCTGCTGGGGGTATAAAAGCTAGCACAGAACTAATTGAAAAAGTTCCAGATTGTAAATAAGTAAATTCCACAGATATAGAGACTACAAGCTTAGAATTATCTAATATTTACATCATTCTGACCTCTAGAGAGATCACTTTAAAGGAAAAAGCCTAATTTTAGTTATGGAAACATAAGCATTTTGTGTGTCATAAACATAGAATCATAGGACTGGAAGTGACCTTGGAAGTCGTCTCCAACACCCTACCCAGAGCAGGAGACCTTGTACTATCTGGAACAAATAGATGTCATCTTTTCTTGAAAACCTCCAGTGATAGAGCACCCACAATTTGGGGAGGCAAGCTGTTCCGTTGATTAATTGTTGTCATGAACTTTCTCTGGGTTGGATTTCTCTTTAACAAGCTTCCACCCATTGTCCTGCTCTCAGGTGTTTGGAGAATAGTCAACTCTTCTCTTGATTGCCCCTCAAGTACTGGAAGATAACAATCATGTCATCCCTAATAATTCTCTTTGTTAGGCTAGATGTATCTACTTCTCTTAACCATTCATCCTAAAGTTCAATTTCCAGGCCCCTTATCATCTTTGTTGCTCTTCTGTACACACTGTGTAGAATATCAGCATCTTTTTTGATGCAGTATTCCAAGTGTGGCCTCACTAGTGCAGTATAGAGTGATAGCATTGTGTCTTGTGATCATGATGATGCAGCTTTGTTGATTTTTGTAGCTGACTAAAGCTCTTTCATTGGATAGTGGCTGGTAGTCACATGAATGGAAGGTATTATGGAGGCCATCTAGTTCAATTCTTTCTGAGGGTAAGAAATCATTCTCCAAGTAGGTGGAGACATCATCCAGGCATGGTTATGACTCCGTCAGGATCCAATATGACTGGGTTTACAAGTATTAAAGACACGCCCACGAGGCTACTCCCCAGAAATAGATCAGTCGATCCTATCGACTCCCTATCTCTCCTTGCTAATTTTCCTATTTCACTAAAAAACCTTCTCAAATTCAACAATTGGCTTCCCCCTCAAATTGCTTACAATTGGGCTCCTTCTTCACTGAATTAAAGCTTAACAGCCTTTATGAGGCTTCGCTTCTCTCAGGCTTCGCTGCCTCAGCAGCTAATAGCCTTCTCAGCCAGCCTACGAGGTTCGTCCTCAGGCTCTTTGATCGCTGATCGCTGCGCCGTGCTGTCAGAAGGGCACCAGCCTTTGAAGTCCCATTTGCTGCAGCTGCGCCGCCAGAGGGTCAATCGCAGCAGCCATGCTTCTGGGGAGGCCTCCCTACACTCGGAAAATGTCTCGCACACTGCACTTTTTCTTGCTGCCCTGCTGCGTTGCTCCTTCGGCTCCAATTCAGCGCCTGGCCTTGGAATGTTCAGCGGGCTGCTAATTGCTGGGCAATAGGCTGCTTTGTTGGTTCGCGGCCTTAGGGCCCTGTCTACCCAGACGGCAGTTAATTTGGGCGTGAAATCAGTGGCGGACATTTTGTTTGGGCGGGAAGCCTTCCTCGACGATTCAAGTAACAGTGAGTAATGGCGACCAATGAGGTCTCGGTTCCCCAGGGGGAGGATTCCCCCAGTCCAGTTGCCCCTCCTCCTCCAGCCCCAGCTGAACAAAGGAGCAAAAAGAGACCCTATTCCAAGCATTCTGCTCCCAAGCCTGCCACTCCTCAGGAGGTCCGAGAGACCACTAATCCCAGTGCAACTACTGAGAAGGCCTGTGATCCTGCTCCTCAGAAGGCCACTTCCAAGACCAATCATTGTGCTCCTAATCCCACTCCTAGAGCTACTATTCCTTCTAATTTAAATCCTATGGAGGACCTTTCCACTGACACCGATGGGGATGCTCCCCCCCCCCCGGCTTCTCCTTTAAACCTAGAGGATGGAATTGGTTTTCAGGGGGAATCTGATTCTGTGGGGGATGGCAGCCTCACACCAGACATATGTGGGTTCCCCTGCGTCTAGGGCTGTCACCTTCAACCCCGATGATATGACTGACATTCATAGTAGCGGGGCATTGCTGCAGGCCTTCAATATCGGGCCCCTGCATCAGCTACTCCTCATGGTTCCTCTTCTAAAAAATCTAAGAGGGGTGCTCTTCTCAGGCCCAAGGGGCTTCTACTGCAGGCGTCTCTCAGCCTTCTGCTGTGGACTCGGAAGAACAGGCCATTTGTGATTCCGACCTGTCAGAGGATAAGGACTTGACCCCTGCTCCCTCTGCCTTATTGGGCCTGTTCAAGCCTGCCATATTTCGGTCCATCTTATTTAAAGCCAAGTAGGTCTCTGGTATCTCGGCTTCGAAACCTCCCACCTCCATGGAGGCAGACAAATCAGATAACACAGACCCCCTTTTCTCCCGTCCTCCCGTCGAAAAGGACACTGTTCCCTCCCCGAAACTGTTTCTAGAGGTGATTCAAAACCAGTGGGGATCTCCGGGGTCAGGGCCCCTCCCTTCTACTCTGGACAAACAGTTGTATAATGTCAGCTCTGAGCTCTCTAAACTTTTGGAGGTTCCTTCCATTGATCTTCCAGTGGTATCCTTGTCTTCGCCTACAGCGGCCACCAATGCTCCAGAGGACGCTCTCCGTCCTAAGGGCAAACACTTTGAGCAGTCCCTGGTGAAAGGTCATCAGTCCACCGCATGGGTGGTCATGGCCGCCTCTTCTGCTTCCTTTTTCAATAGGGCTGCCCTTCGATGGCTAAAGGAGATGCAGGACAAGATTCCCTCCTGGAGATTCCTGCGCTCACCAGGACATTAATAAACTCAAGGCTGCAATGGAGTACGCGGCAGATGCTTCTCTGGATGCGGCGCGTTTCTCTTCCAGGTCCATGGCTTCTACCATCACCACGAGGCGTCTTTGGCTGAAGCAGTGGCAGGCGGAGGCCAGAGCAAAGTGCCATTTGGCGTCCGCACCCTTCTCACCTGGTCTGCTATTCAGTCCTCCTCTGGAGCCGCTCTTGGTAGAGTCTAAAGACAAACACAAGGTGCTTCCTGCTGCAAACCGCAAGTCTGACCCTAAATCTTCCGCAGGTCGTCCTTTCGTAGGACGGACGGGGGATTTGCCTACCCCTGTCCTTAGCTCCAGGCTCCCCCGAGACAAGGCCAGCAGTTCCAGAACAGGTCCAACCGGAACTCCCAGAGATTCTCCTATAGAAAACCCTTCAAGGGCGGGTCAAACCGTACCTTTTGAAAGCAGAAGTGAATTTCTGGACGATCTCCCCATTGGTGGCTGCCTGTCCTCCTTCGCTGATCGCTGGGATGACATCACCAGCGACTCCTGGATCTTTTGTACCTTGTCCTGTCTCCAGGGACATTTCGAAAAGACATCTGGTTGAACTAGCTATCAGTCATCTCCTCCAAATTCAGGCCATCGAGGAGGTCCCCTTTGAGGAACTAGGGCAGGGATTTTATTCCCGTCTCTTTATAGTGCCTAAGTCTTCGGGGGGTTGGAGAGCAATTCTCGACCTCACATTTCTAAACAAATTTATAGTTTATAGGAGGTTTAAAATGTATTCTCTGTTGTTCATTCTGGAGAGCATTCGGCCCAATGACCTTCTCTCCTCTTGATCTTACAGAGGCATACCTCCATATTCCCATTCTTCCAGATCACAGAAAATTCCTCCGGTTTTCTTATAATGGGAATCACTTTCAATACCGAGCATTTCCATTTGGCTTATCATTGGCCCCGAGGGTTTTTACTAAGATTTTAGCTGCTCTGGCAACCCATCTCAGATCACTGCTGGTTAGAATTTTCTGTTATTTTGATGATATTTTGTTACTATCCAGGTCATCACATCAGGCTCTCTGGGACGTCCAACTCACCCTCCAGACCCTAGGAGAGCACGACTTTCTGGTCAATTCAAAGAAGAGTCATTTGCAGTCCACGACCCATCTCACACATCTTGGGGCGGTAATAGACACCTCTCTGGAACAGGTATTTTTATCCCCAGAGAGAAAGGTGAGCATTCGCGACCAGCAAGCGGTTCCACTCATTCAACTATCTTAACTTCTGGGCAAGATGGTGTCCGATTTCCACATCGTGCCGTGGGCCAGATTCCACAGTTGCCAGCTTCAATGGCTGCTACTCCCGTACCAAAAGGCAAACTACTCCCGTACCAAAAGGCAGTTGCTCTACTCACAGAATTTGCCTGACCTCAGAGATAAGAAGATCCTTACGCTGGTGGCTCTCTCCTGCAGTGACACTGGGCTCTCTATTTTGCGAACCCCCATGATTACGCTAACAACAGATGCAAGTCTGCAAGGATGAGGAGCTCACATCCTGTCACATATGGCCCAAGGGCTTTGGTCACGCTCTGAGCAGAGGAACAGTATCAACTGGTTGGAGCTGAAAGCTGTATTTCTTGCCCTGCTCCGATTCGAATCTCTCGTGGCCAATGCGCACGTGCTCATCCTTACGGACAATACTACCACCAAGGCACACATAAACCGACGGTGGGATAAAATCCCGACATCTGATGACACTCTCCTTCCATCTAATATCTTGGGCGGAAACCCACCCGTTGTCACTCCGGGCCGAACACAGGTCCAGCAGAGTGGAGCTTACACCGGTGTGTCTTCCAACAGCTGACGGTCAGGTTCGGATTGCCAGTCCTAGACCTCTTTGCCTCCCAAAACAACACTCAGTTACCAAGGTACTTCACCCGCTTTGCAATTCCGGGGGCAGAGGGAGTGGATCCTCTGAGGAACGAGTGGCTCCCGGGCCTTCTGTATGCCTTTCCACCTTCCCCACTCATTCAGAGGGTGGTTCGAAAGCTGCTGGTGGAAAAGGCAGAACTAACCTTAATCGCTCCTCGGTGGCCCCGCAGACCTTGGTTTGCCGACCTCATGAATCTCTCAGTAGCCCCTCTGTGGCAACTGCCCCAATTCCCCTCCCTGCTCCTGCAAGGGGTGTGCCAACATCCAGATCTTCCATGGTTGCGCCTCACCACTTGGAGGTTGAGCGGGAAGCTCTAAGGTCTGCGAACCTCTCAGCGGAGGTCATCCAAACAATTCAAGCCTCCAGGCGCCCTTCCACTAACCGCATTTATGATGCCACTTACACTCAATTCTCTGTCTGGTGCCAATCAAAAGGCCTTGTTCCCCTGAGGCGTCTGTCCCACATATTCTCCAATTCCTGCAATGGGGGCTGGACCTAGGGTTTTCACCGAATACTCTTTGCCACCAGGTGGCGGCCCTGTCCTCAGTCCTCTCTGACTGCGGCTCAGTCTCTCTCTCATGATCCTCTGATCCGGTGTTTCCCGAGAGGGGCCACAAACATCAAGCGACCGACAATACACAGATTCCCTACCTGAGATGTCTCCAAAGTCCTGGAATCATTGACTCGGTCACCATTTGAACCTTTGCATTCTGTGTCCTTGCATGTTTTAACATTAAAAGTGGTTTTTCTTGTAGCCATTACCTCGGCGAGACGAGTTTCAGAGTTGGCAGCCTTCTCCACCAGACAGGATTTATGCATCTTTCATCTGGACAGGGAAGTCCTTCGGGTTGACCCGACCTTTGTGCCTAAGGTAAATTCTGTATTCCATAGAACCCAGGAGCTGGTGTGGACCATCACACGAGCTGGAACGTAAGTGGCATTACCTTGATGTGCGTTGTGCTTTACACATTTATATTAAGCGAACTGCTTCTTTCAGGCGATCCGAAGCTCTTTTTATCAAGTTCCAGCCTGGAGGTAAGAAAGGCTCCAAGGCCTCCTCTTTGGACATTGGTCGTTGGCTAAGGGCAGCTATTTCTAGAGAGTATTCCACTCTCTCTCTCTGCCTGTTCCACCTCATATCACGGCGCACTCCACACGCAGCGTGGCCACATCTGCGGCCTGGTCGACTCAAGCTTCGTTAGAGGACATCTGCCGTGCGGCTACATGGACCTCGATTTCTCCATTGATCCGTCACTACAAGCTGGATAGATACGCCTCAGCTGATGCTTCATTCGGATGGCGCATTCTGCAGCGTGTGGTGGCCACTTAAATCTCTTATCTATTTATTCCCCCCCCCCCCCATGGGACTATTGGGCTTTGGTATGTCCCATCATGGATGATGTCTTCACCTACTTGGAGAATGGCCGTTGGTTCCTACCTGATACGCCCTTTGTCAGGATGGTGAAGATATCATCCAGTCCCACCCTGTTCTTTGGATTTACTACCTTTCCTTCCTACTGTGTACATTTCCTTTCTACTGTGTTCCTTTGGGAGAGATATTATATATCGTTTCAGATTGCTTACACAGCGGTCTGCAAGTCACTCCATCTATTTCTGGGGAGTAGCCTCGTGGGCATGTCTTTAATACTTGTAGACCCAGTCATATTGGATCCTGATGGAGTCATACCCATGCCAGGATGATGTCTCCATCATCCCGAGAAAGGGCGTATCAGGTAGGAACCAACGCCCATTCCATCTAGATAAATGACTGCCGAACCTTTGTTGAAAAACCTGGTGATGGAGCATCTATAATCCCAAGATAAGGTTTTGCCACTTCTTAATAGCTGTTATTTGTAAACCACTCAGAAAGTGTTGAAAGCACTGTACATCAGTATCTAACTCTTAAGTGCTATTGCTAATGTTATAGTTAGGAATTTTTTCCTGATTTGAGTTTGGATCTTCTCTAGTGGGTTCTCTGGAGCCGAGGAGAATAAATCTGTAAACTTCTAGACCTCCAAATCTTCCCAAGCTTGTGCCTTGGGTGCTGCAGGATATTTTAAATTTGGACCTAACTATTTAATAAAGGGGACTTCTAAATATATATTGTGGCCTAATGGCACTGTGATTATTAGTGTCCTTAGAGACCCAAAAATTAAGTTTTTAAGGAAACAGTAAACCAAGAAAATTTGGGGAATCTCTGTTCTAAGTCTCTGCACTCTTTCCAGTTCCATGCTGTCTTCCTTAAATTGTGGTGAACCAAACTGGACAAAATACCTCTAGGTCAAGTCTGACTAGTGCAGCATATAATAGAACTGCTTTGTTTAGATGAATAAAAATGTTTTTTAATCCTTTTCAATAGGAGGTTTATGAGAGAGATACCATATTAATTGTTATTTGGCCATGAAATTGAATCTATGTTGTTTCTGACAATCACTTTTTGTCTCAAGAGTACCTTTAATATGTAAATAAGAAAGAAAACCTGAAAGAAATTGGTACTAACTTGATCAGGCGAAAAAGGAGAAGGCATATTTGATATGGTGACTGGAAATTAATGTAATTTTAGATACAAGAAGAGGGAATGGGAAGATGAAGAGAAAGAAAATAAGTAGTATACTAAATTTATGATGGGTATATTACCTGGTGAAAATAAGACTATTTTTTTGAAGTATAATTTTTAAATTTCTGTAGACTGATAATTACAGCAAGTCTGAAATGATGGAAATAAAAGAAGAAATCAGTGTGCTACAGGATAATATATTTCAAGAAATATATAAGGAACAAGAAGAATATGTAAGTATTCAGTTATATTAGCATCTTTGAAATAAGTCATTTTCTGGTCCTGGAATTCATTTTAAGTAATATATGGTGTAATGCATATGAAATTAAGACAGATGTCAGATATGGATAAAGCTGAAAATTTGTATTTTTGTTCATGTTCCTCCTAAATATATTTCCAGGAAGGAAAAATTGAATATCTCATTCAATATTTTTGATTGACATTTAACTTATTTACATAAAGAATTTATGAGGCTGCCCACTTCATCCTAGGGCAGCTAAGATACAGAAAAAACAAAATAGAAATAGAAGAAAATAAGTAATTTTCTCAATTTTAATTTAATATTTGATGCAAATAATACTTTAATGTTTTGAAGTAATAATTTTTTAATTTATGCACTCAGTCTGATGATTACAGTGATTTTGAAATGGCAAAAACAAATACAATGCTACCAAGGCTGCAAACAAGGTTCAGATAAAATTTACTCCAAAACATACATATTGGGCTCAGCTAATATCCTGGCCCTAATGCCCTTGAAAAGAATCAAGTCTTCAGGCTTTCCAAGAGGCTACTAGGTCAGGAACATCTAAATCTCAGAGGGAGGCTGTTCCATACTACAGATTAGAAAATTGCTCTCTGGTTTCGCCAAGAATCTTGCATTTTTAAAGTGTCCTATTATATGGAACTATAAAATGGCGGTAGATGGAAAGTAGATATATTTTAGAGGTTGGCTGAGGATCAGTGCTCATGCCCATTTTTTCTGAAAAACTGCCTTATTTGGGGAACAAAATTAGTGGTGGATACTACCACACAAAGAGGATTTTTTTCCTCTTTTTCTTTTTTTTAGAATCAGAATTTGTTGATAGATTTGGTATTGGTTACCATCAAGAAGAATCTGATCGTTTCCCCTCTGGTTGTAAACACAATTAAAATGGGGTTTCTACTTTGGCTTCGTTTCTAAGATTACAGCAAGGATGATTGATTGTGCAATAGTCCATGCTTTGAATTGTCATCACATGCTTAGTTCAAATAGCTATAAACAACTAGAGATGCTGCTGTACCGAAGAATGAAGACACAAATGGAGCTGTGATGATGCAATTTCTTTGGGACAAAGAATTTCTACTGACACCAAATAGTTAAATCTTCTGCATTGAAGGTTGAGGATAAAGAGAGACTTAATTATCCATTAATATTTACCTGCTCATTGCAGATTCACTATTGTGATACTACCTAATAAACATGCTTCCAACATACTGCTGGATATTGTTTTTATATGAATACTTTTTTTTCTAATTTAGGAAAAGCTAATTCATCTAGTTCAAAACATTTTCCCTGAGCTGCCACTCCTTCATCCTGAAACAGGAATTTTGAAGTATATGGTAAGGTTAATGTTTTCTTTACAAATACAGATATATCTTTGACAAAAGCAATTTGCAGTACTAGATGTCTTATAGCAACCCCAAAACAAAAGTAACGGGCTTAAAAGTTCAATCAAACAATCTGTAGAACAGAGGAACAGAGCTGGCTTTACTTTTTACTAGAATTCTGTGCTGCTATGTGTTCCAGGCAGGAATATTTTTAAATGTGCCTCTTTGTCTTATAATCAGCCTTCTGAGTAAATAGAATGACACAAAGCTTTTTACCACCATAAATGGGATGCACAGAAATATCATGTACAGGTCTATGATCCAAAATTGAGAATAATCTGTTTTAATTCATATTCCCCAGAGCTCAGGAGGTCTGATTGTCAGTTTAGAATTTGATTTCTTAAATGCTGAGCCAATGAAGGAACTGAGCATAAAACGTCCCGTAATGTGCTCCAAGGTTCAAGGACAAAAGGTTCTCCTGAAGGTATGCTTTCTGAATGATTAGCTTGTTTTTCCCCTCCATACCTACTGCTAATAAAAGACTAGCTTTTAGGTAAATTTAGGAAATATTAAAGTAGCTGAGTTTATTTTGGAGCTGGAAACTACATTTATATAGTGATATAAAAAGTCTGTACGCTGAGATGTAAAAAAAAAAATCAGACCAAGATAAATACTTTCAGAATTTTTTCCATCTTTAATATAAGCTATACAATTGAATTTGGAAATAAATATTTTAGGGGGAAGTAATAAAAAAACATAATAACATTGGTTGCATAAGTGTGCATGCCCTTAAAGTAATACTTTTCTAAAGTACCTTTTGATTTTATAACATTCAGTCTTTTTGGGGGGAAGAGGGATAGGGATAGGATGGCATGGCATATCTGGCCCTGGGAATCTGCCCATTTTTCCTTGTAAAAGTGCTCCAAATCTATCAGATTGCAAGGGCTTCTCCTGTGCATAGCCTTCTCCATCTCACCCCACAGATTTTTAATTGGATTTCAGTATGAACTCTGGCTGGGCCATTCCAAAATTTGATCTTCTGGTGAAGCCATTCTCTGGTTGATTTGTGTCATTGTTGTGTTGAAATGTAAAATTCCTCTTCATCTTTAGCATTTTAACAGCAGCCTGAAAATATTGTGCCCAAATTGACTTATATGTGGAACTGTTCTTAATTCCCTTTGCCTGGACTAAAGCCCCAGTTCCAGCTAAAGAAAATCTGTCCCAAAGCATAGTGCTGCCACCAATATGCTTCACTCTGGGTATGGTGTATTTTTGGTGATGTGCAGTGGTTTTTTTGCATTAAACATATGTTTTGGAACTATAGTGAAAAAGTTCAGCTTTGGTCTTATTAGACCATAATATATTTTCCCACATGTTTTTGTCAGACTTGTGTAGGTTTTGTAAAATATATCTGGGCTTGTATGTTTTTGTTTGTGAGGAAAGGCTTCTGTCTTTCCATCCTACTCCTATCCAACAACTCAGACCATATGAAGAATATGGGAGATTGTTGTCACATGTAATACACAATCAGTACTTGCCAGAAATTCCTGCAGCTTCTTTAATATTGCCGTAGACCTCATGGCAGTTTTTTGGACCAGTATTCTTGTTTTTCCATCAATTTTGAAGGGACATCCATTTCTTGGTAATGGATCGTGCCATTTTTGTCCACTTGCTGATGACTTCACTGTGTTCCATGATATATCCAAAGCCTTGAAAAATTTCTTGTACATTTCTCCTTTGAACAGTGAGATTTCTTTGGTGTTTTTTGATACTCTTTACAGACAATGAATGGGTTTTGCTGAAAGAGGCAACTGAGTAAATGTCAGAAAAATCCCACTAGAACAGCTGAACTTTTTGCAGGCTTGATCAGAGTCACTTGACTACTTTTTAACTTCAGTTTGAAAGTGATTGGGTAAAATAGCCACATCCCTAAGGTATGCGCACTTATGCAGCCAAATTATTCTAGTTTTTCATTGTTATTTTCCCCCTAAAAATTCAGTTTGTTTTTCATTTGAATTGTACAGCTTATATGTTACAAGTACTCCTCGACTTACAACAGTTCACTTAGTGATATTTTGAAGTTACAACAGCAGTGAAAAAAGTGACCACCATTTTTCATACTTATGATTGTTATAGCATCTCCATGGTCATGTGATCAAAATTCAGATGCTTGGAAACTCATATTTATGATAATCGCAATGTCCTCTGGATCACATGATCCCCTTTTGCAACCTTCTGAGAAGCAAATCAAGGGGGGAGCCAGATTCACTTATCAACTGTGTTACTAATTTAACAACTGCAGTGATTCACTTAACTGTGGCAAGAAAGTTTGTTAAATGGGGCAAAATTCATTTAACAAATGTCTCACTTTGCAACAGAAATTATGGGCTCAACTGTGGTCGTAAATCAAGCACTACTTGTATATTTAAAATGAAAAAAAATCTGAAGTGATTTATCTTGGTCTGAGTTTTACATCTCAAAAACCTGGCATTTAAATGGGTGTGTAGATGTTTTTTTAATACATTGTAGTTTCAAGTTATTTGGTAGTTAATGGAATTATCTGATTTTGCCCTTTGAATATGGAGAAATCAGCAATTTGAATCCGTTTTTCAGAGACCAGACTCGCTGAGATTTCTGACAACCATGCCATTTAAACAAGCTAATTATTATGGCAACTTGAAACAGCAATAAGGCTTATTCCTAGTTCTAGTTGTGCCAGTATTAGCAGTCATCATTCCTGTTTATTGACTTGACAGGAATTCAGAAACATCTGAAAGGTGACACACATCCTAATCTTGGTGAAATTAGATAGAGTTTAGGATAGAGAAGATGATATATGTCTTTGGATAGCTACCTAGAAATCAGAGGTGGGTTCCTATCGGTTTGGTCAAACCAGTAGTGGTATGGTGGCATGGATTGCTGGAACCGGCAGCAACCCAAGCTTGCCATGCCCCTGAACCGGTTCCCTAATTGGTGCCATTGGCACCGCCATCTTGTTTTAAGCTCTGTGCATGCGCAGAACAACTTTAATAGAATTATGCATGCGTGCATCTAGCACGCAAAGCGCACAATGTGCACAACGTGCACAGACAAGCAAACCAGCAGTAAAGCTGGGCGGAACCCACCCCTGCTAGAAATTACACGTTTATTTACGTAGATTATAGACTACAGTTGTTGCCAAATGTAACTCCTTTCCTATTCTAATTGTCATTGTTCTGAAAGTGAGAAACACAGTGTTATTAGAATGCAATTATTTTCATTTGGGCTAGAATATGTGCTTTTATTCACAAGAGTAAATATTCCATTGATTAATTCAGAAAATAAAAATATTTGGCAGAAATAGTTACCTTTTTCATATTCTGGGAAATTAGTTTAATTATCTCATGAAACAGCTTTTTATTCACCTGAATGTACCTTTTCAGGGATATATTGTGGATATGAATATTGAAACCAAAATAATGGAAAGAGCAGCAAAATATCATAAAGTTTGGAAAGATTTAAGGGAGAAATCTTGTTTAATGCAACCAATGTTCCTGTTTTTATGCAAGGTAAATTGTACATCGAAGTGTATTTTTTCTTTTGTTATTTCTGTGTAAAAATTTCAAAGATGTCATAATAGAAGATTCTTTCCCTGCTTTAAGATAAGACCCCTTAAACTTATATAGAGGATATAAGGACTAGACAAGGTCCCTTTCAACTCTGTTAATCTGTTACAAATAGGAAAGTATTTCAGTGGCATGATATTTGATGTTTTCTGTTCCTGCACATAATGCTTTTGTTTTTATTTAAGCCTCATCCTATAGTATATCTAATGATTCCATATTATGCGGGAGCAAACCTGGGGACACTGCAGATGACAGCACCTTTAAGTGTACAAGTAAGTAATCTGGCAGTGTGAAAGGAAATCACCCTCTTGAATTTCTGAGCCAACCTTTTACCCTTGCATTCTTTAGTTTTGTTAGATCTGCTAGCTGGGAATTCTGGGAATTGCCATCTTAAAGCATCTAGACATTATTAAATTTAGGAAAAGAAGATCTTATCAGTGAATTTAGTTTTTTTTATAGATCATATTATCTATATCTTCCATAGCTGCATAATGAAAGTAGCTTATGGTTGACATTAAAACTGGGTATTCATAGCTGGAAAGCTTCAGAAGCATTCAAAATAGTTTTTATGGGTTTTCCATGGATACTTCGTATGTATTTTGCTTGTATCGTTTTTGTTTAAAAATACTTTCTTTAGCAAATTAAATTTAATGTGGAACATCTTAAATCTCTTTGCGTGAATGGACACATTGTTAACTGTAGAAATATATTTAAGAGGCTTCTATACTATATTGATTAATTGATTATTAATACTCTGCTGATTGTATATATGCGAGAGAGGTGTGTGTATTCAGTGTCTCACTTCATTTTCAGTGTTCTTTACAAGATGCCTTTTTTTTCTTTCTTGGTTGATATTCCATGTAGCATTAACCCTGTGAACTATCAAGCTTCCTTTTTCCTGTGCGCTGCTTGGAGAGTCCAAGCATGGTTAAATTAATCTGATTGCCCAAGGACTGAGTTCAAAATCTTTGGCTACGCCTCCTGCTCCTTGTTAAGGCTAGATTTTTAACTCAGTCTGCCCACCAGGACTAATTTAAGTGAGCTCCACCTGTTTTTTTAATTAATTCGGCTTGGACTTTCCAATTTAGAAGATTTATTTTATTTTATTATATTTTTTCTTTTATTTTGCCCCCATTTGTTGTGTGTTTTCTGGATTATTCTTTCCCTTTTCCTCCTTTGTTTGACGATCGTCAAGGGGTAAGAAAGGGAGAGGAGCAAGCTAGTGAGGGGGGTGCTTGCCTCTGTGCCTTAAGCGCAGAGGCTTGACTGGCTGGGAAGAGCTGCAGGTGTCTCACACCGCGAACAGCTCTCCCCGCTTGAAAGTTTTTAAAAGGACCGGCTTGGAGGTTTTTGTTTTTGTTTTCCCTTTGCGGCTGGCGCGGCTGCAGCCGTCATCTTGGAATGCCTCCCTCAGCACGCGGCTACCAATCAGGAGCCTCCGCTTTGCACGCTTTCTTGGCGCCGCTGGTCTGCGTTGCTAGGCTCCTGGGGAGGACCGCTGCCGGGTGGTGCATGAGCACAGATTGGGTTGCCGGCTGCGCCGCCACCACCCACGCTTTTAAAAAGCAGTTTCCTGGCAGCAGCGTTGCTTTGGCCACCATGTGGCCATTCCTCTGGTCCTCCCACCTCTCTGACGGCTTGCCACACAGCCTCCACTCAGCAGCAGCGCCAGCGAGTTGAGGAGCGACCACGAAGCTTCGGAGGCTGCCAGGTTCACGTGGCTGGGCCTTTCCTCTCTCCAGTGTGCTTGGACAGTGAGTCCTGGTGAGGGCGCTCTCCTCCTTGGCTTCTAACTCTGCCACACCACCAGCTGCTGGATCTGCCTGCAGGATGCCTACCACCGCTTCGGAGCAGCCTGCGACTTCAGGTCACGGTAGCTCTGACCCTCCTGAGGCCAATACCCAGGGGCAAGGCCAAAGGGAGGAGCAGGATGGCAGGCAAGGGCAAGGTCTCTGTAGAAGCAGTCCCTTTGCCTCCACGCCAAGGCGGGTCAGCTGAGCTCCGGGAGGAGGGAGATTCCCCCACTCGTTGTCCCCATTGGGCCTTTGCAGAGGATAGAAGAGGAAGGCGAGGAGCTAGATTTATCCTCAGACAATTCAGTAGTGGGGCCCAGCTCTCCTGGCCCTTCTCTTCAGTCAGAGCCTGGCTCTCCTCCCGAGTCCCCTCCCAGGCTTTCAGGCCCAGAGCCTTCTCCCCCCCCTTCTCGAGCCAGGCATTGCTCCAGGGATCTAGTGATTTCCTCTGAAGTGCAGGAGATGCTTGCATGTGCCATTTCACAGGGCATAGCTGATGGCCTTCAGCGCCAGACTGCTCCATCAGTGGGTGGGTGCAGGAAGGAACCTGTGGCTTCCATTAGCAGGGTGAGGCATTCATCCCTGGAATCCTCCGTCATCAGTGAGGTTTCTGTTGGAGATGAGCAGGATCAGGATGACCAGGAATTGTCTGAAGATGAAAACTTCCCACTGACACCCCTGCGTTCTCAGGTTTATTTAGTCCCAGTACATTCAAGTCCATTTTACACAAGGCTAAACCCATCACGCAACTTGGTGTGCCTCCTCAGGCTGGTCAGGGAACCCCCGGAGAGGACGCTCCTAATCCCAGGGACAGCATGCTCAAGAAGCAGGCTCCGGCCCAGGATTTGGTTTCTGTGCCCGAACTGTTTTTGGACATTATACAACGTCAGTGGGTCCAATTGGGCTCCTTAGCTGCTCCCAGTGGAGGGGACAAAAAACTACTCAGTGGAGGAGTCTTTGAAGAATATTCTCAAAACTGCCCCCTGTAGATTCCCCTGTGGCCTCCTTGACATCTAATTCAGTTCTTCCAGCTGACCTCATCGAGGGCCTCAAGTCAGAGGATAGGAAGGCGGAAAAAGCCTGCCACAAAACTCTCAAGCGGCTGCTTGGGCCATTGAGGCTTCTACCTCTGCCTTCTTCTTCAATAAGGCTTCCATCCTGTGACTGAAGGATCTTCTGGCTAAATTGCCTGCAGAAGACACCAAGACGTGAATAAAATCATTGCAGGGTCCCACTACTTGGCTGATGCTTCATTGAATGCGGTCAAATTTGCTTCCAGGCGCTGGCGTCTAACAAAACATCTAGACGCCTTCTCTGGCTCTGCCACTGGCAGGTGGATATGAAGTCAAAATGGAAGCTCGCATCTGCCCCCTTTAAAGGGGACAAGTTGTTTGGGGAGACTTTGGATTCGGTCTTGGTTGAATCCAAGGGCAAGAAGGTTCTTCCCACCAGTGCAAAGAAGCAGAATAGGAAGTCCCACCCCTATTTTAGGAAGCAGTCCTTTCGGGCATCTGACTTCTCGTTCAATGCCTCAGCATTCAACTGAGTCGTATTCCCAATCCTCTGACAGGGCCCAGGACATGTGGTTAAATTACCACATAAAGTACAGGAGGTTCAAGATGCAGTCCTTGCAAACCATCTGGCAGGGATAAGGCACGGGGATCTTCTCACCTCAATGGACTTAAAGGAGGCATATCGATGCATTCCAATTTGGCCACTTCATCAAAGGTTCCTGAGGTTCTTCTATGCTGGCTGACATTACTAGTACAGGGTCATGCCCTTTGGCCTGTCGTCAGCACCCAGGACCTTCACCAAAATTCTCTCGGTTGTAGCAGCAGCCCTGCGGAGAAGGCCAATTCGACTGGTCTGCTACCTGGACGACATCCTGTTACAGTTGTCGTCCAGGGAGCAGGTGGTCCATGACCTCCGCGCCACCATGAGGAGTCTCCAGGCACGGATTCTCCATAAACCTGGAGAAGAGCCACTTGGAGCTGACTACCAGGCTCTTACACCTAGGGGCAGTGATATACACCCTAGCTTGCAAGGTTTACTTATCACAGGACTTGTTAGCCAGCCTGAGGACCCTGGTCCTCAAGGTGCAGGGACAACGAAGGGTGCCGGTGGTTCGTCTGTCCCAATTATTGGGCAAGATGATATCCTGCATATCCGTGGTTCCCTGGGAAATGCTCTATGCCAGGACTCTCCAGTGGCTCCTGCTACCTCACCAGAGGGCCAACAGGAGCAGCTCCACAGCACTAGTTCAGCTTTTCCTGAAGGCAAGGCGCTCCCTGTGGTGGTGGCTCTCTCTGGCTGTCAAAAGAGGTCTCGAGTTCAAGGAACTGGAGTGACTGTTTGTGACAACAGATGCAAGCTTGTCCAGCTGGGGTGCTCACCTTGACAACCAGGTGATGCAAGGCAGGTGGTCTCCAGAGGAATCAGCCTGCAACATCAACTGGCTGAAGTTGAGAGCTGCAAGACTCGCCCTTCGCCACTTCAAACCGCACATTCAGCATCACCACGTCCTGTTGATGATGGGGGGATGCTCTCCCGTTCCCTCATGGCGGAAGCGGAGGCCTTGGGCAGGTGGGCAGAATTACATCTTCAGTCTCTGAGGGCGGACCACATTTTAGGAGTGGACAACACCCAAATGGACTGGATGAGCAGGACTACCATAGACAATTCGGAGTGGCACCTGCATCCGGACTTGTTCTTCAAACTGACCCAGAGATTTGGGAGACCAACCGTCAACATGTTTGACAGTCAGGAGAATGCACAGCTTCTCCGCTTCTTTTCCCGCTTCCACTCTCCCCGAGCAGAGGGGACGGATCCCTCCGCTGCAGGTGGCCGCCCGGTCTGCTGTACTCCTTCCTGCTTCTGCTGCTTCTCCCAGAAGTGGTTCGCAAGATCATTGCAGAATGAGCAGAGGTTCTTCTGGTGGCTCTCCATTGCCCCAGAAGGTCCTGGTACGCCGATCTCGTAAATCTGTCGGTAGTGCCTCTTTGGCGCATCCCTCAGGAACAGGTCTCCCTCAGCCAGGGGGCCATCGTCCATCCGGACCCCCGGTGGCTGCAATTAGCTGTCTGGCACTTGAGGGGGACCACCTGAGGAGGGATGGCTTTTCCCTGCAGGTGATCCAGACCATCCAGGCGGCCAGGAGACCCGCTACTGTCAGAATCTAAGATTCAACTTGGGCTACTTTGCCACTTGGTGTTCCGCCCATAATCTTGATCTGGTCACCGCTGCAGTACCACACGTCTTGGACTTCCCGCAGGAAGGTTTGGACAAGGACTCACCCCGAACACTCCGGAGGCAGGTGGCGGCTCTGGCTGCCATCCCATACCCTCAGCAAATTGCCGAGGGTGCATACTTTCCTCAAGGGCGCCTCAAACCTACGCCCTCCGGTTGTTCATAGCTACCCCACGTGGCAGCTCTCCGTAGTTCTTCAGGCCATGACTTCACCCCCTTTTGAACCGCTTCGTTCTGTTAGTCTCCAACATCTGACTCTTAAGACCGTTTTCCTCTTTGCCATTACCTCAGCGGGGAGGATATCAGAGTTGGCCCTGTCAATTCTGGATGATTTATGCATGATTCATGCAGACGGTCATTCTCCGCTTGGACCTGTCGTTTATTCCCAAAATTAACACTTAACAGGTGATCTTACCAGATTTTTGCCCACAACCCAGGCATCCCAGAGAACGTACCTGGCATAAACTGGATGTGCAACGGGCCCTACGCAGATACCTGAAGAGGACTGTGGAATTTCACAGGTCTGAGGCGTTGTTCATCTCTTTTCAACCGGTATCTATGGGGCGGAAGGTAACATCATCCACCATCGGGCGGTGGCTGAGGGCTTGCATTGCCCTGGCATATGAACATCAATCCAGGACAGTTCTACTCAATATCACTGCCCACTCCACGAGGAGTGCTTCTACGACGGTTACCTGGGCGACCCAGGCGTCAATAGAGGGCATTTGTAGGCGGCAACCTGGTCGTCCCCCTCTCTGTTTATTTGGAACTATAAGTTAGACATATTTGCCTTGGCTGAGGCTTCGTTTGGCAGGCGGGTGCTACAAGAAGTTCACTCTGCGGCTGAACCCTTGGCCTCCTCTTCTACCCTCCCTGGGGACAACTAACTTGGGTATGTCCCATGCTTGGACTCTCCAAGCAGTGCACAGGAAAATGACTATTGGCTTACCTGAAGGATCCTTTTCTGTGCAATGCAGGAGAGTCCAACACTGCCCTGCTCTTTGCGGGCCCAGGGTTCGGGACCACCTGATTTTCTCCAAGCCATCTCACCACATCTTCTATACAGGCATTGTTAAATATCTGGCCTTAATGAGGAGCAGGAGGCGTGGCCAAAGATTTTGAACTCAGTCCTTGGGCAATCAGACTAATTTAACCATGCTTGGACTCTCCTGCAGTGCACAGAAAAAGACACTTTAGGTAAGCCAATGGTCATTTTCTGCTACGTATTTTGTGTGTGTGTGTGTGTCCTCCTTCAGCCATAGATAACTGACCATCAAGGAGTAAATGCCAGTCCCCATCAGACCCACTTGCTATTTTTCCCCTAAGGCTGATTTGTTCCTATGTAGGATGTCCTTGCCCTTCTGAAACAGTCTGGCCAAGAAAAAGGAAGAAGTTTGACCAATAGCTAAGCAATGTGATTTTTTAAAATGTACTCTACACCTGTTAGTTATCTGTAGGAGATAGAAGCAATATTGATTCCACGTTCTCATATTGTAGGGCCTATATTTAATTTATGTATTTGCTATAAAATTGATCCTAGTTAGCACTTTCTGTCATCCTCATTGTTTCCTACCACTGCTTTCCATAGAATAAAAAAAATGTCAGAAATGCTATACTTAGAACTCTCATCTTATGCCTTGTTTAATCATTAGCGGGGTGGGTGATCTCCTTCCCCAGAAGAATGATGGAGTAATAAAAAGGATTCTGTTCTATGGCCTCTAACATATTTTAAAGTTTAAACAGTTATTAGTTTTTAAAATAACAGTTGGCAAAATATTTTCACCTTTGAAATCTGAATTGATTAATTGTCCTAGGCTACTGAAAGAAGCCTAGGGAATCTTGTTTAGGAAATATAAATCTGGTTTGATAAAAGTGTTGAAAATAGTTTTGTCTCTTGTTTTTTAATTGGATGTGTAATAAGCATTTTTGAAATCCTTCTGGGAATATTTTGGCACTGATCTCATTGGACCTTTCTTGCAATTGTTTTAACTAGGAAACATTAAAGGTAATGAAAGGAGTGGCATGTGGTCTGAGTGTACTTCACAAAGCTGATATAATTCATGGATTGTTGCATAAAAACAATGTCTTTGCATTGAATCGAGAACAGGGAATTGTTGGAGATTTTGATTTCACCAAATCTGAGGTAAAAATATTTTCCTTATAAATAAATAGGTATTGCACAGTGTAAATGAATAGCATAAATATTAAAATTTTAGGATGTGTAAAATCCAAGGAATTTGAGAAATTGCTCAGTTTAGTATTTTGATAGTGGCATGTTGTTTTTGTTAGGAAACTATAACAGAATAATAAATCCATCAGTAACAATATGATAGGGCCTTCCAGAAACATAACAAGGTGGGGATCAATCTTAATCTTTAGAGTAATTATATTCCATAAGGAGGGAGCCATTACCAAGAATGCCCTATTTTTGGTCTCAGCAGATATATTTCAGTAATGGATGGAATCAGTAACATATACGTTGTCTTCTTGCCCTGGAAGTTGGGTGGATGTAAATGTGGAGGAGGTGGTCTTTCAAATAAACTGTCCCCAGCCATGTAAGGCTTTAAAGGTGATAACCAGCATTTTAAATTGCATCTGGAAGCAAATTGACAATCAGTGCAGTTCTCCCAAAAGAGGTGACACATGCAAATCTAGCCTTGTGCATCATTTTGCAAGCCGTTGCATTTTGAGCCAACTTCTGGATATTCTTCAAGAGTAGCTCCATGTAGACTTCATTACAAAAGCCCAAATAAGAGTTGACCAAGATGGGTGACTGTGATAAGGACACATTGGTTCAGTAATAGGCATTACTAACATATAACTCACAGTTGTGCAAAGACCCACGTCCTCTTATTTATCACCTGATCCTCAAGTTGGAGTTGCAAGTCCATGACAATCCCAGGTGCAACTTTACCCATAACCTGCAGCAATGCAACTTCATCTATAGCAAAATACGGTAATTTCACCAAGAACTAAGGCAGGGGTCTGCAACCTTAAACACTCAAAGAGCCACTTGGACCCGTTTCCCACAGAAAAGAAAACACTGGCCACAAAAGCTGGGTGGATATGGCCAACTCAACATCACTCACTCACACCCAGTCACATAACCATGCCTACCCAGCAGGTCATTAGGGCAAAAAACCTACCGGGAACCACAAAACTCTTTTGACATATCTCTCTCTCTCTCTCTCTCTCTCTCTCTCTCTCTCTCTCTCTCTCTCTCTCTCTCTCCCTCCCTCCCTCCCTCCCTCCCTCCCTCCCTCCCTCCCTCCCTCTCTCTCTCTCTCTCTCTTTCCCCATCTGTATCTGTTAACCCCCCTCTATATATATTTCTGTCTCTCTCCCCCTTCTATCTCTCTCCCTCTATATTTTCCCACCCCCCCTCTCTCTCTCGTCTTTCCTCCCTCGCCCCCTCTCTATCTCTGTCTCTCCCTCTCTTTCGTCCCTCTGTCTTTTTCTGTATCTCTCTCTCCCCCTCTCCTTCTCTATCTTCCCCTCTCTCCCCCATCTGTATCTCTCTCTGTGTCCCTCTCTTTCACAGTACGGTCGAGGAAACGGCGTGGTCTAGTGTTTCCCTCGTCTCTTGGTCTAAGGTCCCTCAACTCCGCTTCTAGCTCTGTAGCGGCTTGATACCACGACCATATACACATGCCTGCCAGATTGATCTATCTAAGCCGGTCTTAAACTGATATACTAACAGTCTCTCTGGCCAGCTCTTAGTTTTCCCGACAACTGCCGGAAATCCCATATATAATCAGCAACCAGCCAGCCCTTCTGACGTAATGCCATTAACTCCCCTTTAACCCTTTGTACTCGGGTCAGATCCTCAAACCGTTCTCGGAGGGCTTCCAAAAAGAGACCACAATGCCGCAACTTTGGACTGTGTTCACTGTAGAGGTCCGCGGCCCAATCTGCGGCCTCTCCCTCCACAACCCATGCAATGGCCATCACTATGGTCCATTGTGAAGTGTACAAATGGCCAAATCGGTCCATATGCTCTATTACATGACCCAAGAAAATGGCTACTTTCTCTGGGTTACCATCGAAAGAGATCTTCAAGGAGGGAGGCTCCCAAGGACCACCCACTGTAGCCTGGCCTTGTCCACTTCCAGCTGGCCAAGTATAGATGGGATGGGCACTAGATACCACCTGTGGCAGCCAACGTTGACTTCTGTCGCCACTTAGCGGAGCCCTTTGCTGTTTGGGTGGCAGCCTCGAAGGCAACTGTGGGCCCAGCTCCCCTTCACTGGCCTGTGTATGTTCTTGGGGTGCACCCAGCCTCAACTTTGGACTGGCTAGATGGAAGCAAGGGAAAGGCTGGGAAGGAGGTCATGGTGTATTCCTGCTACCTGACCGGATATCCCCTCTGTTCTCTTGATAACATGACCCACTGTCATGGAGGTTGGCCTGCCCAAACCACTCCCTCAGACAATCTATTGTGTGGCTACCCAAGGCAGTGGAGTAGCTCCAACCCCCATCTTCATCTTCAGTCACCCTCCTTTCTCTTCACTGAGTGAGGTGCAGAGCGGTGAGGGAAGCCTTACAGAGCCACATGCAGCTACAAGCTCCGCCAACATCAGAGAGTCAACATGAACATGGCAGCATTGGTGGCATGTAAGCATGGCTGAACAGGCATGGCAATGGACAGGCTCCCCCCTGAATGGTATCCCGAGGCTGACAGTCACAGTTTTCATAATAAAGGTAAACACTGCCGCCGAAGAAAAAGAAAAGGAGTTCAAAGCTTTTGTAGTGTGAAAGCCTTTCCAAGGTCACTCTGGGCTTTCCCTTAAAAAATTTATTTATTCTTTCAATGTAGGTTTCCGGACATTGAAAGTTTCACAAGGGACACCTGTATAAACAACTGTGTTCCTCTCACTATCAAGCCTTAACAAGATAATTTTGAGAAAAAAAACAGCTTCTCTAAACATTCATGGAAAAATAAAAACATTGTTTCAAATCCACTAGGTGGCAGTGATATTGTTTCCCATTCTCAGTCTTTGTCTCTTACACTCCTTTTACTTTTTAAAGAAAAAAGAAAAAAAAGGAAAGCCAAGAAAAGAAAAATACAATAATTCATTAAGCAAAGATAAAAAGGGGGAAATTTTTAGACAGTTCAAACTTAATTATATCATTGTTTCCAAAGAGTCCAATAAAGAAAGTTTTTTTTAAAAGCGCAAAGAATCAGTCCACTTTAAAAAGTAAATTGCAATGAAAGTCCAATCAGGCTTCCGGCAGTAAAAAGGAAAAAAAGGAAATCTTCAATTGACCATGCATTAAATCCGCCGCTTGTTCTCTTAGCAGTCTTTAATAAAATCTCCAAATTTAGGGTGATCTCTCTCCATTAGAAAAATAAAATAAAACTCACCAAAACGACATGCTTCTCTCCTGCCTTTGCATTATGGAGCTGTCTGCCATTTCAGCAGCGTAATGGCTGACTCAAAGTCACCGGCAAGAGGGATCACCAGAGACTTTGCGGGTGTCTCTGGGATCAGCAGGATATGCCCCTACCTATCACTGTCTCTACGGGACGGTTTAGGTCTGATTGGACCGTCCAGGTGACCTGAATTTGACGGCGATCCCGGAGCTCCAGAAAAGTCAGTCGTTTCACAGCGACGTCAAGCCCCTCCTCCCAGGCCTATCCCCCTTTCTGTGGTTTCCTCCTCCCAGATCCTACCCCGCCAGCCCTTGTGTTAATCAGCGTCTGTCATGGCCAGATCTGGCCATGGTCTCGGGGTAGATGGTAGGTTGCGTGTCTCCCCAAGCGACTGAGGCACGCCCAGCACCAGCAATGGCTGGAAGAAGCTCCAGCAAGAATGAGGCACCAGAGAATCAGCCCCGGCCGCTTCTCCATATCCCGCTGTCTCCCTTACCTTCTCAAGCCAGGGCAGGAGTGACTGGGAGGGAAGGGCAAGGGTTGGAGCCAGCACTGGTGGGATCACCTGACAGCAGAGGGTCCAAAGACCTGCATGCTGTTCCAGAGCCGCAGGTTGCAGACAACCAAACTAAGGAGACCTGAACCAAAGCCTCTTGATCTTTCTAGGGTTCAATTTTAGTCTGTTCCTTCCCATCCAGATATCAACAACCTTCAGGCACTGAAAGAAAGTGGTCATTGCATCGCTAAATTCACCATGGGCAGAAATGCATAATTGAATATCATCAGCATATTGATGATATCATATTCTATGGTGACATAATATCTTCCCTTCATATAGATATTAAAAGAGCAGACGCTGCACGAACCCCTGCGGTAATCAGTGGCCAAGGGTCAGAATTCTTGCTCCCAGCCAACACTAACTGAAAGGGTAGAAAGGAAATAAACCAGGATATCACAGTATCCCGTTCTCCCCCAACCCCCAAAGCTATTCCTGAAGGTTACCATGATCAATAGTATCAAAAACTGCTGAAAGGTAAAATAGAGCAAGGACAGATGTGCTACTCCAGTCCTGCTTCCGCTAGAGTGTGTAACCAATGCTGTTTCTATCCCATATTTAGGCGAGGGAAGGGTTCAGATAATATAATTCATCAAGGATCCTCTGGTGCTGCAGCACAAACATCTTCTCAATAAGGGGACGCTGGAGACAGGATGAAAATTGCCCATCAGGATGGGCTCTAGAAATGGCTTCTTGTGGGGGTGAACCACAACTGCTTTAAAGAACTGGGGTAGGGCCACTGTCCAAGGAGACATTCACCATCTCTAGTACTCACCTATGTATCACCTCCTGGAAACCTTCTACCAGCTGTAGGGAGACAGATGTAATAGGTGGCCAAGCTCACATTTCCTAGATCCTGCCCACTTCCTAAGGCAGGGGTCCCCAACCCCTGATTTGTGGACCCGCACCGGGCTGCACCATGCCAGAAACCAGGCCGTACAAACAAGCAAAGCCCATCTGTGGGACACGAAATTGCCCCTTCCAGTCTGTGCAAAAATCTGTCTCAATTAGAACCTATCCTTGGTGCCGAAAAGGTTGGATGGCCCTGTCCTAAGGAATTACAGGGTCAAACCATTCCCCATTACTTAGGCAAGAATTCCCAGGGAATCTCCGCTGAACCAGTGTCCATATCTGCATGGACAATTGTGGACAAATGTGAGTAATTTTATCTCCCAGTCCCTTGTCAGAAAAATCAGCAAATTTTCCAGTGTGTCCTTGTAGGTAGATCTCCAAGTTCTCCTTATCTATGAGGGCCAATATTACCTTAAAAAGGAATGTTGTCTGTTGTCTGCAGATGCAATTTGTGCAAAGTATTTTTGCTTCACCAAAGGGATTGGCAAAGATAGACTTTAATAGCAGTTCTTAGTGAAGCAGTTTAGTTGAATTTGTTCATCTTCTGATGATGGTATTCTAGATTTCTTGATCTCTTTCATTTCTCTCAGTTCTTCTGTGTAATAAAAAGAATACTGAGATCCACAGGTCAAAAGAGACCGCTTGGGTGTAATCACTCAGCCACTCATATTCCAAGAGGGAACAACTATGCAGCAGATTCTCAATTATAACACCTAGTGCCTTTTGAAAGCAATCAGGTTCATCAGTTTCAGGGACAGGGCAATCTAATAGATCTCTCCTCCTTGCGAGTGAGTGCAACCTAGAAATACTCATAGCCACCAGACTGTTATCTGATCAAGACGGGACCAAAGATAGATCCATCAATTCCAAGTCAAAGGCATCGCTCCAAGAAGATAACCAAAGTGAGTGTATGATGTCTATTTCTAGGCAGACCTGAATTCCCATGCTGTGTCTAAGCCCGCTCCCAAGGAAGACAGGTTGAAGTCCCCCAGCAGTATAAACTAGGAAATGCCACCACCAATTTGGTAGTGAAGTCTAGGACCTCAAGCAAGGAAACTGCTATGCAGCAGGAAGGCTGGCACAATAGCAGCAATCTCAACTGTTCTTTAGAGCCCATTGTAAGAAAAAGTCTCCTACAAAGAGACTTGTGAGGCTCTGCAGCCAGAGTGTTTTGGATAACAACCATACCAGCTTCTCTTTTTTCAGGCTGACCTGGCATTTAAAAGCAACAGCTTAAGACTTGCTTCACTGTTGATCTGCTGACCTGATAAAAAGGCTGAGTTTAAGGAGTTGGAACATGCAACCAGTACAATAAGTCTCCTGCAATTATATCTCCCCATATCTGACACCCCTGAAATAATACCTGAATGGCATTAATAGTAATAAGAGTTCAATATGATGAATGGGGATAAGAGTCAAAGCCTATGTATTAACTTCTGAATTGTTTTACTTTCAGAGCGAGCGCGCTTTGTCAGATTCTATGACTTTGAATGGCTTGAGCTTAATTTCCCCTGAGCTAAGAGAGGGTCAGCCACCTTCTCCAGCCTCAGATATGTATGCTTTTGGTTGTCTGCTTTACTGGGTACGTAAATCTTCGGTAACAGGCATTGCTGTATCACAGTATAAAGCATCTCACTCCTGTTTTGATAACTTTGTGTTTGCCTAAAGACATATGATGCTTCTTGGGGAAGATGTTAAAAAAATGGTAGCCAATATAATAAAATGAATATTTGAAGATTAAAGAATTATAGTTTCCATAATTATCAAATCAAGTTTTGTTTACTGCACTTTTTTGTTGATATTGATTGGTAATCTTGCCAGTTGTGTCAGGAATGTTCATTTTGGGCCAGCCTGGTCTCCAAATGGATTAGTACTTGCCTAAACCTAGCACAGGAAATTGGGGGGTGGAGGGGGGAGAAGGAGAGAAAGTGGATAGAAGAGCAGAACCTGATGAAGATTATGCAGGAAATTCAGTGCTGAGGGAGTGCAGATTGGGGTTAGGGGAGTAGTTTGGGCAGTGCAATGTTTAGTTTATTGCTATTGGGAATAATTTTGTTATCTTTTAAATGTGCAGCTACTTATTGGAAAGGAAGAAATCAAAACAAACAGAGATGGAACTCCTCAAATTGATGGCCTTGCTATGGTATGGTTTTTTTCCAACCTAAATATTTCAAATTTAATGCATAATTGACTGTTTTTAAAGGAATGTTAAATAAAAACAATTAAGACAAGTAAGAGTATAGGTGATATAAATTGATAGCTATTCATACAGAATCTTTCAAAACACTTTCATATTGCTGATGAAAAGATTGATATAAAATATGAAGAACAGAAGGCTACATATTGTTCAAGAATTGCTAACTAATTAGAATATTTTACATAATTGCAAGGACTGGTTCTGGAAAAATGAAATATAGCCACATAAATAAATAAACTGGAGCAACCCAATGGAAAAAGATTACACTATTGCCAATCAAACAATATAGTAAGGAATATAATATTCAATTACCTATGCTAATTTATAGAACTACCCAATTCATCAGGAAACAAATACTGGGTAGCCTGGTTAAAAAAAATAAAAATATAAAGTAAGACATACTTCCCATAAGATTATAAAATAGAGACCATCTTGCTAAGATCTGAGTCACATGCAAAATCAGATTTCCTAACCACCTCCCCCTTGCTAATCAGAGGATTGAAGTTTCTTTGAATAACAAGAAGAAGCTGCTAGATAGAGGTGGAGTGTAACACCGCCCCATAGATTCAGGTAAAAGAGAAAAACTGTCAAAGCGTATCTCCAATAGTTTTTCCTACTAATTTTTAATATTCTAATTTTTTCTTTGGAGTTACACTTTACTGTTGCAGGTTGCAATGACTTAAGCAAAACAGCTTCATTTAACAACCCCATACCTTGCTCTCCTTGACGCAACTGTTAAACAACATGAGGGTCATTAAATGGAGCCAAAAGGTTGTGAAAATAACACCGGTGTTATTTGTATTTGATTCTTGTGTCATTTATTTTATTTTAACAATAATTTAGAATTTTTTCAGTGGTGTATTGGATATCCAGCCATGTTGAGGTTTGCACTCTCTGGATTCAATCCTCCTAGCTGTTTCGTGTACATATAAAAGTCTCTATTAGTGCTATATTCTTTTTTTCATTGTTCTGAGTTTCTACTTTATAATATTTTTTTTCACTGAATTTGCAGTTTACAACAACAATAATATATTAAAGTTGTATCTTGTCTGATTATAACTCTGGGCAGCTAATAAAAATCAAACAAAGAAATTATAGTAAAATCAATACAACATAAAAGATAAAGATAAAATATGGCAAGCATAACAGACCAGAAGGAATGAAGTGAAGCCTCTCACGCTCTCTCCTTCACCTGTGTGAGGGGCCTTTGTTTTTCTAAAAATAGTGTATACATTAGGGGAGTCTGCATGATGAGCTCAAAATTTGCAAGATGGTGGATGTGACATGTTCAGAGGTTTTCAATATGTGAACATGAAATCATGGCCGCAATCTTGCAGGTTTTGCCTTTCATCTGCAGTAGACCAAGTACTTTATGTTCTCTATTTCAGAGATACATGTTAAAATGTTAATTACTCGTTTTGAAAAATAAATATTCTCATTTATTGATTTTGGATAATTGTACTTTGAGTCATATTTCATGCTGGCTTTTTCTTTCAAGGATGATAAAGTTAAAGCTTTACTTTCACAACTCCTTTGCTACGATAATCGGATGACTGCAGAACAGGTGTCGAATGCTGACTTCTTCTTGTCACCTGACCTGATTTCAGTTCCACTGGAAAGTGAAGGCACTGAATATGTCAATGGAGAACAGAGTTCAGAAAATGAGCTGTCTGATGAAAGGCTGAATAACAAGAGTCAACCTTCATCAGAGAAAGACTCTGATGGGTATATGAGTGATCAGAATGCAAATTATAAATAAATAAGATCAGGGTAACCTATTCATCCCAAGATAGCCTTTTCAGCCTTAATGATAATTAAAACAGCAGAAGATAACAAATGTATAGTACTTTGAAAGATTATATACATATGTTTTATGCTTTTGTATTCAGTATTTTTTAAACAAGTGTGATACATATCTAGTGTTTGACTTCAGTTATATTTTCAGTTTTTTGAATGTTAAAATTCTCTTTATCTACTGTCAAATATTCTTTCCACTTGTCTTGTAGAAGTGAAAAACCACAAAATACAGAAGCTTCACATAGTATCTTAGAGAATTCCAAAATTACATTCTTTAAACTAACCAGAGCTAATTAAGTTAGTTAGTTAAGATTAGAGTACCCATAAATTAACATCTGGTATTGTTTTGGACATCAATGTTGCTGAATTATTTGTAATTGTATTTCTTCTGTTCAGTTACATGTTTGTTTTTGGAATAACAATATTAAACTATCGAAGTTTTGAAGCAAATATGTTGTGATATTTGGATAAATTGTGTTTTATAAATTAGAAGAAGTTAGGTAGAGAAGTTGATCTTGAATTTATATGTATCCATTTAGAAGAGGTGAATCTTTTGCAGTATCAGACTGCAACTCCCCACTAGATGGAAATCTTGGCTTTTAAGCAGCAGAGCTGAATTGGCTTATTTAAGAGCAGATGGTGAAATGCTGCTTTTGATTCTGTTTCAAGTTAACTGGTTGTATATATTGCTATTTAAGGAATTTACAAAACCATTAATTCTGTGAAAAGTGAGAGGCTGCCTCTAAATATGTAAATAGGCAATTCTTGTGTTCAGTTGGAGGCTGTAGGATTGTATCTTCTTCAATTTCTGCTGAATTCTCAATTTTTTTTAAAGAACTGAATATAAATAGTTTTTTGTTTTAGTCATCCTTTTTTAGGATATCTATGGTATCCTATAAAATCTCATATGGTATCTATAGGAAAGGCATCCTGATTATATATATATATTTATATATATATAAAATCTAGTCTAGGATCAGAGTGAGAGAATAAGACACTTTATACAAAAGCAAATAGCAAGATACTTATAATTGTTTTCTATGAACTAGTACCTAGTTAATAACATTAGAGTTTGCAGATTAGAATTAAATCTTATAGAATGGATTGGATGTCAGGTAAACTGGCATACTATAATGCCTACTCAAATATTGGGTCTCTTTGGTATCATAACCTGCATAAGGTGGCACGTCTTCATGCTTTGTAAGTATGAAACTGAATCTTTCGGCTTCCAAATGGACTAATCCATTTGGATTTCATTTTGAGGAAAGGCAGGAGGCTTTCCTTGTCCCTTCTTAGCACTTCAAAGACAATAACAATCCTTAAAATACCTCAGTGTAAAAAAAACTATCCAGTGTCTGAAGTAGTGAAATAAGCATACAGTACACTAATATGGCAAAACTGAGTTAATGATTAAATATTTCCTGCAGAAATAGAAAAAAAGTGTCATGTTATTTTTTCCTGTCTGCAAAACTTTTTGAGAAAGAAGTACTGAATACTGATTAGCACTGGAACACTCAATACTTTTTCAGCGTACAAGTTTCTTCCAAGTCTCTAACTTATTTCTATCTATAGACAGTTCATTAGAAGTACAGAAATCATATGCTGCAAATTAAATTTTTGGAATATATTTGAGTTAGGAAAAATGCATTTCCATCAAAGTAATTTAGGCATAAAAATTTATTACTCTACTCAGATAGTTACCAGTGGCATTAATTTCCTTGTTTCTTTAAGATGTACCTGTCAAGGATGGCTCTAATCTTTCTTAAGTGTTTGCTTTGATGTTGGAACCTTAGACATGTTTAATACAATAATCTGGTGATATTTTCAGACATTTAAGTAGCAGGAGCTGAATGCAAATTGTTACGGCAGATAATATCTGGGTCTTTCTAATGTTTATCAAAGATCTTTATTCAGGTTTGCAGCGATAATAAAGCAATGCAGTACATACCGGTATTCTGGATGTATTGTATATAAAACTAATCTGGTATTTGATGAATTGGTAATAGGATTATGTTTAGAACTATTTTTTTTTGTTTAGACTATTAGATCCACAATGATAATTCCCATTATTCTGATTTTCTGGTGGATAAGAAATAACATTTCAGATTGTATAGTATAGATTAATAATTATGGCCTCAAGATCAATGAACTGGGAACTAGGACAAATTTAGATATTTTCAACACACTTGGCAAATTCTATGAAATGGTCACATGCCGATATCCATTTAAAAAAGGTGTTGAATTTAAATAATTGGAGGTATTTTTAAAAGTTCTTTAATGTATTGAAACAATGATACATACTGTATTTTTTGGAGTATAAGACACACCTTTTTTCCCCCTAAAAGAGGGTGAAAATTTGGGTGCGTCTTATACACTGAGTGTAGCCCCGCCCTCCCACCCTTTGACCTCTACCTCCCAGCAATTTACCTCCTTGCAGCAAATGGGCTTGCAGAGGCGGCAATAGGCTATGGCAATCTCTGCAGGCTGAAACAGCTGATCATCAGGAGGCCTGTGCTGAAATTGAAAGTGAAACGGGCTGTTTGCTGCAAGAAGGCAAATTGCTGGGAGGCAGAGGCAGATTTTTTCCCCTTCTAATCAGGCTAAACTGAAACAAGCTGTTTGCTGTTTGCTGCAAGGAGGTAAGTCAATAACTATAAATGCCTATAGAACGTTCAAATTAGAATTATTTTTTAAAGACTGCTTTATTATTGTTCTAGACAACTTAACAAAATGAAGAAACTTTTAAAAATAAATGCTTGATCTGAACAGCCCAGTGTTATTGTATCTTCTTTTAAATAGCAGAGAATAATGTATACTTCCAGAAAGCCACATCAATTTTAACAGCATCTGTAGAAGTATAGTCTGAAATGTAACAGTGTCCTGTTGTAGTATTAACATAAGGCAGCTGAGTTAGACAGTGACTTAGTCAGGTTTGGAGTATGTATTAAAATAATTGGGAGGAGTTAGTGTGACTACATTTAAGAAAACTTTCTGGCATTAATATACTGCCATAATGTACATTTCTCAGATTCTTTGCTATTTCTATGGGTCAGGCACACATGCACAGAAATACACCACAAACAGTGTATATTGTCTGTGGTGTTTGCTGCAAGGAGGCAAATTGCTGGGAGGCAGAGGCAGATTTTTTCCCCCTTGTTCCCCTAAAAGCTAGGTACGTTTTATATTTCGGAGCATCTTGTAGTCCAAAAAAATGGTAATATTACTATTATGGGCCCAGTTGGAAGTACTCCATATCAATGTTTCTCAACCTTAGCAAGTTTAATATCTAGCCAGCTTCTAAGCATAGTAGGAATTCTCAGCAATCATTAACATTGAAAGCATTTAGATGCATATGTCATTAGGTAAGTAATTAAAATCTCTCTGGAAATCAATTCTCTGGTATGTCTTCTATAAAGATGGAGGGAAAAACCTTTTTTTGGAAAACGAGCAGAGAAAATATAATTATTCTTCATCGGTTCATTATTAATGTGGCCCACCAAAACCAACTGAATTACAATTTTAATTTAAGCATTTGTTAATATTTTTGTTTAGCCCAGATACCTTGACTGCTTCCAAATCCCTTCTGACGTGAGAGCGTGCCCATACCCATAATTCTATGTGTGCGACCCCCCATGCGCATGCGACCCCCTCCCTCCCTCCGCTTTTGGCACGCAATGGACCCATTCTCCAAGTTGGTGGAGACAGCAGCCATGCATGGGGTTAACTCTGTCAGTATCCAATAGGACTTAGTCTACCAAACGTGACGTCATAGCCTCTAAGGTGTGTCCTCCCGCTTTTTAGACTCAGTCGATCTTGGATTGGCTGTGCTAATTGCTCTCTCTTCAACTTTGACAACTTTAAATTGAATTAATTGGCTATCTGTACAAAAGAATTCCTTTTAAAAGATTCCCTACCTTCAAATTGGCTGCAGAAGGCAGGGATCATTGGAGCAGCGGCGATAGTTCCCCTGCTGGGATGCAGGGTTCCAGCTACCTTCTGATGGCTCTGAGGGGAAGCAAGCCCACGAGGCGACTCCGTGACCTCTGGTACTCCATAGCGGCCTCAGTAAGTCTTGAGGATTTTCCTGGACGCTGCTTGGAGAGTCCAAGCATGGGTTAAATTCTGTCTGACTGCCCTAGACTGAATTGAAAGATCTTTAGCCACGCCTCCTCTTCTGGCTCCTCAGATTTTTCAATTCAGTTCTAGCCCAATGGACACGTTTTCAGTGGTTCCAGAATATCAACAGAATTTTAAGCTTAACTTGGACTTTCCAACCAGAGAAGTTTTTCATCCTGCAAGAAAAGAAGGTCTGGCTTCTGCTTATTGCTGGCGGTTGTTCCGGGCTTCTCCGAGAGCGCACAGCTTCTCCGAGTTGCTGGGCAACGCGAGCCGGCTTGGGAGCCACCACATTTGCTGTTGGTCCTTACCTTAGGCCTCCCTCCAGCTGTTAAATCGGCAGATGCTGGGAGGCTTGGATCTCACGCCAGAGATTTCTTTGTGGAGGTGCCCTTAATACTCATCTCAGCCAGTGATCTTCCTGGCTGAGAAGGAAGAGTCATTTTGATTGTTCCAGAGGCTTTAGGGAAGCGTCCTGAAGGTCCCTGAAGCCTTTGGAGCACTCAAAATGACCCTTTGAGCAAACCGGAAGTGACTTCCCGTTTGCTCGGAGGGTCATTTTGACTGCTCCCGAGGCTTCAGGGAAGCCTCCTGAAGGTTCCTGAAACCTCCGGGGGGTGAGGGAGGCTGTTTTTGCCCTCCCCAGGCTCCTATAAAGCCTCTGGAACCTGGGGAGGGCAAAAAAAGCATGCAAAAATGGCCGCGCCCATAGTGTGCGCGTGGCCACTCGGAGGGTGCATTGCATTATGGGTGCGGCACGCCCGCACACGATCCCCCTTCACCCCCCACACTTATGGCGCGCGAGCCAAAAAAGGTTATCCATCGCTGTCCTAGACTGGCAATTCGACAATGAAGTCCATCGATATCTCCTCCTATGGGGCCTCAGGGGGGGGCGATACCTTGGAGAAGGCCCTGGGGTTTTCCCAGTGGGCGCTTTGCGGCAGCACAAACAGGACAACTGGCTATGTAGTACTCAATGTCTTTTTTCAATGAAGGCCACCAAAATTGCCTCTTAACCAGATGTAAAGTCTTTACAAATCCAAAATGGCCTGCCATTTTTGAATTGTGGGTCCATTGAAGAACAATAGTTTTCAGGTTAGCAGGAACATACAATTTAGCCCCTACCCAAGCCAGGCCAACCTTCATAGTACATTCGTTTGAATGTTCCTTGAACCAGTCATCGGACTCAAGGCCTTACTTGATTTTGCACATAAGGTCCACCGTGACCTCTAAATTCGAAACGCCTTGGCTTCTAGTAATCACCGGGGCAGCTAGACTGGCTGGGTGAACTACGCTCAGCTTAGACCTGTTGCATTGGGGATGCCTAGACAAAGCATCAGCCATGAAGTTCTCCCCCGCCCCCAGAATGTACTTGAGGGTAAAGTTGAAATGGTTGAAATGTTGCGCCCAATGAACCTGTTTAGGAGATAGCTTATATGGGGTCTTCAATGCTTCCAAATTTGTATGATCAGTCCATACTTCAAAAGGGTGTTTCGCCCCTTCTCGGAAATGTTGCCAGGTCATCAAAGCCCATCTGACAGCAAAAGCTTTCTTTTCCCACATAGCCCATCATCTCTCCGTCTCTGTCAGTTTGTGAGAGGTGTAAGTGCATGGCTGAAATTTCCCATCAGCGTTCGTTTGAAGTAATACTGTCCCCACTGCCACATCACTGGCATCAGCTTGAATGATAAATGGTGCTCCATATCTGGGTGTTTCAAAATGGGTTCAGCTTTAAAGAGTCGCTTTAATTTCTCGAAAGTGGCTTGACACTTCATAGTCCAATTCAACGGCTTACCCGGTCTGGGCTTGGCCTCCTCTTTTGACTTTAGATTTGTAATGGGCAGAGCAATGCTGGCGAATGAGGGAATAAATTGACAATAAAAATTCGCAAATCCCAAAAATCTTTGTAATTGTTTGTGGGTGCGAGGAGGTGCCCACTCAGTTACAGCCTGGACTTTTGCTGGGTCCATTTCGATGCCGTTATGGGAGATGCGGTAGCCCAAGTAATCAATTTTCTCTTGATGAAATTCACATTTAGACAATTTGGCATAAAGTTGTGTGGCCTGGAGTTTCTTGAGTACTGATCATACTAAAGTCACATGTTCATCATGTGTTTCCATGTAGATAAGGATGTCGTCAAGGTGGACCATCATGCCCTTGTACAGGTGTTCATGTAAAACTTCATTTATTAATTGCATGAAAACATCTGGCGCCCCCTGTAGGCCAAATCGGAGTACTCTGAATTGAAAACACCCGAGTGGGCAGTTGAAAGCCGTTTTCCATTCATCTCCCTCTTTGATTCTGACTCTGTAGTAGGCCTTTCTTAGGTCCAATTTCATGATGACCTTCCCTTTACCCAATTGGGCCAACATATCCTTCATCAGAGGGAGGGGGTATACTTTTTCCATGCACACACTGTTAAGATTTTTGTAGATAACACAGAGACGAAAGGAGCTATCGTTCTTTTCTCTAAACAACATGGGGCGGCCACACGTGGCCTAGCAGTTTCAATAAACACCCTTTTCAAATTTTTGTCAATAAACAACTGTAATTCCTCAATTTTGCGTGGCGTCATTGGGTAAATTTGGGGTTTTGGAAGTTCTACTCCTGGGAGGATCTCAATGCTGCAATCCGTCGCGCGGTGAGGGGGTAATTTATCACAGGATTTTTTACTGAAAACGTCCTTTAGGTCCCAATATTCCTTTGGGATTTTCTCCTCACCCTCATTTTTTTCCTGCACCGCGGCCGCTAGTTTAGGTTCAGCGTTGGTAATATTGGAAACCCTGCCTTCTCCCTCAGGGGGTTTAGGGAATTGGATGCATCTTCCAGTTGATGTGTGGGTTCTATTTACATAACCAGGGTAAGCCCAGTATGAGAGGCCAGTCCATCCCCAGTGCCACAATGAAACTTAAAAGTTTCTTGGTGAGCCCCCATCCACATCTATTGGTTCAGTCACAAAATGGGCAGGAGCCCCCCAAGCTACTGACCCATCCAACTGGTAAAAGGCAATAGGGACTTTCAAAGTTCTCAGTCTTAAGCCCATTTTTTCCACCACTTCCAGGCTAACAATGCAATGTGTGCATCCCGAGTCTAAAAGGGCTAGCATTTTTACTTGGGTGCCAGTAGAAGGCACTTTAGCTTCTACTGGGATGGTCATGGGGCCCAATCGGAAACTTACCAGATGGTTGTCATTGGATTTGGTTTCACTTTCCCCTGATGAGGATGGTTTTTCTCTTGGGATGGGAGGGAATTGTGCAACAGGTTCCACCCCTTTCATGGTGGTGTCCCTTTTCCCAGACTATTTGTCTGGCTTCATCTCCCCCCTGGCAGGGGACTTTGGGCCAATATTGGAGCGGCAATTTGCTGCCCGGTGCCCCTCCTTTCCGCAACAGAAGCAGGTGGTAGACCGGGGCTTGCTTGTAGACCAACTTTTTCCTCCTTTCGGAGTTCCTTTGGGGGGGGTTGGGAGGGGTAGCTTTCTCTTTCTCACTGTCTTCGCAGTACTTGTCTCTGGCTAGATCGATCTCCATGTCTGCTGCCAATTCGTACCAGCGTTGCAAATTATGGGGGGGCTCCCTGTTTACACAGTTTTGGTATGTATCTTTGTTTAAGCCATCCATAAAACTGTCCATTAAAGCTTCTTCCGACCAATCCCCGCATATAAACGGACAATTCACAAAACTCTTGTATGTGATCAACCACTGGGTTCTTCCACTGGATAAGGATATTCATTCTGGTTCTGGCCTTCCGCTCCGTGAGCGGGTCACCAAAGTTTCCTCAAGGCGCCATAAACCTATTATAGTCTCAGCAGGAGGGAGTCATCATTATGCAGGGCAACCATCTGCTGTCTTGTTCTCCAGCGCCATGGTAACAACTCTTACCTTGGCTATCCTCTCGGAACTGTTGCATGAAATTCCAGATTTGAACCAGGAAAAATCCTAGCTCCTTTGGGTCACCTCCAAATTTCACCCCAAGCGGAGGAACTTTTGGCATCTGCGGGGTGCCTCTCCTCCTCTTGGAAGGGCTCTCGCGGCTGCGGCTGCTGCTACCAGGGCTTCCCCATCCTGATGAGCTCCACTGTCTGTCCCCAGGGCCCCCCTTGGGCGGAACAGGTCTTCTACAGTTCTCTCCTCTAGGTCTGGGACATCAGCTTCTCTTTCGGGACTGCTATTGTGTAAATGTAACCTCTTCCAAGCCTGGGAGTTTCATAGCCTGGGACATCATAAGGTTCTCCTCGTCGGCGTCCTGTCAAGAAGTTGCCGGCCGCTGAGGTCGCCTTGTGGTAACTCCAGCCGGAATTTCCTCAGGGTCATACTTCTGTCCCACTCTCAATGACCACCTGGGGCAGACGGATCGTTCCTCCAAATTCAGATCCCCCATCTGCTCCATCTCCAAGGGACATGAGGATGCAGCCACCCGCATGTTATCGTCCTGGTCGCTTCCTGGGTAGGGCATTCCTTTGAAGGTTTTGGTTTTATTTACACTCCCCTTGGAAGGTATTAGCTCCGGGATGAATGTGAAAGTGAGATCTTGCTTAATGTCAAGCTGGCCTCCCTCATCAACCAAGAAAGAAACCACTTAACTCAATTTTGCAGAATTAAGAGTACTTTTACTGGTTATGAAAAGATAGCAGCTAAGCAAAGCAAGATCTGAGGCAAAAGCGTGCGAAATCATACATATCAATATGTGACCAACCCCCTCCCCCCGGTAACCCTCATCCCACTGTCCAATCTGCAAATCCCTTAGGTGTCATGTGAGTTCCATCTTCAAGGAGCATCATCAGGTTCATATGCAGGATGGTTGTCCTTGACCAACACCAAGCACAAGGCTTGTGCAGTAGACGGTGAGAACAAAACTCCCCTTTTATAATCTCTCCTGTACTTAAACTTCCCCTCCCAAATACCAGGGCCCCCTTCCCATTTCAATGGCAGCCGAAAGCAAATAGCGAAGCAGAGGCTGACACAAAGCATAAATTGGCTTGAATTAAAAGCGGTGAGACTAGCTCTCCTTCAGTTTCAAACGATCATCCAAGGCCAGCACGTGATGTTGTTAGTGGACAATGTGTCCAACAAGGCACATGTCAACCGCCAGTGGGGCACTCATTCCAAGTTCCTGAATGGCAGAGGCGGAACGCCTGGGGAAGTGGGCAGAGAAACATCTGTCCCTTCAAGCGGATCATATCTCCGGGGTGAGCAATGTCCAGGCAGATTGGTTGAGCAGGGCCACGATCTACCATTCGTATTGACATCTGCACCCAGACCGCTTCCTCAAGATCACACAGAGGTTCAGTCGCCTCTCAGTCGACCTGTTTGCCACCCTGGAGAACATTCATCTCCCTCACTTCTTCTCCAGGTACAAGTCTCTGAAGGCAGAAGGGGTCAACACACTTCTTTGCTGCTGGCCACCAGGCCTCTACGTGTTTCCACTGTTGCCTCTCCTTTCCAGTGTCATCTGCAAGATTCTCACAGAACAGATGGAGGGTCTTCTCGTAGCACCATACTGGTCCAGACAGGCCTGGTTTGCCGACCTCATGAGTCTCTCAAGCCGTGGAGGATCCCTCCAGGAGAGTTTTCTCTCAGCCAGGGGGCCCTATCACATCCGGAGCCCCAATGGTTGCAATTGGTTGTTTGGTACTTGACAGGAACCTCCTTGAAAGGGACAGGCTTTCCTTAAAAGGTCATCTAAACCATCCAGGCAGCACGTCGACCATCCATTACCAGAATTTATTAGGCCACCTGGGCAGCCTACACTAAATGATGTGCGCCTAAGCAGATAAACCCCGCTTCCGCTTCCATACCACAAATTGTGGGCTTTTTGCAAGAAGGATTGGATCAGGGGTTGGTGGCCAACACGCTTCGTTGTCCACCATCCTTGCTCCCAGCAGCCACCTATCCCTAGCATGTCATTCCATGGTCCACAATTTCCTAAAGGGCGCCTCCAACTTACGGCCTCCGGTTGTTCATCGGTACCCGACCTGGGAGTTGAATGTTGTAATTAGGGCTCTAGTCGAGGCTCCATTTGAGCCGATTCGCACCTCTGACCTGAAGCACCTAATCTTTAAGATAGTATTCTGACTGAGATCACCTCTGCACATAGGATTTCGGAGATGGCGGCCTTGTCAGTCAGGGAGGACTTGTGTGTCATACATCCAGACAGGGTCGTTCTCCGCTTAGATCCTTCATTTCTTCTGAAGATCAACTCTTGGTTTCATCGAAGCCAGGAAGTCATTCTTCTGGACTTTTGTCCTCACCCAAGACATCCTACGGAATGCAGATGGCACAAACTGGATGTGCATCGAACCATTCGCAAATACATCAAGCACATTGTGGCGTTCAGGCGATCAGAATCGCTTTTCATTTCCTTTCAACCTGCTACCATAGGGTGCAAAGTCACCTCCGTTACCATCGGCCGATGGTTGCGTGCTTACATTGCCCTTGCTTATCAGCTCCAGTCTAGAGAGGTACCACGCCACATCATGGCCCACTCTACGAGGAGTGCCGCATCCACAGCAGCCTGGGCCACCCAAGCTCCCATAGAAGAGATCTGCAGAGGGGCTATGTGGGCTTCACCATCCCAATTTGTTCGAGCTTACCAATTGGACAAGTTCGTGTTTGGGAGACAGGTCCTTCAGGGTATCCATGCCACTGCAGAGACCATTGAATCAGGTTCTTTCTGCCCTAGTGACATTTAGCTTGGGTATATCCCATGCTTGGTGTCTCCAAGCAGCGTGAAGAAAATGACCATTGGCTTACCTGAAGGGTCCTTTTCTGTATGCTGCAAGGAGGCCTCCGCCTCGTTAGCAGCCTTGCTGCCCTCTCAGAAAGTGCCACCGCCGCCACCACAACTGCTGCTGCATCGCCTTGTCACATTTGCTGGAGCCATTGCCTTTCACGCTCCTTGGCCCACAGGTTTGTTTGCCTCGGTGGCCATTTTGTTTTTGCAGGAATCTTCATGGCAGCCATTTTGTGAGCATCGGTCGTAAGTACTGGCCATGGCCTCCACTCCCGCCCAAGAATGTCAGGCCCCTCCAGCTTCCCAGGCCCCAAGTCCTCCAGCCGGGACTCCAACAGCCAGAGCGACCAAACACAGGGCTGTCTCAGAAGCCTCTCCTGCTGAGCCCATATCTAAGGCCCCCAAGCCAGAATCACAGGTCTACTGCTGGCACCCCTTCGGAAGAGGGCGTTAGGGCCCCACACGCTCCCCCCAGGAAGGCCAAGGAAAAGACTAAACATGCTGAACCCTATCCATTCCAGGCCCAGAGGCTGGAAGCTAGCCCCCCTGAAGAACTGTCCTCTGACTCAGAGGAGGAATTGTCTTCGGTGGCCTCCATCATCCAACTTGAGGCCAGGAGCACAGGTGACGTGAACCACAGCGGGGAGGAGTCTGGGGACGACAGGAACCTCACTCCTGAACAGGATGTCTTGTCCCAGAATTCTGGTTCCCTCCCTTTCAGGCCCCTTCCTTACACTCCGGATATGGCCAACATTATCTCCAATGCCATTGAACGTGGCATAGCAGCAGGTCTCAGACACTGGTCTTCTCATTCTACTCCACGCAGGTCTTTTTCTTCTAGATCCAGACATAGGAACAGAGAACATTCGGCTTCCTCATCGCTCAAGTTACCTGGAACCTCCATCCACCCATCGGTCTTTGGGAAAGAGGAATGTCCCGCCAGGGATTCGGACCTGTCAGAAGATGAGAGTCTCCCTCCAGATCCACCTACATTTGTTGGTCTTTTTAAACTAGCTGTTTTTTGCTCTCTTTAAGGTGAAGAAAGTAGCGGGTGTACCAGCTTTCCACGGAACAGAGTCGGACAAGACTGACACTACTGATCTACTCTTCGTCCAACCCAAGGTGGAAAAAGAGGTGATTCCATTGCCCAGACTCTTCATCGATGTGGTCCAGAACCAGTGGGTATCCCCAGGTACAGGCCCTCTCCCCAACACTCTGGACAAGCGTCTGTACAACGTGGGACCAGAGCTCTCCAAGGCACTTGAGGTACCCTTTATTGACTTACCAGTGGTGAGTTTGTCCTCTCCCAATGTGGCTTCGGCTGTTCCAGAAGATTCTCTTGTTCCAGAGGACAAGAGGCTTGAACAGACACTCATTAAAGGGCATCAAGCCTTGGCATGGGCTGTCCATCAGCCTCATTTTTCAGCCGATCTGCACTCCTTTGGCTGAGGCAGCTTCAGGAGAGACTCTCCCCTAGGGATTCCAGGTCCGCAGGGGCATCAATAAATTGAAGGCGGCCCTAGAATACACTGCAGATGCCTCCCTGGACATGGCCCGTTTCGCATCCAAATCCATCACCTCTTCCATCACTTCCCGCCAGCTTCTCTGGCTTAAGCAGTGGCAGGTTGATGCCCGGGCTAAGTGGAGGCTCGCCTCTTCTTACTCCACTAACCTCCTCTTCAGATTGGAGTCTAAGGATGAATGTAAGATCTTGCAGGCTGCAACCAAAAAGCAGGAGGGTCGGAACCAATCTTCCTATCTCAGGAAGCCCTTTCGAGGGCAGGACAGGGGTTTCTGCAACTCCTGTCTGCAACGTCAGGGACCCTCCTTCTCCAGCAGATCAGGCAGGAACAACCAGCGATTTCCCTCCAGGAAATCCTTCAAGGAGAACTCCAATTGCTCCTTCAAGAGGCAGAAATGACTGCCCGGAGTCCCTCCTGGGATGACATCACCAACGATCCATGCATCAGCTCCACCATCAGAATCGGCCTAACATTGGACTTGCTCTCCAGCCCTCCAAACCACTTTGTCATGTGCCGTGTCTCCAGGGATCCTCTCAAAAGGCGCCTGGTGGATCAGGTTATACATCACCTGCTTCACATTTGGGCCATTCAGCCTGTGCCTTCAGGCCAGGCAGGGCGAGGGTTTTATTCTCATCTCTTTATTGTGCCAAAGTCTTTGGGGGGCTTGAGAGCAATCCTCGATCTCAAATTTCTCAACCGATTTATCAGGTACAGGAGATTCAAATTGCACTCTCTCCTATCCATTCTAGAGAGTGTTCACAAAAAGAATCTTCTTATCTCTGGGCCTTACAGAGGCTTACCTCCTCATGCCCATTCACAGGAAGCACAGACAGTTCCTGTGGTTTGTCTACTTAGGCAGTCACTTTCAGTACCATGCCCTCCCCTTTGGGCTGTCATCCGCCCCTCGAGTTTTCACAAACTGCTGGCCATAGTAGCGGCCCATCTGCGGGCCAGACCCATAAGAATATTGTGCTACCTGGACAACATCCTCCTGTTCAGGTCACACAATCAAGCTCTTCAGGACCTCCACACCACCATGCAGGTGCTGCAGGAAATGGGTTTCTCCATAAATCGGGACAAAAGCCATTTGGTCCCCACCTCCAGGCTGGTTCATCTGGGAGCCCTGATAGATTCTGTTCAGGGGAAGATTTTCCTGTCTATAGAGCGCCGGGCCAGTCTCCGAGACCTGGAAAACGAAGTGAGGAGCAGACAATAGGTTCCACTGATTCAAGTGTCTCAGTTACTCGGGAAGATGGTCTCGTGCTTTTCAATCGTTCCATGGGCACACCTCCACAGTCGCTGCCTACAGTGGGTCCTGTTGCCATTCTAGAAGACCAACAGCAGCTGCTCATCAGTCAAGGTCAGGTTGATTCAAGAGGTGATCAACACTCTAGAGTGGTGGGTCTCCCCGACCATCTCCCAGGGTTCCCTCTTCAGGGATCCCTGGCATCTCACCATCATGACCGATGCCAGTCTCACCGGGTGAGTGCTTACCTGCGGTCTCAGGTGGCCCAAGGTCTGTGGTGCAGCTCCAACCTACTCCACAGCATGAATTGGCTGGAGTTGAGGGCTAGTCACCTGGCTCTCATTCACTTTCAGTCGTCAGTACGCAACGCTCATGTACTGATTCTCTTAGACAACATGATGGCCAAGGCGCATGTCAACCGCCAGGGGGGACGAGGGCCATCTCGCTCATGGACTCGGCATTCCGTCTGGGGATATAGGAGGAAACCAACCTGCTCTCTCTCCATGCAGAACATATTTCAGGCATCGACAACACTCAGGCAGACTGGTTAAGTGGGACAACGATCGACCCAGGGGAATGGAGCCTGAACCGTCGCATCTTCAGGCAGTTGATCACGAGGTATGGGGTTCCCATCCTGGATCACTTTGCAACATGGTCCAACACACAACTCCCCAGGTACTTTGCCCGGTACGCGACACCAGGAGTGGAAGGGACGGATGCCTTGAGGTGCGGATGCCCCCCCAGGCTTATGTACACCTTATTTACACAAAATGCTAGAGGAGGAGGCGGAACTCATTCTCATCGCCCCCCACTGGCTGCGCCACCCATGGTATGCGGACCTAATCATTCTATTGGCGGGTCCGTCCTGGTGTCTTCCCATGATCAAGTCCCTTCTTCAACAAGGGTCCATTCATCACCCTGATCTCCAATGGCTTCGTCTAACCACCTGGAGGCTGAGCGGGCGGCCTTAACAGTGGCTAAGCTCTCCGATAAGGTGACCAGGACAATTCAGGCGTCTCAATGCCCCTCTGCTAATAGAATCTATGATGCCACTTGGCAAACATTCAAGGCATGTTGCCACCTTCGAGCTACTACTCCGCTCACAGCTGCGGTGGTGGACATCTTAAAATTCTTGCAACTTGGACTCGACAAACGATTCTATCCTAACCCTCTCCGGCAGCAGGTTGCGGCTCTTTCCTCATTCCTCACGCTGCATCAGTTCGAACCACTCTCCTTGCACCCCCATGTGTGGAGATTTCTCAGGGGCGCCACCAACCTAAGTCCTCTGGTCTCCCAAAGATTTCCTAAGTGGGATCTGGCCAATGTCCTCGACTTCCTCACTGAACTACCATTTGAACCTTTGAGGTCTTCCTCACTGCAGCATCTAATGCTGAAAGTGGTCTTCTTAGTCGTCGTCACCTCAGCGAGGAGGGTCTCGGAATTGGCAGTGCAGTCCATCCGATCTGACTGTGCATGTTCTACCCGGATAGAGTCATCCTTTGGCTCGACCCCACCGTCCCTAAAGTAAATTCGGCCTTCCACAGATCTCAAGACCTGGTTCTTCCCAACTTTTGTCCAAATCCAAATCACAGGCTCGAATGAGAGTGGCACACACTGGATGTACGTCATGCCCTCAAGGTCTATATCAACAGGACAGCTGACTTCAGGCGTACTGAGGCTCTTTTTGTTTCCTTTCTTCCAACCAACAAGGAACTAAAGGCCTCATCTTCCAATATTGGGTGCTGGATCAGGTCTTCCATCTCAAAGTCTTATCAATCTTATCATTTGATTCCACCATCTAATGTCACAGCTCACTCAACTCGTAGTGAGTGGCAACCTCGGTGGCGTGGGTTACTCAGGCTTCAGTTGAGGAAATCTGCAGGGCAGTCACCTGGATTACGCCAACACCGTTTATTCAATACTATAAAATAGACAAATATGCATTGGCGGATGCGGCTTTCAGAAGGCGGGTTCTACAACACGTTCTTCCTTCACAGGTCACCTAGGCCATGCACAATCCCACCCACGGACAGGCCAAGCTTTGGTATGTCCCATGCATGGCTGCTGTCTCCACCAACTTGGAGAATGGGCGTTGGTTTTTTACCTGATACGCCCGTTCTCTGGGCAGGTGAAAACAGCAGCCATCCCCACTCTTTTGCCATGCGAGCCTAGTTTGTCGAGAGACCGTAGAGAAGGTCCTTTAACAGAGCAGCAGTTGAGAGCATTCATATAGAGCACAGCAGTCTACTTATCTCCTTCATCAAAGCGGGAGGACACACTTCAGAGGCTATGACGTCACGTTTGGTAGACTCAGTCCTACTGGATACTGACAGAGTTAACCTCATGCATGGCTGCTGTCTCCACCTGCCCAGAGAACGGGCATATCAGGTAAGAAACCAATGTCCATTTCCTCTCCTCCCCAGGGTCCAGAGCTTTCTAGGAGCCTGGGGAGGGCAAAAACAGCCTCCCCCATTGTCTCAAAGGACATTCAAGAGAGCACCCTATCCATTCCCTCAGATTTTATAGACAAAAGTCCCAAGTAACACAGCAAATCACCATACAACATCCTATCCAAATTAAATCCAGGCTTAATACAAGGAAATTTACCAATATGCTATTTGGTCCAGTTCTATTAAACTCTAATCTAGCTTTACTAAGTAGAGTCACTCCTACCCAGAAGGGAATTAGCTAATCCAATATTGACTCCAAATTCCTCATATCTCATTACATTTTTGCTGCTTTCCGAAGCACCACCCCATGCTAAGGAGAGTGATGGATGTTTTTCCTACTAGCTGGTGAATTTTAGAGAGATAAAAATAATGTGATTTTCCACATCTTCTGCGAGTAAATCTATAAAGATAATGTTCCAACTTTGGTCTTATAACTGGCCTTATAACTGGGTCAAAAAAGGACTTGCAATAAAGGCAGTTCCAAGTGCTACAGCACATTTTCCTGTACCCTAAGGATTAATGGAAAACACCAACACTAACTGGGAACAAAAGTCCTTATAGTAGCTTAACTCAAATAAGACCGTTTTGTAAATAATATATATCAAATTCTGCTATCATTGTGCACCATTATCCCTAAACTATAAATAGCAAATGAATGCAATTTAAGAGAGGTGTTAGGAATATAATTTAGTAAAACCTTGGAATGAAACAACTTTTCCTGGCCAACTCATGGGACAGCTGGCCACACGACAATTTACTAAATAAAAGAATAAAAGTTAATTTCAATGGAACCGTGGCTGATAATAATACAGTCAATCCAGAAATACAAGAGTTACAATAATTTTGATACAAAACATCACCAATAATAAAAGTAACAATGCAATTATTAATATAGTGTTGAATTATCCTACAGCAAGTTGTGCAGTGGCAAATTGGGCATGACAAATTGTTCTTAGATTTGTAAAGCTTCCGTGTGTAGTATTTTAAAACATTTCATAATTTGGGATTGCCATGATTATCAGTTTTTCCTCTTTTTTAAAATGCATAAATCCTTTATTTAAATTTAATGATCAGAGCTAAACAGGCAACTGAATATATTTTATTAAGGAGCCAGTTTTATCAGAATTTTGTTTGAACATTTTCACAATTTGAAATATGGCTTTAGAAAGAGGGCACTACATTTAAACTATTTTTTTCTCTCTTAAACCTAGTTTCATGCCTATTTCATTTATGTCAATGTCAATGCTGGGGAATTCTGAGAGTTGAAGTCTATATATCTTAAAAGTTGCTTAGTTTGAAAAACATTAACATGTGAAATACTTTCTAAGAATGACTTAAATGACTTAAAAGATGGAATAATTTAGTACAAAATAGGCTATATATATATACATAATTATATCACATATATATAGAATGTATGTGTAGTATAATATACAAATTCGCTGACCCATAAATTTTACCACATTTTGTAAAAGATGGTACCACATTTTTATTTCATTGTTGCTAACCATATTTGTATGTCAGCAAATGGAGAGGTAAGAACAGCAAGTAAATCATTGGTGGGACCACACTTACATTCTAAATATTCCAAAGTATAAATAGCAGAGGATGCATATAATTTTCATGTCATATTTGCATAATAGTATGTCCAAAGAGAATCTAATGAGATTCAGAATTTCTAAAGTTTCATACTTAAAATAGTTTTAAACTACAAATGCTGGTTCAGTATGAAAAATTACTGTTGGTACTGACTAAAATTTAAATGAAATTATTCATTTTTTGCTTCCTTTCTAATTTTTAATTCTTCTCAAAGTTTGGTCAGCTGTGTTTTATTTTTGTAAATAAATGAAAGAAAGTCAGATGCAAACTATGAAGTTTAGATTATGTTATTGGATTCCTTAACCATAATATATATACTTGAGTGTCTATAAAATGAACTACTCTTTGTTTCAAATGCTTTAAGAAATTTGGCCTTGAATCAGCTCTGGACAAACTGTAAAGCAACAGGAGGTTTGATGCTCTAAATTTAATCTTCCAGCTGGAACAGTGGCTCTGTCTGGTCTAAAAACCAATTCAGCTTTGAATGTATCAATATAGAAATTTCTGGTAGATTTATTGAAATTAGAATATTTCACTCTCAGTTAAGCCTCAACACTTTATGCTAATAAAAATCTGTTATATAAGATGAATTTTTCAAGAGGATTATATATATAGGCACAGGCAGGAATTTTAATAACCAGTAGGAACAGCCTAATCACAAAAGGCAAGTGATTTTTGCATCACTAGAGCTTCCAATAGATACTTAGAGACATGTAGCCTTGCTGCAATTATTCACTATAGGTGTCTTGAATTCTGATGACATTCAACCCAAGATGGGAGCTGTACATTTAATTACATTCTATTGATGGAGGAAGCATGGTATGAAAAATAAAATAAAATTTTAAGTGTTTCAGAGATTACAAATATAATATATAGTCTGTATATTTTATATATAATAATTTATATTTATTATATACCCATAATTTTAATATAAATTACATATTTATTATTTTATTATAAATATATAATTATAGATTTATTATCTATATGACAATGTAAATACATTTTTGTTTACTGACTGCCAAGTGAGTAACTATATTAAAAATAGTACTTACAATCATAAGAAAAGTGTTTTATTTTATATTTTTATAACTTATTAGAGACACTGACTATTTCAGTATGATTCACCAAAGTACCCAGTAAAAAAACCTGATAAAACTTTTTATTATAAATAAAACAATAATATTTTAACAATAATTAACTAAACCTATATGCCCCTTTACTCTTTGGACAGCTCACAACAATCTGATAAACACTGCAATAATATTAGTAAAATATAAGTAAATTAATAATGCCACAAAGGTAAAAGAAGGCAAGAATGATAAAACGTGGGATATCACTATGCTTTGCTGCAGTCCTGTGTGAAGAGTCAAGCCTTTGTGGTTCTCATAATAGAATGTGACAATAAGCTTGTAAGATGGGGGAAGGAAGAGATATTATTGCCTAGGACAGTGATGGCTAACCTTTTTGTTATGCCGAAAGCACGCATGTGCCTGCATGACAGCGTTTGCGTGTGCCCACACCAATAATGCAATGCTCACACAAGCCCACTCCCGTGCATGAATGCACAACCCCTGCACATGCACACACAACCCTCCGTGCTCTCCCCCTGTGCTTGTGCCCCACCACCCCTCACCCATTTTTTGCTTCCAGGTTGGCGCAGGAGACCTTCCAGGTCAAAACAGGGCGTACGGGGGCTGCGTGAGGTCCCAAAATGCAATGTTAGCACTCACGTGCACCCCCCCACGTATGTGTGGCCCAGACCCGAAGACCAGCTGGCCGGCAGAAGGCACACATGTACCGTGGATTTGGGCTGGACTATGCATGGCATGCCCGCAAAGAGGTATACATGTCACAGGTTCACTATCACGGGTCTAGGGAATGATCATAGAGCTGGGGTGGTGCAATGGCTAGAATGTACTATTTTTGATATTGTAATTTATCCGGTGTTGTGTCACTAGTACACTACATCTTTTTCTAATCATTGGGTGGGGCTGAGAAACATGGACAAGATTATTCTTACTGGCATCTTACAAAGCCATACAAAGCTCATTTTACATGTTTCTAGGACAACAGAGGAATCCAGAATGGCACATTGTGTTGTTTATTTTATTTATTTAAAGAACTTATACTGCCTATCTCACATAATGATCCTAGGCAGCTCATTTTTTTTCTTCAGTTCAATTGTGTCCAATTCTTAAAGACTTCCTAGACAGTCCTTGCAATTTATCTGGCAAGGATTTTCAGGTTTGCCATTGCCTCCTTGCTAGACTTGAGAGAAAGTGACTGGCCCGGGGTCACATGTCTAGTTTTCTGCATAAGGTGGGATTAGAACTCACAGCTTCCTGTTGCTAGCCTAATACCTTAACCACTGCACCCCACTGCCCAATATTGGTTGTATTAACAAATACAAAACAAGAATAAAAGAACAAGAATTAACATGGAAGGATGGGAAGATGAGTTGACTTTGAAAGCTGCCATCTATCTTGGTGGATATCACCATATTTAATGGCAGGAATGTTTTTTGAAACTATGCATTGGTGCCACATCTTACTGTATTTAGTTCTTATAAATAACTAATTTTAATAGGAATTAAGAAATTCTGACAATAGTTTGTTATCCTTGAAAATGAAAAAGAATGAAGTTGCTATTAACCAGAATGTACAAAGCAACAAAGATGAATCATAATAACAATGCCATAGGATCCTGTTCTTTAACCTCTTAAAATTTCAAGTAGGAATGACTTTCTCATCACTTACATACCACAGATCAAGGAACAGCTGCTCATAATTTAACTTAATTATAGTTAAATAAAAACTTTGAGAAGTGCTATAGCTTTGGTATGTAAAACTGATAAGCAGCAGTCCCCAATCTTTCTGGCTTCCTTAAACCAGGAGTGGCAGAGTGGAGGAGGGGTTGGTTTCACGCATCCATCTAGATAATGCGCATCTGCAAATGAAGTTTTACATGCTCACCCGCGACTTCCACGGCACAACATAACACAGGAATCAACCTTGAGCCAAGTCTCAAACTGCCAGCAGTCATCAATTGGCAGAATTAGCCTGCAAAACTACAATCTGAAAGAAAAATGAATCCATAATCCTAAATTAGAAAAAAATAAATGCCACAATTCTCCTTGAAATTTTATAACGAGCTGCAAGAGCTGGATAAAATTCTACAGGGAACCGAAGAAAAATTGATTAAAAAATTTATCATTATCTATTAAATTTAAAATGGAAGAAGAAACTGTGAAAGAAATGATTATAACATGGGCGATAAATTTTAAGTATAGCATAGAATTGGCAGAATGGGAAAAAAATTGGGAAAAAAATTACAAACTAATGATGGCAACGGCATATAGAGAGAAAATGGACAAGATGTCCTACAGATGGCATCTTCCACCAGCAAGAATTGCAAAAATGTTTCCAGAGTGCTCACCTATCTGTTGGAAATGCAACCAACAACATGGAACATACTACCATATGTAGTGAACGTGCACATCTGTGAAAAAATACTGGAAAAAAATAAAAGATTGGCTAGAGGAGATTACTACACACCAAATTGCACTAAAACCTGAATTATTTTTGTTAGGAATTATAAAAGGAAATTATGAAAAAAAATATTAGATACTTAATTCTACACATAATTACAGCAGCGAGAATTACATTCGCACAAAATTGGAAAAATAATTATACACCAACAGAAGAAAATGCAATAAAAAAATACTGGAATGTGCAGAGATGGATAGGCACGCAAAAGAACTAAAAGAGAAAGAAGAATCTGAATATTACTCCGTATGGGATTTATTGTATAATTGGCTAGAGGAAAGTGGGGGGAAAAGCAGGAAAGCAAAAAAGGAAGGAAGAAAGATCAACAAATCAATAGACAACTACAAAACTAGAAAATGATTAAAAGATAGAAATATGAGATAGATTGTAGCAAATAATTATTAAACAAAATGACTTAAATGTAGTAAAGATTGTTATATATAATATTATATTTAGAATGAAAAAATATATGAAATAATATAAATGTACAAATATATAAAGTTATAATTATAAAATTTATTTCTATAGATAAAAGAATCACAACAGATATGTAAAAAATGTAAAGTGTTGCAAAGATGTGAAGTTTGTACAAACAAAAATAAAATAATAATAATAAAAAAATGGATAGGCTAACATTAGGCTAACAGAATATTTTTTAACATGGGATTTGTTTTACAAATGTTTAGACAACAAAAGTAGAACTGAGAAGTTGCAAGAATACTACTATATATGAGTAAACATTGTTATTAGTACTGATATTATGCATAAGTAAGTTGGCTCAGACTGTATATTAAGCACTCATATGTGATAAAATAAAAATGGACAAATAAAACTGATATAACTCCCCCCCCCCAAAGAAATTTTTAAACATTTATTAGGCCACACTTTCAGGCAACTTCCTTGTAATCAGGTAGCCTGTTTCATTCTACTTGGCAGGAATCACTCAAAACTAAAATAATAGGCAGTTTTAGTTTCCACTACTGTTGTCATCTGTTAAGGGAGCAAACTTTAGTTCATGATTTCATTCTGCTTTCTATATCTTTCCCATCCATATAATATACATTTTAATAGTACTGGAATTTTTCCATAGTATTCTAAATACATTGCAGTATAGATCTATTACCAGTTGTTTTTCCATACCCATTCGTAATGATTTCTAGCTGATGCATGTGAATTTAGATTTTCATTGAATTTACATTATACTCAGTCCTTTAATCAATCTTTGCTTATCTGGGCCCTATTAATTATATGTACAAAGATCCGATTTTGACTTCAGTATATATCATTCAACACTTGTACCCAGGCCTGAGGAGAGGGGGGGTACAACTGGTACATTGTTCCAAGGCCCATGGAGGTCATAGGGAGCCCATGGAGGGGAATTTTTTTAAAAAAGTTTACAAAACCAATTTTTTAAAAAGAAAAACAATATTGGATATATACTTCATACTCTATACTTTGTGTGTATAGCAAAACCACCTTGCATCCTTGTTTGATGTAATCTTTATCAATCTGAAACACAGTGAACAGTTATTTATGTAATTTATTGAATTTTAATTTCATTACTTATTAATTTAAGTTTGCAAATTTAGTTTCATTTTATTTATGAATATATTTTATATTTCAATTTATGAATGGTTATGAAATGTCATCTCAAAAATCTGAAGCTCAAAAATGCAGGGCAAAACAGAAACATGTGTCCATGTGTAAGTGCGGGGGCCCATATTAGTCTTGTTCCAGCACTTAATAATCATCTCGGTGGTCCTGCTTGTACCTCCAGAGCTACTATAAGTGTAGTCCTAGGTCAAACATTGGCCACTTGGGAAGGAAAATGTTCAAAGTTGTGAAGGTTCTTATTAATGTTACAATTGTTTAACTTTTAATTTCTATATAAATGTCATAGATTTTATAGGCTTCTATCATTGTGGCTGTAAAAAGGTTGGCATCAGTACATTCAATATGTCATATGAGCAGAATCTTCTGAATTTAATATTGCAATTTTGGTCTTGCTATGCTCAGTTAATCCAATTTGCAATTTTGTTATGTAGCTAACTTTAATGTTCCTGAATATCAAAATTAGACTTTTCAAATAAAATCCACAGGTTTGGATTAAGCTTTGCCAAAGTAGACCTATGGGTCTACCCCTAACTATGATTATGCCTGGATCCAATCCACACTATATGCTCTTCAATTATCTGAAATGCCAGCTATTATGCAAGTATATGCTTGTTACTGAAATAGCAAATGAAACAGACTGAATCTAGACTAAAATTATTTGGATGTTAATGCTGTGTTCTTTGTAACCAGTTTTATTTAGGGCCTAATTGTATACCTGCAATATAAATGAAATAAAACAGTGGAAATGTGTCTCATTTGACTTATCTCAAAAATTAAGAGTACGTTCCTTGGAGTAGTAACAATGCACCAAGGAATAGTTTTGTCAGCAAACCCACATTGATATGCTCCTTTGTCTTCACGCTTGAAACTGAAAGATAATTTCTCAGAAGAAAAAGTTGGTAGCTATTCCTGTTGCAAAAACTAATTTGGTCATGTATATTATTATTATTCAGGTACTATGCTCTGAACGTTTTTGAATGTTCCCTGCTTGCACATGGTTCTAGTACATTTTAAAATACTATTTATTTTTTCAAGATTCTCAGTAGCAGAATATTTAAAAGCCAAGTTCTTCAGGAATTTGTAGATCTTGCCACAATCCTATCTTCTAAAGAATCAGAATAGAGCTGGAAGGGACCTTGGAGGTATTCTAGTTCAGACCCCTGCTGAAGCAGGAGATCCTATATCATTTTAGACAAGTGACTGTCCAGTCTCTTCTTAAAAATCTCCAGTGATGAAGCATGCACAACATCTGAACGCAAGCTGTTCCACTGGTTAATTGTTCTGTTAGGAAGTTTATCCTTAATTCCAGGTTGCTTCTCTCCTTGATTAGTTTCCATCCATTGTTTCTTGTCCTGCCATCTGGTGCTTTGGAAAATAAATTGACACCCTCCTATTTGTGAAATCTTTCAAATACTGGAATACTGCTATCATGTCCTCGCTAGCCTTTCTTTTCTCTAGATTAGCCAAACCTAAATCCTGCAACCGTTATTCATATGTTTTAGTCTCCAGGTCTTTAATCAGTGGTGAGTTTCAACTTTTTTATTCTGTAGGTGTGGCCTGTTTTGTGGGAGTGGCTCAGCGAGTCATGTGACCAAGTGGACATGGCCAACTGGGAACATGTGATGAAACTCATTTAACGATGCTCTTGCTTAGCAACCAAAATTTTGGGCTCAATTGTGGTCATAAGTTCTCTTTCTTTTTCTTTCTTTCTTTCTTTTTCTTTCTTTTCTCTCTCCCACTTTCTCCTTCTTTCTTCCTTTCTTTCTCTCTTTTTCTCTTTCTGTCTCTGTCTGTCTGTCTGTCTGTCTCTCTGTCTGTGGCTCTTTGTCTCACTCTCTCCCTACCTCCCTGTCTCTCTCTGTGTCTGTATCTCTGTATCTCTCTCCTTCCTCCCACATCTGTCACTGTGTGTGTGTGTGTGTATGTCTGTCTGTCCGTCTGTCTCTCACGCACTCTCTCTCTCTGTGTCTCTCTCTGGCCCTCCTTTCCTCCCTCTCTCTCTCTCTCCCTCTCTCTCTCTCTCTCTCTGTGTGTCTGTCTGTCCCTCACTCACTTAATCGCTCACACTGTGTATATCTCTGTGTCTCTGTCTGTCTATCTGTCTCTCCCTCCCTCCCTCCCTCCCCTTCACTGTCTCTCTCTCTCTGTGTGTCTGTCTATGATTCCCTTCCTCTCTCTCTGTGCCTCTGTCTGTCTGTGTCTCTCTCTCTCACACACACACAGAAACACAAACTGTGGTCACCTTGTGTTCCAATCACAGGTTAAAAGTACCTGGCAGTGGCGTTTTCCCCTGGGGGAAAGTATCCAAGGCTGTAATTTATGGGGTGTGCATACGCGCCTATGTTTTCAACAGCATGGAGCCGCGGCGAGGCTCTGCGTGGCTGGCGATGACTCCGGAGCCCATCTGGGAAGACGAGGAATGTGAGGGGGACCCCTTCCCCGTGGATGGGTCCAGACTCCATACATCTTTCACAGGCAGCACACCCCGCAGAAGAAGGAACAGGAGGGGAGTTCATGCCAACTGCTGGTTGGGCTAGGGCAACCCTCTGCCTGCCGACAAATGGGTGAGCGCCGGGCTAGCCCCGCTGTCCTGGCCAAGTGGTGCTCACGGCCACCACCGCTTACCTTAAAGGTGACTTTGTGGAACTCGCTGCTACTGCTGAGGGAGGGCCAGCTGGGCAGTACCCCCCATTGGCCACCCTCTCCTGGGCTGCGCCCACGCCCCTGCCCAGCCTGCCTGATGAAGTGGTGGTGGCCACGCGTTGCTAGGCATTGGGCAGGGTGGAGGAGGGCGTGGCGTTGCCGCCCTTGCTTTTGAGGCTGTTCTTGCGGGACATGCTGGCTGGCACTGCTTCAGGGCGCCTCGGCCACCAGCTCCTCAGCACACAGCCTGGCTTCCAGCGCTGCCGGCATCCTGTCCAGTGCCTGTGCTTGGCAGCAAGGTCAGTTTTTGGGTGGGGAAATCCCCAGAACCATGTTGTCCAGCACCCTAAAGAGGTTTGTGCGGCGCTGCAGTGGCTGCAAAGCATGGCATGAGGGGCAGAAGCCCCTGAACCCAGTGGGGCAATGTAGGTCCAGCAGCCCTCGATAGGGTTTTCCCCTTCGTTTGCCCAGCCCTCCTTTGCGTAGTCTTCTTCATAAAGAAGTGGATTTTGGGGCTAATGGGGCTTGGATTTCCAGCCCAACAGCCCCCGCCACTTCTGGATGTCTATTGCAGATGCAAGGAACCTAGGAGAGCGCGAATGTTCTTGGCGCTCTGGGAAGCCGCGAAAGCAGCTGGGAGAGATGCACAGCTTGGTTTAGCCTCCCTGGACGTCACAGCAGCCCCAAGAGTGCCAATCTCGGTGTTTTTCACATTGAGGCGTGCTGCAAGATGGAGTGAGTGGAGACCTTTTCTGGCCGGTGCAAAGGACTTCCCTGGATTTGCTTTGCTGAGTACGAGGCGAAGGGGCCGCATTTCCACCACCAGCAATCCGGAAAAAGTCCTTGCTCACTCCCTGTTGCAACATGCCCTGATGTGAAAAACACAGAGATCGGCACGCTTGGGGCTGCTGCTGCAAGGTCCAGGGAAGCTAAACCAAAGCGCGTGCCTCTCCCAGCTGCTGTTGCAGCTTCCCAGAGCACCGAGAACCTTCGCGCTCTTCTCCACTCTCTCCTTGGCTCCTCGCGACTGCAATAGATGTCCAGAAGTGGCGGGGCTGTCGGGCTGGAAACCCAAGCCCCATTAGCTCCAAAAGCCACTGCACTAGCAAAGAGCTCACTTACCCCCTCAGCAGGCAGCAATAGAGAGCTCTCTATAGGGCTCTTAGAGGCATGGTGCGGATGGGCGGGGGGAGTGACCGGCGAGTGGTGACCAGATGGGTGGGGCCCAGGGATGAGTGAGCAAGGGGGCGTTCCGCCACTGGAACCAGTTCTAAACGGCGCACTAGATTTGTGGAACCTCTTCTAGCGAACCGGTTAGAACCGGCAGGAACCCACCTCTGCCTTTAATCATCTTAGTTGCTCTTCTTTGTACTTTTTCCAAAGTCTCAGCATCTTTTTTGTAATGTGGTGACCAAAACTGGATGCAGTATTCCAGAATTGGTTTTACTAAGGCTTTAAAAGTGGTACTAATACTTTACGTGATTTTGATTCTATGCCTCTGTATATACAATCAAGGGTTGTATTTTGAATACAAAAAATTGTATTTTTTGGCTGCTGCCGCACACTGTTGACTCATGTTTAAGTCATTATCTACTAGGACTCCAAAATCCCTCTCTGATATGTTTTTAGCCAGGTTTCACCTAATCTGTACTTGTACCTTTGGTTTTTCCTGCCCTGGTGTAAAACGTTGCTTTTCTCCACATTAAGTTTTATTTTGTTGGATAGGGCCCATTAAAAAGAAAAATAAGCTTCCATAAACATTTTATAGCATTTTGCAAGCTGAAATTTATAAATCTAGGAGAGTTACAAACATGTTTTCCTACAATGCATAGTATTTTAAGATGCGTACTAAATTGGGCGGATAGGGTGATCTAACAGACAATCTCACGTTCATACCGTACTTAAATATTGAAATAGACTTGGGAGCTTCCTTAACTTTACAATTTCCAGATGTGATGGGAATGCAACTCCAAAAGTCATCAGCTGTAGTTAAATGTAAACTTTTTAGCAGGCTTCATTTCATCTCCCATTAACACTGTTTTGCCTGAATAGACACAGTAATGTAGGTGGATGGGATCAAATCTGTATCTAGGCAGGTCATTCAATCAACTTCAAGCAAAAGGAGTACTGTAGAAAATAAAATAAAATAAAATAAGCCAAGGCAGCTTTTTAAGAAAGTAAGATTAGAAAATACAACCTCTGAAATAATAAACAAAATGATCTGTTGATATGATTCTTATACACCTGGCCTTCCTTGGTATATCAGAATGTCCCAATCACCAGAAGCAAAGCATGGTCAAACAATCCATTATTGTACTGTTCTTTAGAGCAGATTGAAAAATACTGATTTCCTTCATCATCAAGTAGGGCTTTCCCACCCTTCATTTTCCACATGAATAATAGTCCTCATCTTATAACCATTTGTTTAGCAATTGTTCTAAGTTGCAACACCTTTGAAAAAACTGACAACCAGTCTTAGCATCCCCATAGTCACATGAGCAAAATCTTGGCAACTGACATATATTTATGATTTTCAGTGTCTCAGGACAATGTGATTTCCATTTGCATCCTTCCCAGCAGCTTCTGAAAAACAGTCAATGTGAGAAATCATATTCACTTAACAACTGTGATTCACTTAACAACTATGACATGCTTAATGACCATGGCAAAAAAGTTCATAAAATCGAACACAACTCATTTACTTTAGTTTTGCTTAGCAATGGAAATTTTGGTCCCAGTTGTAGTCAGAAGTTGAGGATTGTCTGGATAATATATATATATTATACTGTGGCTTAGTGGCTAATACATCTGCCTAATATGTAATACAGCCCAGGTTTGAATCCCAGTAAAGGTATGGCTAGCTGATGAGAGCTAAATAGCTTGAAATAGATCTATACTAGTCTCCCTTTATTTATTTATCAGCACAAATACAACACACACACACACACACACACACACACACACACACACACGTAGTTATAAGTGGATATTTAATTCCAGAATATGGGGAACACAGGGTTGTTGGCTTTTTTTTTTGCAGCCAACTTTTTTTAAAATTGGGTTGTTGTTTTATGTAAACAGTTTAACTGCTTGATGAATGGTTGCACTTGGCTCTCACATATTGTAAATATTTTGAGTCCATACAAAATAAAGTAATATAGGAAGTCTTTAATTTATGACCACAACTGAACCCAGAATTTCTGTTGGTAAGCAAGATAGTTGTTAGGTAAGTTTTGCCTCATTTTACTATCTTTCTTGCCACAGTTGTTAAATGTATCACTGCAGTTGTTAGTAATGCAGTTGTTAAATAAATTTGGTTTTTCCACTGATTGCTTATAAGAAGGTTGCAAAAGTTGATCACATGACCCCAAGACACTGCAACCGTCATAAATACATGCCAGTTGCTAAACGCCAAAATTTGATCACGTGACCTGGGGGATACTGGTGCGTGCTTGGCCTTTGGTGTGGTGGTAAGTGGGGCTGCCATCCTCCCTCCCACATCTTGGACTGCCTTTCACCCTTGGGGTTTTTTTGGCTGCCAAATCAGGCAGCAATGGAAGAGGAGGCCATAATGGAAGCTCCAGAGCCTGAAGGCCCAACCTCGGTGCAGGATAGGCCCTGCACTAGGAAGGCAGGGGGGCTGCTAGGGAGGCCCTTAAGGGAACTAGGCACCCTCCCTATACCAGACAGTGGCTGCAGGCCAGGATAGGGAGGACTCCAGGCACCAGAAGGCCCTGGATTATCAACCTAGTAGAGTCCAAAGGCAGATTGTTGCTGTAGCTCAAGTTCATCGAGCTGATCCACCTGAGTCCCCAGGGAGCCGGGGGGCTGATCCATCTTAACCCCCTCTGTCTTCCTGCAGGGGAGATATTCAAGGCTTGTCCCCAGACAGATCCTTTGGGGATTCCAGGCCCCATTCTCCTTACCTTAGGGAAGGAGCAGATCTTTCTGGTTGTGATGTTACGGAGGACAGGGATTCCCCTTCCCCTTCTCCTCCAGTGCTCCATAGGACCCCATCTTCTTTGGATGCCACCAGGGCGGGGATCCACCCGGTGGAAGACCAGGGCCCATCCTTGTCAGCAGAGATGCGGGAGGTAATCACCATGGCATTCTCCCAAGGCATTGTCCAGGGGATGAAAGAACAATAGGTCAGCCAAGGGGCATAGAAGCAAGTCCAGAGCATGTGGGCATGCTTTGCCTCCTTCCTCAGCGGCTAGCACTGGCTCTCTCAGAGGAGGAGGACCTGGTGGAACCTGACCTGTCTGAAGACAAAGGGTTGGTTCCAGACAAACCTTCCTTTCCCGGGTTGTTTAAACCCTCATTGTTCAAATCTATTATGCATAAGGCTAAGGTGATCACTCACCAAGAAGTTTCCCCACTAGCTGATCAGGGGATCACCGATCTCTCTGATCCCAGTGGGGGGCTGTTTGATGAAAACATTCAGGCCCAGGACTTGGTCCCAGACCAAGGATGTAGTGCAGCACCAGTGGATGCAGCTGGATACCTGGGCTACCCCAGGGGGCAATGACAGGTGGCTTTATGCCGTTGAACCCAGCCTGGAGGATCTGCTCAAGCTGCCTGTGATAAATGTCCCCGTAGCTGCTCTAACCTCCATGTCTGTTCTCCCACCCGAGGTGTTGGAGGGTCTTAAGGCAAAGGATAAGCGAGCAGAGAAAGCCTGCCACAAGACCCACCAGCCTGCGGCGTGGGCTATCAGGGCTTCCACCTTGGCTTCCTTTTTTAGCAGGGCCTCCATTGCCTGGCTTCACCAGCTTCTCACTCGTTTGCCTCCAGGGGATGCCAGGCTGCACCAAGATGTTAACAAAATAATGGCTGCAGCCGAGTATACCGCAGATGCGTCCCTCAATGTGGCGAAATTCGCATCCAGGGCCTAACGTTACCTCTTGCCAGATCTTGTGGTTTTGCCATTGGAATGTGGACATGAGGTCCAAATGGAAGCTGGCCTCCACTCCCTTTAAAGGGGGCAAGGCTATTTGCGGAATTCTTAGACCCAATTTTAATTGAGAATAAGGATAAGAAAAATGTGATGCCTTTGATCTCCTGCAAACCTGATCGTAGGTCCTCTTTCACAAACAATCCTTTCGAGCATCAGATTCACAAGCCACTTCCTCCTCCTTCCAGCATCCCTACTCCTAGGGTTCAGACCGGGCACAGGATAGACAACCATTTCAAGACAGGGGTCGTTACCAATCCTTTCACAGGAGGCCATTTCAAGATGGTTTAGCTAACAGGCCCTATTGCCGCAACAAATTACCACCAGGTGGACCCTCCCATAGGGGGCTGGCTACAAATGTTTGTCGACTGTTGGAAGGTGATAATGTCAGATGTGTGGGTGTTGCAAACAGTGAGGCTGGGCCTCACCCTAGAGTTCCTTTCCCCTCCTCCCTGTCACTTTGTTTCCCTACCCCCAGGTGTGCCACCAAACGAGGCCTCATGGGGGCAGAAATTCAACATCTGTGTGAAATAAGGGCCATAGAACCAATTCCCCCAGGTCAGGAAAGAAAGGGTTTTTATTCCATCCACTTTCTAGTTCTAAAGAGCTTAGGAGGCTGGAGGGGCATTTTGGATTTTAAAAACCTCAACTACCATCTGGCCTACAAAAAGTTCAAAATGCAATCCCTTCAGTCAATCCTGGGCTGCATTCAACCAGGAGACTTTCTGACTTCCATTGATTTGAAGGAGGCTTATCTCTACATCACAATCAGACTGGCCCACAGGCAATTCCTGCAGTTTTACTATGAGGGATTATTACCAGTACCGTGCCTTACCCTTTGGCCTGTAATCAGCCCGCAGGATCTTAACAAAGATCCTGGCCGCAGTGGTGGCACACCTCTGGATGTGCCCCATTCACCTCCAGTGTTATCTTGACGACATCTTGATACAATCGTCGTCACCAGCGCAGGCACGGCATGACCTTCAAGTGAACATGGATACCTTGTGACATAATGGGTTTTCCATCAACCTCAAAAAAAGCCATCTGTCACCTTCCATGAAGATCCTTCATCTGGGGGTGGTGATCGACATGTCATCTTGCCTCATGTCCCTGTCCCCAGCGCGAATCCACAGCCTTCAAGCTCTTGTACAGTGGGTTTGGCGGTCGCAGTCTCTTTCAGTGCTCCTGTTGTCGCAATTACTGGACAAAATGATTTCGTGCCTAACAATTGTCCCGTGGGCAAGGCTGGACACAAGAGTGTTGCAGTGGTTCCTCCTCCCATTGCAGAGGGCCAATGCCAGCAACTCCAAGGTCAAGGTATGTCTGTTGCCGAAGGTCCTTCATTCCTTCAGATAGTGGCAGACCATGACATTGACACAGGGGTCCTTGTTTCGAGAGCCCGACTGCGTGATCATCATGTCAGATGCCAGCCTCTTCAGATGGGAGGCCCACCTTTGCAGCAAGCAGGGCAGGTGGCTCACCCGTGAATTACCCCACAACATCAACTGGTTGGAGCTGAGGGCACTTCGCCTTGCACTAAACTGGTTCCAGTCAGAGGTGCAGGGTTGCCACATCCTAGTCGTGACTGATGTGGTGAAAAAGATGCACATCAACTGCCAGGGGGGCACCAGATCCAGCTCACTCATGACAAAGGCGGAAGCACTCCGAAGGTGGGCAGAGCGCCACGTGGCTTCTATAAGGGCGGATCACATCTCCGGCGTAGACAACATCCAAGCAGATTGGCTGAGCCAGACCACTCTGGACCAGTCGGGGTGGGACTTACATCCACGCCTTTTTCAAAAACTATTACAGAAGTTCAGCCAGCCCCTACTCAACCAGTTTGCCACATCAGAGAATTCTCAACTGCCTTGCTTCTTCACCAGATATCACTCTCCTCAAGTGGAGGGGGTGGATGCCCTCAACAGCCCCTGGCCTCCGGGCCTTCTCTGCGCCTTCCCCCTTTGCCGCTGATTTCTCGAGTCATTAGAAAGATACTTGTGGAGCAGGCGGAGGTTCTTCTAGTGACACCTCATTGGCCGAGAAGGACCTGGTTCTGCGACCTGCCAGCATCTCATCTCTCGGCCCTGGATAATCTCACAGGAGTTGGTCTCTCTCAGCCAGGGGGTCATTCTCTATCTGGAGACCCAGTGGCTCCAGCTGACCATCTGGCACTTGAGAGGGACCTCCTGACTCAGGCCAAGTTCTCCAGCCAGGTCATCCTTACCATCTAGGTGGACAGGCCGCTTTACACTACTAGAATCTACAGCACCATATGGGCTACCTTTGCCCGCTGGTGCACTCACCGTAACCAGGACGCTCTTACGTTGTGTCTCCCACAGATTTTGGATTTTTTCCAAGATTGTTTCGATCAAGAGCTCGCTCCAAACACCCTAAGACAGCAGTCCGTGGCTTTGTCCACCATCTTGTCAATGGGCTCTCACCAACAACTCGGCCATCATCCGAGCATACGTAGGGTGTTTCAAACTTACGACCTCAGGTGGTGCATCACCATTACATTGGCTAGAAGAATTTTGCAGTTAGTGGCCCTGTCGGTTAAGGAGGACTTGTGTCTGATTCATAGTGACAGGGTGGTCCTTCAAATGGATCCTTCATTTGTGCCAAAAATTAACTCGCTCTTCCACAGAGCCCAGAAGAGAGTTCTGCCGGACTTTTGTCTCGGACCCAGTTATCCTCGGGAGCTCTGGTGGCATACCTCGATGTGCACAGAGCACTGAAGAGATACATCAAACAGACAGCTTCCTTCCATCACTCACAGGCTCTCTTTGTATCATTCCAGCTAGTGGCCATGGGGCGCAAGGTTTCCTCTTCCACCGTGGGGCACTGGCTCAAAGCTTGTATTTCGCTCAACTATGAACACCAGGGCAGATTTCGGAGGACGAGCTTCCTAGGGGAATGGCGGTCTGCCTCTGAGCTCCGCATGACTACGGGGCTCTTTGACGGGGCAGGGATGCTGCCGGCCCTCTTTTCCATCCTGAGGGCCGAGAATTCAGTTAGCGACCACCCTGGCTTTTTCTAGGACCCAAGTTGGTCCCCCAGGGTGGTCAGATAGCCAGGGGGGAAGGAGGAGAATGTACCGGCTAGAGATGGAGACTGGTGATTTGGGCCGGGAGCCGGAAGTAAGGGTCCGAGCGGCGGAGGGGTGGCTTTGGCCTAGGCGGTGGAGCAGCGGAGAAATGGCAAAGGGAGCAGCGGAGACGACCCGAGCGGCGACGGCACTCGACCCGGCGACCCGAGCGGCGACGGCGACAGCAAGGGCGACGAGAGATGCCGAGTGCCAGATTTCCGGCCGCTGTGAGCCTCAGACCAGTGGGAAGCCTGGCGAGGGCCGTACGAGGGCCGCGAGAGGGTGGAGCGAGGCCCGAGGCGCCAGAGGCCGATGGAAGATCAGCAGGAAGATCGTAGGCCAGCCGGAGCGGCACCTGGGCCCGGAACAGCGATCGTGGGTCGCCGAGCAGACGAAGAGCCACTCGTGGCGGAGGTGGGCCATGGGGATGAGATGCTGGAGGTCTGCGCCTGAGGTTTTTTGGCATCTTTACCTTGCCCTTTTGCTGTTAATCTGCCTCCTCCGCTCACTCACCTATTCTAACTCTGGGCTTCTGCCTCTTACCGCCCATTACGAACTGCTTCCCAGCCCCCCATCTATAGACCAGCTGACCGGTTTTCCATCCTTTCCATCTAGGATGTGGATTATTGACATCTGCTTACCCTCTTTCATATGGAACCCTGGCTTGCTAACTATGCTAACATAACAGCACCCTGTTAACGAGCTTAGCCCTGTTACAGTCATAAGATCATTACTTATTTGAGGTCAGACCTGCTACAGCTGCGAGAGTCCCCCCTCTCGCAGGTATGGCCCTCTGCCCTTTCAGGGGCCCACCTTGATGATGGGTTTATTAACCCAGAGAGGTGGAGGAAGCGGAGAGTTAGGTTTTTTTTAATTAAATGTCTTTTAACTGTTTTAGGGGTTCCAGGGTGGGGGGGAGGGTCAACCAGGCCAGGACTGTGATTAGTGCCAGGCGAACAGATGTGGTCGAGAGGGGAGTGAGCGGAGTGGGGGAGGGGAGGGAGAATGATATCCCAGCAGAGGGCCTTCCTATACCAACGGTCGTAGGGAGGGGTGGGTGCGAGGACAGACGAAAACCTTGTAGTCGGTTGGAGGACCGTGGCTGTTGGACACGCCCGGTCACTTGTACCAACCCCCGCATTCTAGGTGGCCAGGATCTACAGAGCCAGGGCCTGAGGCTGATGTTATGCAACGCGAGGTCCGTTGTCAATAAGGCCCCCCTCATTAATGATTTTGGAGGGGGAGCCGGACCTCGCAGGGATAACGGAAACCTGGTTGGGCCACGAGGGGGAAATGTGCCCACCGGGCTACCAAGCATTCCATCAGCCTCGGGCCCTGGGTAGGGGTGGTGGGGTAGCGGTAATTATTCGGGAGGGTCTGGAACCGAGAGAATTCATTGTGCCACAGATATCCAGGTGCGAGTCTCTTGGCGTGAGATGGGGCTCAGGGAGACAGTTGGGCCTGCTGATTGTATACTTGGCTCCTCGCTATGCATCAGCGGCCCTGCCTGAACTCCTCGAGCTGATCGCAGAGATAACGGTTGAGACCCCCAAACTTTTGGTCATGGGGGATTTCAACCTGCCGTCGCTGGGTGAAGCATCCAAGGTAGCTTGGGAGTTCATGGCTTCCATGACAGCCATGGACCTGACTCAAATAATTCAGGGCCCCATGCATGAGGGAGGTCACACGCTGGACCTTGTTTTTGTCTCTGGCCAGTGGACGAGTGATCTGGGAATAGGGGACTTAGCTATTACGCCCCTGTCATGGTCAGATCACTCATCTCTCCGGCTTGACTTCCCTGGCGCTACCCCCCACCGCGGGGAGGCGGAACCAGAACGTCCTAGATGGTTCCGCCCCAGGCGCCTGATGGAACCGGATAAGTTCCAGACGGAGCTTGGGCCACTTCCTGTAGCCCTGACCCGCTCCCGGATGGAGGACCTGGTGGCCGCATGGAACAGTGCGGCTGCCGGGGCCTTAGACCGGGTTGCGCCTTTGCGGCCTCTCCTGCAGCCACGAACCACCCTGGCCCCTTGGTTTACCGAGGAGCTAAGGGTGATGAAACGCCACAGAGAGCAGATGGAGAGCAGATGGAGATCCTCACGCTCCGAATTTGACCGAACACAGGTAAGAGCCTATTTGCGGACCTACCTTGTGGCATTAAGAGTAGCCAAGCGTCGACATTGCGCCGCTCTTATTGCGTCCGCAGATAACCGCCCTGCCGCCCTGTTTCGGGTGACCCACTCCCTCTTGTCACAGAGGCCGCGGGAAGCCCCCTTACAGGGCAGGGCAGAGGAATTTGGGGAATATCTGCAGGACAAAATCGCTCAAATCCGGAGTGAATGGGTCCCCCTCAGTGGGCTAGAGGGGATGTCTGAGGCGAGTCTTGAGGGACCATTCTGGGAGGAGTTTGACTCTGTTGCCGCTGATGATATGGACAGGTTGCGTGGGCGACTGCGAGCCACCACATGTTTATTGGACCCGTGTCCCTTCTGGCTTGTACTGGCATCCTGGGAGGTCACACGAGGCTGGCTCCTGGGGCTAGTGAACGCTTCACTGAGTGAGGGGTCCTTACCGGCCGCCTTGAAAGAGGCGGTTGTGAGGCCCTTACTCAAGAAGCCTTCTCTGGACCCAACTGAGCTAGCGAACTACCGTCCCGTCTCCAACCTTCCCTTTTTAGCGAAGGTTGTAGAGAGTGTGGTAGCGCAACAGTTCCCACGTCACCTGGAGGAAATCGATTATCTAGACCTGCGCCAGTCCGGCTTCCGGCCTGGTCACAGCACAGAGACGGCCTTGGTCGCGTTGGTGGATGATCTCTGGAGGGCCAGGGATAGGGGTTGTTCCTCTATCCTGGTCCTATTAGACTTCTCAGCGGCTTTTGATACCATCGACCATGGTATCCTATTGCACCGGCTGGAGGGGCTGGGGGTAAGGGGCACTGTTTTGCGGTGGTTCTGCTCCTACCTCTCCGACCAGACGCAATGTGTGTTAGCAGGGGAGCAGAGGTCGACCCTGAGGCCACTCACTTGCGGGGTGCCGCAGGGGTCGGTCCTCTCGCCTCTCCTGTTCAACACATATATGAAGCCGCTGGGTGAGATCATTCGTGGTTTTGGGGTTGGATACCATCTGTACTCTGACGATACGCACTGTACATCTCCACCCCGAACCACCCCAACGAGGCCGTCGAAATGATGTCCCGGTGCCTGGAAGCCGTACGGATCTGGATGGGAGGCAACAGACTCAAGCTCAACCCCTCCAAGATGGAGTGGCTGTGGCTACCGGCGCCCCGGTTCAACCAGTGGATTCCATCGCTGGCCATTGGGGGTGAGCAACTGGCCCCCATGGAGCGGACGCGCAATTTGGGCGTCCTCCTAGATGCCCGGCTGTTGATGGATGACCATGTGACAGCCGTGGCAAGGGGGGCATTCCACCAGGTTCGCCTGGTGCGCCAATTGCGCCCCCTATTGGACCGGGACACCCTTCGCACAGTCACTCATGCGCTGGTGACGTCCCTTCTGGATTACTGCAACGCTCTCTACATGGGGCTCCCCTTGAGATGCACCCGAAGACTACAGCTGGTCCAGAATGCGGCCGCGCGGGCAATTATGGGGAGTACTAGATACTCCCATGTAACACCTCTCCTGCGCGAGCTGCACTGGCTCCCTGTGGTCTACCGGGTGCGTTTCAAGGTGTTGATTACCATCTTTAAAGCGCTCCATGGCACAGGACCTAGTTACCTGCGGGATCGCATCCTACCCCATACATCCCTGCGACCAATTCGCTCTCATAGAGAGGTACTCCTCCGGGTGCCGTCCACTAAGCAATGCCAGCGGGCGGCGCCCAGGAGTAGGGCCTTCTCTGTGATGGGCCCAGCCCTCTGGAATGACCTCCCCCCCGACATCAGGACCACCACTGATCTCCGCTCCTTCCGCAAGAAACTCAAGACCCACCTGTTCCAACTAGCCGGCCTGGCTCAATTATAGCTTTATCCTCTAATCCTCCTGGCAGTTATTTTAAATTTTAGGGTAGTTTTTAATGTTATTTTAATATTATTATTATTGTGTTGATTTTATGAAATGTAATATTGGTGTTGTGAGTTTTTATACCTCCTCCATGTAATATGTAACATGTAATACGTTTTGACTTTGATTGTAGGCCGCCCCGAGTCCCTTTGGGGAGAGGGAGCGGCTTATAAATCTAATAAAATCAAAATCAAATCAAATCAGATGGCACCTCCCAGATTGACCATGCACTAAACCTCACGCACAGCCACGATGGCGGCCTGGGTGACCAAGGCTTCAGTCGAGGATATTTGCAAAGCTGCAAACTGGACATCGCCTTCTTTGTTTGTCAGGCATTATAAATTGGACAAATCTGCATCTGTGGATGCGGCCTTTGGAAGACAGATCTTCCAGAGTATTCTTTCTAATGACAATTGAGTTCAGGGTTCAAATTTGACCCACCCTAGTGACATTTAGCTTGGGTAAGTCCCAGGCTTGGACACTCCAAGCAGTGCACAGGAAAATGACCATTGGCTTACCTGAAGGGTCGTTCTCTGTGCACTGTGAGGAGTGTCCAACCCCACCCTGGGGTACTAACGTCCGGACTAGATTGTTTCCTTATCCATTGGAGGATTTGCATCCATGTGAACCTGAGTTCCGATGGGACCATGCCTTCATTGAAAAACTGAAGCTACAGGAAGTCAGGAGGCCTGGCCAAGAATTTCAATCCAGTCCTTGGGCAGTGTGGCAGAATTTAACCCATGCTTGGACACTCCTCACAGTGCACAGAGAATAACCCTTCAGGTAAGCCAATGGTCATTTTTATGCAATTTTGCTGGTACATAATAGTTATTTAGCATTAATATTTTAGTAAAAAGAAAAACTAATATCCACAATTTTATGTAATATTTATGGTTAGGAAAAGCTCAGAACTGTGGCAACTTATAAACTGTGTGGCTCTGATTTATATTTCTGTCCATTTTGGGAACCTTTATTACTATTTTTTCCCTTCTTGGCACTATTTTCTGGATTTATCATTTAGTACCTTTTATAATATAGTTTATGATCCAGAGACTTATTTCACTGAAGGTACTTAGATATTAAATGTGACAGCAACCTTGCCACCCATATCTGCAGACCAGAGTGGGAATGATCCATCCATCCATCCATATCTCGTTCACTTTCCCTTCACTTCCCTCTTTCTTTCCCCCTTTCCTCCCTCCCTCTTTCTCTTTCTTGCTCCTTTCCTACCCTCTTTCTTTCTTTCTTTCTTTCTTTTTTTCTTTCTTTCTTTCTTTCTTTCTTTCTTTCTTTCTTTTGTCTCCCTTCTCTCTCTCTTTCTCTCTCCCCCTTCCCTTTGGATGAAACCAGCATACTTACCCCCACCCTCTCATTCCCGCTCTTCCTTTCCCATTCTTTATCAGGAAGGCAGATCAGGTACTGGGGAATTTCCACCCCACCTCCTTTTCTTCCTTCTCGTAACAAGTGTTTGGCTTTCCTAAAGCCATTTGGCTCTAGCCTCTCCCCCAAACCCCACCACTACTATGATCGATCGCACTGTGGCTTCCTGCTGCCAGTATTGGCAGCTAGCCAATTGGTTGGTGGATAAATGTCCTGGGCGGTGAAGAGCCCAGGACGAATACAGGTTTGGCGAATGGGCCGTGCCAAAGCGTTTGGGAGAGAGGGGCTGTGGCCCATTGGCCAGGGTGAATTGGGGATGTATCAGCCGAGGAGAAAAGCTAGAGAAGAATCCCCCCCCAGGAGAAATCCTGGTAGAGGAGGCGCAGCCAATAGTAGCAGGCAAAAAGTCCTAGACCCCTGCAGACAGACAACTTGCTGTCTGTTTTAACCTTGTTGGTTGCCCTTAGCTACATCAGGTTCCCAGGATTAATCTATATAGAAAGGCGCTGGCATTGCTAACATTAGGAATGTCAGTTTTATTGCTACAGAAACTAGTAACATAACTGTCTGCTGCTTGCTAGCTCCAGGTGTTACTTGTGATTGCATGTGAAATATTTTCAGCAAAGAGATATAGGCCATATCTGGAGCAGCCACAAATGAGGGCTGTTTTTTTCTCACCTCACAGAGTCAAAGGATTAATAAACTCTTTCAAAATAAAGGAGACCATTTCCTTTGAGTGGAATTAAGAAGAGTCTTTAAAAGTGCTTTTTCTTTGATTTCCTTAGATGTGCACATTTAATGAATGTTATTAGCCTCCAAATTTGATAAACACTCATCCTATTAGATTTTAGCTTCAAACATTTGGCCAGCATGGAAGTTGAAACACATTTGAGAAAGATACTCTAAATGTATTTATAGATATAACATTAACATTATATATTTCCAGTAGACCTGCTTATAGAGTGGTGCATCCTCAATTCCCAGTATTGATTCCCAGTATCAATCCTCAGTATTATAACCTTTTAAATACACTTGGTAGCAATTGGTCCAAAGCAGTTCAGCAAGCTTCCATGATTAGCATGGACTTCATCTCTCCCCACCTCTCTCTCTCCCTCCCTCCCATACCTGTGTCTGTACATTAAAACTTCAGAAGGGAAGTAATATATAAGTTGATTGATCTGCTAAAAAAGAAGTCATCATTATCTTTTAACTTGCAGTTCTCTTTCATAAAAACAACTATTGATTTGTTCAACGCAGGGTTATCCAGATTGTTGGTGGTTATAGTGCAGTGGTGGGTTACAAAAATATTTGCTACCTATTCTGTGGTTGTGGCCTGTTTTGTGGGGGTGGCTCAGCGGTCATGTGATCAGGTAGGAGTGGCTTGGCAGTCATGTGACTGGGTGGGAGTGGCTTGGTAGTCATGTGACTGGGTGGGAGTGGCCAAGTCGATGTCACTGAATTCTTTGCCCCAATGAATGACCTACAAAAAGAAGATATAAGAAAAGTAAATTTATTATTTTGTGCACTTACTACCTAAATAAGAATAAAATAAGTACACAAAACAAAAAAGAGCTACTTATAGAAGGAAGATGACTGTCCTTGCCTGTCTTCAACATCACTGACCACCTTGCTCCAATGAATGGCCTGCACAAAGAGACACAGAAATAAACTCTTCAATTGCATGCACTGCATTAGGATGAAACCAGCACACAAAACAATAAAAAAGCTACTTACAGAGGAAAGATGATTATCCTGCTGGTCTTCAACACCACCACCTCACCACCTTGCTCCAATGACCTGCCCAAAAAGAGACACAGAAAGGAAGACTTTAATTGCATGCACTTACACCTTACAAAAGAATAACACAATGAAAGTACACTCAAGTACTTACTTGTGTTATTGGTTTTGTGGTTGAAGATGTTTCCAGATTGTTCTTAGGCTTCCAGACTCCTCAGTTGCACTTTTCTTGCTCTCCATTGTGGATCATCAGCCAGGCTCTAAACCACTTTTTTTATTGCAAAATTTTTATTGGTTTTAAAATATATAGGGAAGGATAAAAGGGTGTACAGAAAATTTTTTGCAGCTTCCACACTGGTAGCGAAAATCTCCCCAAGAAACTCACAGATTTAACAATCTTAAAAATAAAATATAAAAGAAAGCATCAGAACAAATTTAACCAATATTATCAAACATGTGCTCTACTATTTTTTCTCTGTTACTTTTTGTAGTATCAACAATTACAATTATTCCAAATACATTCATTTTTGTGATCTAAGCCTTTTCAATATTGCTTCTTCTTCCCTGCCCCCCGGAGGGGCCTCAGCACCCCCCCTCCTTATCTTGCGTCTTGCTGTCCTTTTCCCTACTCCCACTAAATTCCTCCTCTGGGGGGGGGGAAATATTCTTTTTAATAAAGGCTTCCGCCTCTTGAATTGTATTAATTCTGATCCTATTTCCCTCCCAGAAGACCATAATCCCCCTCTAGTAACAACCACTTAAACCAGACCCCCATGTTGTATAATTTTTTTGATAAGGGGGAATATTTCCTCCTTCTCTCTCTTATTTTTTGGGGGATCTGTTTAAGAATGGTGACCTGTTCCTCTTTGTATTTCAATGGTCTCTCCCTTTGGGTCGCGAGCACCTCATCCCTTGTGGATCTCCTGACAAATTTAACATGTACCTCTCTTGGAACGTTGTGACTTCTGGCATATGCTGAGTTTATCCTATATGCTAGATCCATATCCCAACATAATTGTTTCTTATCTCCCTTAATATAATCTGCTAAAATTGTGCTCATAATCTCTTTAAGATCTTCATTTTCTTCCTCTGGCAGGTTCTGGAATCTAAGAAAAAAGGACATTCTTTCAAATTCTATTTTTGTCAGAAAATTTTTTACATCTGCGTTTCCCTTGCATGTTGTTTTAAGCTCCTCCCCCATCTCCGCCACTCTCTCCTCCAACACCATAATTCTTTGCTTATTCCCAGCAATATGCTCTTTAACGTCTCTGAGCTCTTCTTTAACCTCTGCCATTTCTTTCCTCATTTCATTCTGCCCCTTCATAAGTTCTTTAAACATTTCCGTAACGGATACCGTATTTATCGGCGTATAACACGCACTTCCCCCCCCCCCGAAAAATAGGGGGCAAATGATGTATGCGTGTTATACGCAGATATAATGTTAAGAAGCCATGTTTTTACAGTTTAATACGGCCCTTTAACAGCCCTCCCTGCTCTATGTAAATGCGGCCCACCCACGGCAAGCAGAAGACCTTTCAAATTTCTCTCCCACCACCTCCTTTTCACGCTTTTCCTTTCCCTTTTCCTCCTTCAAGCTCCGTGCTCGCTGGAAGAAAAGGGGAGTGGGGGGGGGATTTCCGAGTTCCCAAAGCAGAAGACCTTTCAAATTTCTCTCCCACCACCTCCTTTTCACGCTTTTCCTTTTCCTTTTCCTCCTTCAAGCTCCGTGCTCGCTGGAGGAAAAGGGGAGTGGGGGGGGGGATTTCCGAGTTCCAAAAGCAGAAGACCTTTCAAATTTCTCTCCCACCACCTCCTTTTCACGCTTTTCCTTTCCCTTTTCCTCCTTCAAGCTCCGTGCTCGCTGGAGGAAAAGGGGAGTGGGGGGGGGATTTCCGAGTTCCAAAAGCAGAAGACCTTTCAAATTTCTCTCCCACCACCTCCTTTTCACGCTTTTCCTTTCCCTTTTCCTCCTTCAAACTCCGTGCTCGCTGGAGGAAAGGGGGAGTGGGGGGGGGTATTTCCGAGTTCCGAAAGCAGAAGACCTTTCAAATTTCTCTCCCACCACCTTCTTTGCGCGCGCGCGCACACACAGGAAAAGCAGACAAGCAGGAGAGAGAAGAAAGAAGGCAGGAAGGCAGAAGGAAGGGAAGGATGGAACTGGAAGGGAGGCAGGAAGGAAGGGAAGGAGGGGAGGAGGGAGTAAGGATAGACAAGCAAGAGGGAAAGAGGAAAGAAAGCAGGAGGGCAGAAGGGAGGTGGAAGGAAGGAAAGAAAAGCAGACATGCTGGAGGGAAAGAGGAAAGAAGGCAAGCAGGCAGGAAGGAGGCAGAAGGAAGGAGGGAAGGATGGAACTGGAAGGGAGGCAGGGAAGGAGGGAGGGAGAAAGGAAGGATAGGAGGATAGGGAAAGAGGGAAGAAGGCAGGCAGGCAGAAGGGAGGGAGGTGCAAGGAAGGAAGGAAGCATAGATAAGCAGGAGGGAAAGAAGGCAGGCAGGCAGGAGGAAAGAGGAAGGAGGGAACTGGAAGGGAGGCAGGAAGGAAGGGAAGGAGGAAGGGAGGGTGGAAGGAAGGATAGACAAGTAAGAGGGAAAGAGGAAAGAAAGCATCTGAATGTACTAAACACGAGTCTTCAGGGAAAAGATGCTTCAAAGTTCTTTATTTGAATTTTAATTTTTTCCCCTGAAATTTCCCTCTTAAAATGAAGGTGCGTGTTATATGCCTGTGCGTGTTATACGCCGATAAATACGGTAGTTCCTTTGTGTCCTCTCCAGCCCCTCCTTTCTGCAACAATGAGGTGATCTTAGACTGTTGCTTTGTGGGGCTGGGGGCAGCAGATGACGGAGCTGAGTGCCCTTGCCAGTCGGTGGTTTTCTTGCAGCCATTGGTTAGGTTCAGAGATGCAAATCCTTTCCAGGGAAAATGGTGTCCGGGGATTCCACAGCGGAGCTGGCCTCAAAAGGCAAATAAAAGCAGGGAAACCCACAATTCCAATAGAGAGATAATCCAAGAAGTAATTCCAATAATCAAAGCTCAGAAGAGCCACAGAAAGAGGTCCCAGCTTCCCTTTGAAAGAGTACATCAAACAATCCACTTTTCTTTACTTTCTCTTTGGGAGCAGTTTCAAAGGATAAGTTTCATTCACATGTAGACAAAGGAAGGAGGGCGGGCGCCATCTTGGCCCTCCCTTCCGCAGGGAGAGAAGTCACAAAAAGTTTTTCTTTCCCTGTTTTTTAAAGGCGAAGGTCAGCTTTAGAATCATTTCTGGCAATTGTAAAAAGCCATTCTCATTCACTGTCCAAGTAACTAATCAGTCATTATTCTCTCTCTCCGAGAGAGTCCCTTTAAATGCCGCTTATTCCGAGGGAGGGGTAATAGAGGAACCACCCCCCTCTAATTTCCATTTCAAAAGCCAGAGCACACCAACTCACGGACATCTGTAGCTTTCTTTCAAAGTAAACAAAGAGCACCAGGTGGGATCCGTGCCTCCAGCCTTCAGCCACGCTTCTCCTTTGATCTGAAACTTCCCAGGGCCGTCCGGCGAAGAGGCGACGTCACTTGCCCCCCCACTGCTCCCTGGCACCTAGGCGAAGCTGGGAAAAACACGCCCACTGGCTGCTGCCACTGTGGGGGGTCCCAGCAAGCCGCCTTCCGGCAGGAGACCATTTGTTCAAGTCTCCTGTGCTCCTTTCGGAGCCCGCCAAGGGAGCGATCAGCAGACTACACGTCCGTCGCCATTCGGTCCCGGAAGCGGAAGTCCTCTGAACCACTTTTTGATGTAGGAATTGGGTCCCATCTCTTTTTTTTAATCTATATTTTTTATTTTTGAATAAACTCAAACAGACAAAACACAACAAACACCACAAAAATATATTCCATTACAAATTGTAAAAAGTGTGTCAATTGGTTACAAAGAGCTTTCGTTCATCCCTTCCACAGTCATCACCTACAATTCATATCAAGTTATATGTTTTAAATCAAATATATTTATATATATTACTATATCATACCTCAATCCTCATATGGCTATAATTGTTTTTACGTCCCTTTATATAAAATATTCCAAAATTTAAAGCAAAACTACATGATGGCATTCCATTATCTATTTCCAATATCATCCAGCAACATTACATCTTTATAATACTTTCTAAATAAAAATTAATTATGTTTAATATCAAAGTTTCTAAACCTTTCTTAATCACTGTTTACAATTTATATCCAATTTCCCTTTTATCATGTCAATACAAATATTTCATTATTATTATTATCAATCATTTATTTAACAATATCCATCATCATTTCTTTTTTTATCTTAGTTTAACTAAAGTTAACTTACTCTTTTTTTAAATATTATAAGTTTTCATACATAACAGAGTTTCTAAACTTCCTTTCATGATCACCATTTAGAATTTATACCAAATTTCCTCTTATCAAACCAATACATATGTGTACATTGTCATCATTATGAATTATTTATCTAACTATATCCATTATCACTTCATTTTTAACATAATGCTCTAATTTTAACTAAATTTGACTAATATTTTGTTATTAGTTTTCATATCTCAACCTATGTCTTTCCAGTAATAGTGCAGTCTTATGTCTTTTGCCATTTGTGGAATTAGTCTTCTGGTTACTTCCTTAATCAAATTTGTGTGGACTTCTCTTCGCAACTTGTTGCTTTTTACATATCTTGTAAAATCTCAAGACCTTCTGTCAGCTTCTTTAATCAGCTTTTCTTTCGTTATCAGTAATGTTTTTGTCAAAGTTTCTCTCCTTAAATCCATCAATTCTTCTCTTTCTTCTTCTTCTGTATCTTGGAATCTGAGGTAGAGCTCCTTTCCATCTATCTTCCCTTTCCATGTTCCACTCTTTCTATCTCCAACCACACTCAGTTCACCGTCAGTATCCACAATTATCTTGCCTCTTTGTTCATTTCTCCCCTGAGTTTTTAGGACTCTAACCTCCACTTTTTCCATTTGCTAGATATCTTCAACTCTTCCATCGAATTTCACTGCATTACAATCCATATTTTCCAATCTCTTTTCAATTCTCTCTGTTGTTTCTAATAATTTTTGAATTTCAAACATAATCTGTTGCAATGTTATGGTTTCTTTTTGGTGCTCTGCTATTCTTCCGACTAGTAAACACTGCCACTCTAGTTTCAAGACAAAGTTTTGTTTTCTCTTCTTTCCAGCTGCCATGGAAGCATCAAAAGAACACCTGCATAAACAACCCATGCTCTTCTCCTTATCTCTTCTGTAAACAAGCTGAAGCCTTTGAAGTGAAAGGTCAAAATGATCAAAGAGAAAAAAGAGAAAGCAATATTTCCAGGACTCAACCTCCAACCTCCAAGTGGCAGTTCTTTTCCCTCTGGTATTGCTACCTCTTTATATTCTTTTTATATCTTCTTTTATTCAGGCTTAAATTCTTAAATGGAACAAAATAAAGAGAAAAAACCCATCCAAACCAATATTATAAAAATAAAGAAAAAGATTTAACCCAAAGGTAAAAAAAATAGAAGAAGAAAAGCCAATACTTTCACTTTAAAAAGTTGGAAATATTTGCAAAACTTCCATCCATAAAAGAAAATGAAAAAAAAGGATAACACACTGTCCAATATAGCTTATTTTCTTTTCTTTGGAAGTTTAATTTAGCTTTGATTATTTTTGGGCAGTCTCTTTTATAACAATAAAATTTCCTCACCAGATGGACATACTTTCTCTTTCTGCTTTCCTCCCATTGCGGAGCTGTCCCAACTTCAGCAGCTTTTGGCTGCGCTTTTGTCGCCGGCAAGAAGAGATTCTCTTGGATCAATCAGGGACTTTGCAATGTCCCTGAGATCAACAAGATGTACTCTTCCCTGTCACCATCTCTTTGGGACGGTTTAGGTCCAAAAGGACCATCCAGCAGCAAAAAAAATCGACTTTGATCTCGGAGCTCTGAGATCGCACGTCGTACCGTTGTGACGTTAGCTCCGGGTCCCATCTCTTAACAGGCATGCCAACAATGTCATTAGATTTCTAATGTTTGGAACAGTTAGGTGGGTCTTTGTTCTGAACATATGAAGTTCATTTTTGAGAACCCCCTTTCTGCCTCTGCTGAACTAACAGCAATTGTCCTGAAAATATCTCTAGCTTTTTTGATACTGTAAGGAATTTTGTAGGTCTTTAGATCTTTGAGCACATTTTCCAAAAAACCTCTGTAGTCGTTCAAATCAATTTCATAATTAAACATTTCACCAAATTCAATCAATCCTTCTTCTGCTTCTGCCCATGGAATGACTACATCTTCAATGTTCCAGTAATCCGGCTCCAACATGTGAGAAATTGTAATTTGTTTGCGTCTGTCAATTGGCTACCTGTTTTCAGATGTTCGCAATCCATCAGTCTTTTCTTCAAATTGGTGATGATGCTTGCCAAAAAAATTTCACGAGGAAGGGCTACAAATTGTTGATTTTGAACTAATTTCATGTTTTTGAAGGCTTCCGAAGCTATCATTCTGTCAACCTTTTTTTCATATGGGCCCTTTCCTCATCTAAGCATTTCAAATGCTTTAATTGATCGCAATACCAATTTTTAGGCCTTGATGATATCTGTGTTTCTCCCCTGCAGGGCATTTGACAGAAGAGAAATCTGATTTAGAATATCAATTATGAGGGCCAAATCATTCGAAAAAAATTAAAATTTCAAAACTGGCAACCATGTTTGGGAATTTTTCATTGTCCAGAAAAAATGGATGTAGCTCTGGATAAGCATGCCATACTGCTATGGTTGACAGCCCATCTTGGTCCCAAAACTCTGCCAGTCTTCATGATTTCAATGCCCAGCTGTTCAGAGATTTTGAAAAGTTCCATCTCACTCTTGCAGGATTTATGGAAAGTGGTGTGTATCTTGTCAAGGAATATCTTTAAGTAATTTATTTGTTTAGTTTCTTTTATGGCATCATCCAGCACAAGTTGGAGGTGATGGTTCAAGCAGTGCCAGATTACAATGTTTGGGAAGTCTTTAGCTATTCTGGTGCTGACTCCAGATTTCTCCCAAGCATAACTCTGGCACCATCGGAGCAGAATGTTATTACATTCTTCTGCAGATATTCAGTGGTAAACCCAACTTTATGTAAGCTTCCCATCGCTGCAGAACATATGGTCTCCGCATCTTGTTTCTCCAATTCCACCAGCTCAACAAAAATGGTTGCTGGGCATTCTGAATCCACAACTTTAACAAAAACTATCAGAATTGCTTTCATTGATAGCGTTGAGGCTTCATCGATTATTAAACATACTTTCAGATTCTTTGCAATAATGCTGGTAAACATGGTGGTTTTAATTTTGTTTGCAATGAATTCAACTATTTTCACTGTGGATCTCCATGAATGCAAGCCTACTTCTAGATTTACTCCAATCGCAGTTAGCAAATTATCTTCCCTTCAGTGTCTGAGAATGGTTTGCATCTTTGTGCCAGATTGTAAACAGTAAACATTTTTTTGCTAGTACTGGATAAATGTTTGTCTGTTGACTTATCTATGGATTTGGTTAAAGCATCCTGCCCCCGTCATTTACTGTTCTCTCTACAAACAATGTGTCATTTTCAGTCCCTTCATTTTTTGATCAGATGATTGCCGATTCTCCTTAGTTGTCCCTGCTGCCTCAACCAGGAAATTTTTCCACTCTCTAGAAACATGAATACCTTTCTCTAATGAGAACTCGTGTTTCACACAGTACTCACAACCTAACTTTTTGTCGAATACTGCCAGTCCATCATACTTGTTCTTGAAGATTCTGTATTGCTGCACACTCCAGCAATCAGGAAGTTTTGGAACTTCAGTGGAGGAGATGGACTTGCTGCTTTCTTTGACTTCAAGTGGTGGAAGTGGTCGTGTTGGTGGCGCTGGTGCTGGCGCTGGTGATGCTGGCGTTGGTGGTGTTGGTGACTATTGTGGATCAGCTGATTGCTCCTGTCTTGGTTTTTTGGAGAAGAAAGTGGTCATACTCTGTTGCCTCTTTTTCATCCTGTTAAATAATACTAACTGCAAAAGAAATAAAACAATATTGGACTCGATTGTGGTTGTAAGCTGAGGAAAACAGGTAACAGAAGGGTGCTCTGTTTTCACCCAACAACGTACAGTCTTTACAGGAAGGATGTCCCCCAACAAACAGGAAAGATATAGGTTTTCATCTAAGAAGTTAGATCAAGAATGAATGTTATAGGGAGATTCACAGAGCAATACAGGTTTCTTTTTCTGAAATTTATTCCTCAGTTAAAAAAACAGGAATATATGAATTACCGTATTTTTCGGCGTATAAGATGCACTGGAGTATAAGACGCACCAAGGTTTTGAAGAGGCAATTTTTTAAAAAAAGTAGGTAGGTAGATAGAGGGATAGAGTGGGAGAGAAAGAGAGAGAAATACAGTAGATAGGTAGAGAGAGAGAGAGAGTAGATAGGTAGGTAGATAAAGGAATATAGAGAGAGAAATAGAGAAAGATAGAGAGAGAGTGTGTGTAGGTAGGTAGGTAGAGGGATAGAAAGAGAAACAGAAAGAGATAGAGAGAAATACAGTAGATAGGGAGAGAGAGAGAGTAGGTAGGTTGGTAGGTAGGTAGAGGGATAGAGAGAGAAATAGAGAAGAGAGAGGGAAATACAAATAGATAGGTAGGGAGAGAGAGAGTAGTTAGGTACTTACATAGGTAGGTATAGAAAGGGAGAGAGATATATATATACAGTAAGTAAGTTGGGGGAAGAGAGTTGGTAGGTAGAGGGATAGAGAGAGAGAAATACAGTAGATAGGTAGGGAAAGGGAGTAGTTAGGTAGGTAGAGAAAGGGATACACACACACACAGAGTAGGTAGGTGGGGAGGGTAGGTAGGTAGGTAGAGGGATAGAGCGAGAGAAATAGAGATAGAGAAATACAGTAGATAGGTAGGGAGAGAGAGAGAGTAGGTAGGTAAGTAGGTAGGTAGATAAAGGGAGAGAGAGAGAGACAGAGAGAGAAATACAGTAGGTAGGGAGAGAGAGAGGGAGTGTGTAGGTAGGTTGGTAGGTAGAGGTATATATATAGAGAAATAGGGATAGAGAGAAATACAGTAGATAGGTACGTGTTTCTGCTGGCAAAGCACTTGATCAATGTAATTCTCATCAATCAGTTAAAAGCTTTCCAAAAAGAAAAAAAAGTTTTTGCACTCTGCAAACCTCCCAAAAACAGCCGTGTTTCACGAAAAACATTTTTCAAAAAAAGGCATAGATAGCCTTGGGAGGGCTTGCAGAGTGTTCCTGGGGGGGAGGGGTTGGGGGCCAAAAATGAGCAAAAAATGACCCGTTTTTGTCAAAAAAATTGCATGCATAGTCTTATGGAGGCGTATAGTGTGCTGCTGGGGACTGGGGGGGGGGGGAACGGCCTGTTTTTGCTTATTTCTGCCCTCTTCAGCCCCCAGGAGCTCTCTGAAAGCCTCCATAAGGGTAAGCAT
>NC_138554.1:100345151-100669448 GCF_964273705.1 Natrix helvetica | reverse complement strand
GAAGCAATTTAATAATGATGTTGTTTGCCTTCAAGAGACTCATATTAGGCTGCAAGACCAGAAGTACTTAGTGAATTCAAAACTGGGAACATTTTATGCTGCCTCTGATTTGGTAAAGAAAAATGGTGTGGTGATATATATAAATAAAAGATTTTCAACTAAAGTTATAGAGGCAGATGACGCTGGTAGATATATAGCAATTCAATTTGATACAGACTTCGGTTCCATTTTGGTGCTAGGAATATATGCTCCTAACCAATGCCAAGAAAGTTTTTATAAGATGCTCCATTTAAAAATTTTAGACTGGAACTTTAAGAGTATTCTAATAATGGGAGATTGGAATGGAGTGATTTCTCCAAAGATAGACAAGAGTACAAAGACGAAATTCACTACCAAATTACCAAAGGCTTTTTTTGATTTACAAGACGATTTGAAATTAAAAGACGTTTGGAGGACGCAACATCTAAATGAGATGGATTTTTTCTTTCTATTCAGATAGACATAAATCCTTTTCAAGGATTGATTTCTTTTTGTTAACACCGGATCTACTTCCTAAAGCCAAGAAATCCAAGATTTTCGCCAGGTCACTTAGCGATCATAGTCCGGTGTGGTTACAAATTGAATTAGGGATGAGGCCAAGAAGGTCTTGGAGAGTAAATGAAAATTTATTTAGATATGAAAAAAATGTTGATGAACTTAAAAAACACATGAAGGAATTTTTCAGTTTTAATATGAATAAGGGCACTCCCATTGAAATAGTTTGGGATGCAAGTAAAGCTTATATGCGTGGGGTCCTGATACATATGAACTTTAAACACAAACAAATTAGACAGAAAAGGAGAATGGAATTGGAAGATGAAATAAAACGCAAAGAACAGCTGCTTATAATAAACCCGAATGACCAGGCGCTCCAGATGGCGCTAAAGCTGTTGAAAGATCAATTTCAGATGCTTATAGCAGAACAAACAGCATCCAATTTGCAATTTGCTAAACATAACACCTTTGCCAACGCTAATAAACCTGGTAGATGGTTAGCATATACTTTGAGAAGGAATATGAATGACAGAATTATTGATAAAATTGAGTTTCGAGGGAAGATGGTATATCAACAAGAGTTGATTAAAAAATTATTTGTGGACTATTATACTAAGCTATATGTACAGGATAATATACAGAACAAGTTAATAGATGATTTTTTGGAAGGAAAAAGGGTTGCAAAAATTTCTGTGCTTCAAAAGGCAAATTTGGAACGTCTTATAACCGCTGATGAGATCACTTTAGTTATAAATCAACTTAAATTAGCTAAGGCTCCAGGGACTGATGGTTTGACTGCAATGTATTATAAAACTTTACAACTGGAAATGATTGAATATCTTACACAACTATTTTGTAATATACAACAAGGAGGTAAAATACCTCCCTCATGGAAAGCGGCTTTTATCTCATTGATACCTAAAGATAAAGAGGGCCCTAAGAAACCAGAGGATTACAGGCCGATATCTCTTCTGAACACAGATTATAAAATATTTGCTAAAGTATTAGCCAACAGATTGATGCCGGTTATTCAAGAGATTATTCATCATGATCAAGCAGGATTTATTGAAGGCAGACATATGAAGGAGAATGTAAGGCAACTTATAGATTTAATTGACTATCTTGATAAGAATAAGCAGATCTCTGCAGTGCTGGTTTTCTTGGATGCAGAGAAGGCCTTCGATCGAGTGAATTGGAACTTTCTAACCAAGACTTTGGAAAAGATGGATATGGGACCACGATTGCGGCAGGTGATTGGAGCAATTTATCAGCAACAAAATGCACAACTTATTATTAATGGAAATTTGTCAACAACTTTCGAGATACAAAAAGGCACAAGACAAGGTTGCCCATTATCCCCATTGTTATTTATTTTAACTTTGGAAGTCTTGTTGAACGCAATTCGGGACTCAAAATCCTTAGATGGCATAGCTATCAGGCAAAAGGAATACAGAACTAGAGCATTCGCCGATGATCTGGTTGTTACCCTTTCACATCCTTTGAAATCAATAATCCAGATGAAAAATATCATAATAGAATTTGGCATGGTGTCTGGGTTTAGACTAAATCAAAACAAAACGAAAATGATGGTTAAAAACATGACAGAGACTCAAAGAAAGAGACTTGTAAGTTTAGCAGGTTTTGAAATAGTTTCTAAAGTTAAATATTTAGGAATACAAATTTCAGAATCAAACACAAAACTTTTCTCAAATAACTATGAAGTGTTGTGGCAAAAGATACAGAAAGATCTTGAAGCGTGGAAAAAGTTACAATTGTCTTTGCTTGGAAGGATCTCAGCAATTAAAATGAACATTCTACCTAGATTTATCTTTCTATTCCAGATGATTCCGGTGCTCAAGTCAGATAAAACCTTGTTAAATTGGCAAACAACATTAAATAAATTTGTTTGGAAGGAGAAAAAACCGAGAGTAAAGATGAAGATTATGCAAGATACACGTGAAAGAGGCGGCCTCAGACTCCCAAACCTTCGATTGTATTATGAAGCTGCGGTATTAACGCATGTAGCAGATTGGTTCGGGAAAACAAAAATGGAATTGCTCAATATAGAAGGCCATGATCTTGTTCTGGGATGGCATGCATATCTTTTTTATGAAGACAGGGTGGATAAAGTGTTCAACAATCATGTTCTCCGTAGTGCCTTGATGAGAATATGGAAGAAGCACCGGCCCAATTGGGATTATAAAATACCGCTTTGGTTGGATCTTGCAGACACCATGGGGATTATGAATATTAAGTCACTCGGGGGTTGTTTATATAAAGATGTGCTTATTGCTGATGGGGGCGAATGGAAGTTAAAAACTTTGGAACAGCTGTTGGAAGAAGGAATTACTTTAAATTGGTTACATTACATACAGCTTCAGAAGAGATGGGAAGAAGATCGCAGGGTCGGCTTTATGGATAAAGAAGTGGAACTGATTAAGCAGATAAAAGAGACTGGTCCAAAACAAGTTAAAAGAATATATAATGTACTGTTAGAAAGAGACTCAGAAAGTGAATTGGTTAAGGATTGTATGATTAAATGGGCTCAGAATTTTGGTGAAGTGATTATGTTGGAAACGTGGGAAAAAATATGGGTTCAGAATGTTAAATTTACACAGTCACAGAATTTAAGGGAGAATTTTTATAAAATGTTTTACAGATGGTATTTAGATCCTAAAAAATTATCATGCATGTACCCAAATGTTCAACCAAAATGTTGGAGATGCGGGTGTCTAGATGCTACCTTTTTTCATGTATGGTGGACTTGTAACAAGGTTAAAGCTTTTTGGATAAAAATATGGTGGGTTATGCAGAATGTATTTAAGAAAAGAATACAATTCACTCCACAAATGTTTTTATTGGGTATAGTTAAGGATTTTACCAAAGGGGAAACAAAATTGGCCTTGTATATGGTTACAGCAGCTAGGTTGTTGATTGCGCAACATTGGAAAAAAGATTTTTTGCCGACAATTGATCAATGGATCCAGAAGGTGGCGGGGTTCGCTGAAAGACAAAATGATATATTGTGCTTGCTGGTGGATTAACAATAAGCAGGTATAGGTTGCCTAATTTTACAAACAGCATAAGGAATTTGGCCCTATTCAGGCAAATACTTTATACTGATCTGATAACAATAGCATATAAAAAAGATCTGTATTTTCCAGATATTGATAAGATGTTATAAATTGAGTTCTGTGAGTGCTTACAGAAGATGCAGTATAGCAGGATGTGAGCTATAATTTCAGTGGCCCCTTGTTCACAGAGGTACGGTGGCCATATGGTGTTTTTTTTTAAATCAGCTTTCCATGGGAAGTGCGTTGTAACACACTAAAGTTAATGCTCTTTGGATTTTTTGCTCGGTTATTTGATGTAAATATGTCACTGCTTTAAAAGGAGGAGTTTAACCGCTCAAATAAACATTCTTGGGAAGAGGAGCCCGATGTTGTTGGAATCCAGATCTTTAATTTGTGCACACTCATACCCTATTTCCTGGAGAAACCAAGATACTAGAGTTTTTATGAGATGGTCTTGAACTATCCTAATTTGAAATTATCTTCCAATTTCTAAAAGTAGAAAACTCAAACCTGTAGGGAAAAAGTGTAGTTTTACAAAAATGTAAATTCATGCACCTGTTTTGATTTTGGCTAATACTGCCTCCTTCTATATTTGGAATACAGAGTCTATCTGAAATCTGGCTCAGGAATTTAGGCTATTAGATAAAGAATTTAAAAAAATATTGGAACTTTCTTATTATACATGTTGACTGTGGCAGCAACCTTATATGAATAGAAAAAATAGAAAGATGAGTCAATTCCCACAATAGAAATATGGATGGAAGAATAGAATTAGAATTAGAATAGAATAACAGAGTTGGAAGGGACCTTGGAGGTCTACAAGTCCAACCTCCTGCTTAGGCAGGAAATCATACACCACTTCAGACAAACGCCTTAAAAACTTCCAGTGCTGGAGCATTCACAACTTCTGGAGGCAAATTGTTCCCCTGATTAATTGTTCTAACTGTCAGGAAATTTCTCCTTAGTTTTCTAGGTTGCTTCTCTCCTTAATTAGTTTCCACCCATTGCTTCTTGTCCTGCCTTCAGGTCCTTTGGAGAATAGCTTGACTCAGTCTTCTTTGTGGCAGCCCCTGAGATACCGGAACACTGCTCTCATGTCAACCTTAGTCCTTCTTTTCATAAGACTAGACATATCCATTTCCAGCTGCCGTTCTTTATATGTTTTAGCCTGATGGAATTGGCGGAGATGGCAAAATTAACTGCTTTAATTTAAGAACTTGCCCAGCTTTGTTTCCACCTGGAAACTGCTCATAACTTAACACTTGAAACATTTTTGTTATAGAGATGGCTAATAGCAAAGAGTTGAGATTACAATTGTATTTTGCAATCTATTTAACTGAAAAAAAGTCAGAAGTCACTGCTTTCTTTTTTCTTTTTCTCTGTATCATGTATCCCTTTCCCTTCTACTTTTTTCTGTTCCTTTATAATCTTGCTACAATTTGTTACAATAAACTTTTAATTATTTTTTTAAAGAATGTATTAGTAGTTGAGCAGAAAAAGTATATTTTGAAGTAGTCATGAAAGTTGCATACAGAAAATTATGGCTTTGGAAGACTTTTAAGAAAGGTGATTTTTTTGATAAATTTGTTGAAACAATAAAGTTAAACCTCTGAAGCAATCACATAGACTGAGTTCCCATTCCTCTGCATATCCCTATAGAAGTCCTCTTTCCAATATGCAGGTTTCTAAAAAATATCTGGAATGAATATTTCCTCCTGTCCAAATTAACAATTCATTTATCATCATCATCATCATCATCATCATCATCATCATCATCATCATCATCATCATCGTCATCATCTCCACCGATTAGAACAGGAGTGATGGTTTTTCTTTTTTAATATATTTTTTTAAATTGTACAATGCCTGCAAACACTTTCAAGTAAAAACTTTGTGTTGAAATTGTTATCTTTATTTCTGGAGGAAAAACATAGCATTATTATATCAATCAATTTGATTGACAACTCATTTAGTTCATGACATTAATTGTGGTTGTTCCCATAAGAAAAAGAAATAACTTTTTAGTAAGCAGAGAAATTTACAAATATACTTCTGTTGTAAGAAAGATGAAATATAATGCTGAATCATGATGTTAGCTGAATTAAGCAAATTGACCCAATCGAGTGCAAGGTGTAATTTTTTTGAACTATAAGTTATTCAATCCAGAAGTTAAAAACAATGAGTCTTCAAATACACTCCTGTATACTGTGTTTCCCTGAAAATAAGACCTGCCCCAAGAAAAATCTCTAGCCTGATTTTTTGGGGTGGGCCTAATATAAGCCCTACCTCAAAAATAAGTCTGTGTATGTGGTGGGGAGTGCAGCTCTTCCCGAATGTTCTTGCTGCCTGAAAATACGCAACAATTGCCTCATCTTTCATGACCCGGTTGTATGTGTATTTGCTGACAACTTTCAAATTGCACTCTTCTCTCTCAGGAAGAGTTCCGCTTCCCCCCATCACCACATGTGTACACTTAGTGAAAAGACATGCACAGGAATCAAGAGGCTTCCTCTCTCTCTTCTCCCATGTCCTGCGCTATGCGGCTACACGCTGATCAGAACAAGCCTTCCCCCCTCTCCCTTCTGTAAAGTAGACACAACGCATGCTACACATTCAATTGCTTTTTCAAGCCATTATTCTCTCTCCTGAAGGATCCCCTTAAACCAAACATAGTGAGGGCTGTGATGGATTATTTCCATCTCCTCCTCTCACCTGACACTCCAAATCTTCGTTGCAGCACACCTTTTATTCCCGTCCCTGGCATTACTGGGGAAGTGTCAAGAATTCCCTTGCCCTGGCTCACTAGCAGTGAGGCAGGACTTTGCAAATTGGTCAATCCTCTCCCCCACCTTATCAAACTATGGATGGCTGTGGATTGCCCTCCTTATTTCCCAGCCACTTTGGTTTCTTTCCTGCCCCCTTCTGCTCCCAATGCCTGTCAAGAATTTTTTTTTGGGGGGGGGTAGACAGCACAAGCGGAGAAGAGGGGTGCAGAAGGTGAAGGCATCCTCTTTCTTGGTTTGTTCTTTTGTTCCTCTTTCACTTGACCAAACAGATGAAGAAATGAGGGAGACTCAATGCTTCATGTGCTTGCAAGGGGAATGTTTTGAAATGAAGTGATTAGGTCCATTTCAAAGCATCCCCTTTGCAAGCAGGCAAAGCTTCATCTCTCTCTGGGCAAAAAGTGTGCAGCAGAGCCAGGCGGAGACAGAGGCAATCTCAATGCGCCGCTCACTCTGTACCACTGTCCCAGCTTGTTTGCGACCGTAACCAACAGGAACCCACACAGGGTGTAGGGATTGTTTGCCTCCTCTATGACTTCTGCCTTCGCCTGCTGCCAATGCTGCTGCGCAAGCCACCTTCAAGCCTGTGAGTCAAGCAGTTGCACAGCATGCTTGGCTCACCTGTCTTCTCCCCCCGACTCTGGCTCCATACTTGGATTTAACAGTATTTGTGCTGTGCTAAGGAGGCTAAGGCAAAGAGCTTGGCCTATTGCAGTGGCAGGCAAGCAGATAGTGGGATGGAGAGAGTGGGCCAGCAGTAGCTGCATTTCCACTCCTGTCAGTCATCATGCTTGCTATCTCCTGCACTTAAAAGAAATAAGACCTTCCCGAAAATAATCCCGGGTGCTTATTTTCAAGCCCAAAAGAAAAAAGAGTGGGTCTTATTTTGGGGGAAACACTGTATTCATCCTCACCAATATGATGTTCTTTAGATAAGTTGGACTTAAAATTCCATCATTCCTAGCAAGCAGAAATTTATTTGTTAGTAGCAAATCATGTGGATGAGACTGTTATACATCTGGCTGGGAACAGCCTCATTTGAAAGAATGGGACTTATTTAAATGCATGTAATCATAGAATTAAATAAGGAGTGATCTACAGTGTTGAATATGTAGGCTGATGGAAAAAGTAAATGGGGGTCAGCTCCTCTGTTAGTAATGAGCTATTTCCTCAACATTCCATCCTATATATTATAGAAATTGCTGAGATGGCTAAATTGACCAGAAAAAAAAGATGGTATCTGTTTATGGTTAATCAGAAACGCCTTAGGAACTTTAAAACAGAAAAAAAATGTGAACTTATGATTATGGTTTTGATAATTAACAGGATATACTATAGAAAGAAAAGAATTGTGTTGTAATCATATAGTAAGAAACGTATTTATAAGTAAATTATAACTGCTATAAATATTGGAAGTTACTACTTTATATTTGTTTTCTTTTTTCTTTTTTTCTTTTTTCCTTTCTTGAACTTTGATTTGTCTTTGATTTTTTTTTCTTTTCTTAAAGATAGATAAAATCATTTATCTATCAATCATCTGTCTGTCTGTCTATTTGTCTATCTCTAATCATCTGCCCTCTGGGATGAAGTATTATGAGCGTTGACCTTCTGAGTGATATTCTTCAGGTAAAGTTCATCACATTCTATATTAGTTATTTTTTTTCAAAACCAAATTATGCTTCATTCAGTCGGTCTCTTCTCATAATTTCCATGCCCCTCACTCACCTATCATTGTTATTATTATCATTTCCTCATCATTCTTCAACATTCAGATTTCCATCAAACATTTTATGGAACTCATATTGTCTGTTTCGAATTCTGCCTTCCTTTCATCAATCTTCTCTTGCTGAAACTGCTGAATTGTTGTTTGCAATAATACTTTTTGAATCTCTCTTTTAGAGAACTCCCATTTATTTTGGGCTCTATTCAGAATAAATGTCTCTTGACATTAAAATCTACTTACCTATTAAGTTTATTAAAATCTACTTACTTGAATAATAAAACATGCATTTGACTATACTTCAGACCAGAGTACAGAAACCAAAGCAGGAGAGAAAAAAGTAATAAGAAGATCTTAAATCTCTAAATATCTTATTGCCAACTTTCTTCCTCAACTTCCTAGAAAGCTCTGCTACTTCAATTTTTCTTTGTCTATTAAGCATTTTTAAATTACATGGTCATTTCCTCCCAAAACACTTACTACTACCAGTTTGTTTTCTATATTTTTCTTTTGGTTATAATCACACTGGTGCAATTGATCCTTTTGAACTTACCTCCACTTTTGAAGAAGAAAGTTCATTCTTTCTCCACTTGAGATACTTTATAGGTTGCCTTTGATAGGCAATCACAGAAAGCCTGGTTGAAATAATTTATTTACAAAAATATGGTCCTAATATAGAGATTCTGCTCTTAGTTAAAAGAATGCAAACTGTACTTTTTGGTAGAATTGGCATCTTACAATAATGATTAAGTCAATTGCATTTTATGAAAAACATTTTCGTTCTAGCCTCTGTAACATCAACATTCAGAATGGGTTGAGAAACGGGGTATGTAAAAATGTCTATTTCATCACATCAATATGAAGAAAATAACAAAATAAAAAGTGTGAACTATGACGCAACATGCAGATATAAAAGCCTTTCCACCATTGTACACAACAACAATACACAAGTATCTTGCCAACCTCTTTTTCTGCATGTTGCCTCCAACTTGCCCGTAATCCTTCAGTAGTAAAAACAAAAACAACATCAACTTTAATGGCTTCAAAAGCAGACTGGATTAAATTTGGGGGGGGGGGAAATTCTATTAAAAGCAATTAGCCTTAAAGATTCAATATTATTTTCACATTGGGGAGTGCACACTCCTAAATATGAGTTGCATGGGATCAACAGAGGAGAGATTTAGGCTTCCATCTTTTTCTTTTAAGACTGACAAGGATATCTGATTGGTGAGAAACACTACTTTAAGTTGAACTTTAAAATAAGTAATTCTTAGTGTCACCTGTAGTTTTGCCAAAATTTTGTAGTCCAGGTATGTAGCCTAATCTGTTGGAAGAAAACCCAGGTTGCCAGAGATTTGGCGGCATTACAAGTTAATTCTGCTTTTCAAAGTGTGTAGGGAATTCTGCTTGTTTTCCTGAAGCCCATTTCCTTCCATTTTTAGAAACTTTGTAAGGTAACAGGTAAAAGCCTGCTGGTTGCCCCACACATTCACACCTGGATATATGAGATCATTTAAAATGGGCTAGTTGACAACAAAAGCTGTGATTATTCATCATGAAACGGAATAATTTTGTAATAAAAGAAAGGGAACGACTATTTGTAAAAACAGCTCCTGTTTTTCTGCTTTGCTAGTTTTGCCACATTTTAAAAACCTACTCATTTGTCTATAAGCATTTTCCTACTGTTTTCTGAGAAAAGTAGAATAATTATACTCCTAGGCTATTTATTTAAAAAAAATCCTTTTCATTTAGTTAGCATGAAATCATATATGTGGGTCCTACTAAAACAAACAATTAAAAATGTGCCTTCCTCACATTTGTAATTGCGGTGAGTAATTTATTCTCAGATAATGGATTGTTTAAAGAACATGTATATAGCTTTGTATCTTAAATATCTCCTAGCACATTTCTGCAGTATTGAACTACCCATGAAGCAAAGGTTATACTTAATTGGCTAATTTATGGTTAATGCCTTCTAGCTTTGTGGTTGCCATGTATCTAACGATAATTGCCTATTTCTTTTATTTTCTCTTTTTAAAGTCTTAATGAATCAATTTAAATGACTTCATGTTTTAGACCTGTCATTCTGTAGACAATGAAGAGGGACCTTGGTGAACTTGTATGATCAGCGGGGTCTTCTTCAGAAGGTTTTCACCTTTTTAGCTACATCAATGTTGACACCTCTGTTATTACCATATTCAATTACTTAGTGGATTCAACAATATAAGAATAAAGTGTTAGTCCATCTGTATGTTTTGAATTTATGGTCAAAATCACAAAGAAAGAGGACTCATATTCAGTATTGTGGAAATCAGAATATGAATTACTCTCTGCTTTCATCAGTAAATATAACAGTAAAATCCCTCCAGCTGCACAAAAGCTTGCTCAATCCAGTGTTTTAATTTATTACTGGCTTCAGCAGCCAGTAGCTTCAACATAGATCTTTACACACAGCTTGTCTGCTTGTATTTACACTGGGGATTTGTACTGGGATTTCTTTCAATTGCATACCTCTTGATTTTGAACTTTCAGTTAGCAGAATCTTCAGAGTGTATTTCTTTAAGGCAAGAGTTTCAAATTTGTCTTGAAGACCATTAAGGTTTGTTTTTTTGTGGTCTCTGATGGGTCACCTGGAGTTTTTAAAAGTGTAAGACTCTGCCAGAACCTGAATTTGCAGGGGCTTTTCCAGGTAGCCTCGAAGAATCAGTCACCATTGAATGGAAGAAAAAAAACATGCCACAGTTTTTGTGTACAGATAATATTTACTTAGTTTTTGGGATCACCCTGATAACTTTTGTGTAGTGCAGAGCTTTCAACCTCCTAGCCTGTGGGCAGGATGTGTCACAATTCAGGAGACAATGAGCTCATTAAGATTCCTTAGGCATGAAAGTCAGCTGAGTGATTTTGGACTATTCAATGACTTTGGACCATTCAATCCACTTCATAGGGCTGTTGTGGGAAAATAGGAGGCCAAACAAAAAAAACAAAACCCAACAACAAATATTTTTGACTATTGCTTACTAACAGTTATTTTTAAATTAACAATCTGAATTTGGCTTAATCCCTTGGACCAATAAAAAGGCTTAACTGATGAAAATAAATTTGTTGTTCTTTAAAATGACCATGACTTATTTTGTTACAATAAATTTGGACAGTCCTAGAGAAATAGAAGGAAAGATGTGTCAATCTTTGTTAGAACAGAATATGCATATTTCTTGTTGTTGGTTGTGAAGTCGTGTCTGACCCATCATGACCCCATGGACAATGTTCCTCCAGGCCTTCCTATCCTCTACCATCCTCCGGAGTCCATTAAGCTTATACCTACTGCTTCGGTGACTCCATCCAGCCACCTTCTTCTCTGTCGTCCTCTTCTTCTTTTGCCCTCAATCTTTCACAGCATTATGCTCTTCTCCAGTGTGTCCTTTTTTTCATCTCTGGGGGAGGGGGATAGTTAGACTCAGCAAATTCTATAAGATCAGTCATCCACAAGTTATTTCTGACATAGATGACCAAAAAAATCTGTGCGCACTGCCTTTAGACATAATATAGACACTCTGAATGCCCTTCATTTAAAATGATCCATAAGTGCTGCCAAGGAAGTACCGGAAGTCTTAAATATCTTTCCACAAATAACAGATTCTGTGTAGGGATTGTGCACAACCATTGCAAAAATAAAAGTAACAAACCTGTTGGATGATCCAGGAAAAATTGAACTATAAGCAAGCAGGCTTTAGATCAGGACACTGAATTTATAATCATAGTTCAATATAGATAATCCTCAACTTAAGACCACAATTGAGCCCAAAATTTCTGTTGTTGTGTATCATTTATGTGAATTTTGCCCCATTTTACAACTTTATTTAAATGAATCATTCCAGTTGGTAAATTATTAACAGGGTTGTTAAGTGAAATTGGCTTCCCCATTGACTTTGCTTGTCAGAGATTGCAATAGTCTGGACGCGTCAATCATCATAAATTTGAATCAGTTGCCAAACATCTGAATTTTTATCACATGACCATGGAGATGCTGCAATGATCATAAGTGTGAAAAATGATCATGTCACTTTTCAGTGAGTTGGATCTAAAAATTCAATGATTAGATCTATTATGATTATAGAAATATTACAGGTTTCTATTATTTTTAGATATGTATACTGTATATTTTATGTTTATGTTTAAACTTAAAGGTTATTTTGTTATATAATATTGTTATTTTGATTGTTCAAGTTATATATATATATATTATATGGTTTTTTGTGTTTAGAGTAAAAGGTTATTATATATTTGTATCCATATTGAAGAAAGTTGGGAGTCAACTTTTTTCTTTTTTTTTCTTGTGACTTTTTAACTTTTTGTCAGGTATAAAGAATCAGGACCATCTGTAAGGTTGCAACGTAGAAAATTTGTTCAAGCCCTTACCCCAAAATTGTGTCAATTAAAGTTGAATACTAAATTAGTGTTAGATAAGGGTCATTGGAATTCAAGAGAGGTTGGACTTGGAGCATTTACAGAAGGAGTGTCAAACTCAAGGTTAGAGGGGCAGATCTGGCCCACAGAGTGCTTAGATCTGGCCCACCGGGCCGTGCTGGAAACAGCAAACGCTGACCTGTGATGCCTCTACCAGTGAAAATGGAGCTTGGGAGTCCTCCTGAGCTCTGTTTTTTCTGGCAGAGGGTTGCAAGAGGCTGTCACAGCCAAAAATGGAGCTAGGGAGCCCGTTTCTCTGGGCCACCACAGGTCTCCACAGACAAGAGTGACATCAAGCTGGCCGCACCACTCTGCCCCACCCAAGGTCTAAGACAACCCTGATGTGGCACTCAATGAAATTGAGTTTGACACCCCTGACCTATAGGAACACAGCTCTAAACTGATGGTGTGTTTAGCCCCAGCCCCAGCTTTGCCTGTCTTCTCCAACACTTTCCCCATTTTTGATTCTCTTGCCCTAAATTTCCTTTTTTTATTATTTTGTATTTTATCTCTCTTTGAAACTGAATAAAATTTATTTTCTCAATATTCTGTATGCCAAAGAGTGTCCAGCTCTTTCATGTGCAACAAACTTTATAGACCTTGAGATTGACTTTAAATGGTGATGAAATAAAGTGGAAGATACGATATGAATATGGGTAAAGATATGAACAACTGAAATCTTTTCATTAACTGACTTGGAACAAGAAGAAGGCAGTGTTGTGAAAAGAAGCCCTTTAAAAGTGTTGCTATGGCCAGGACTTCTGGTTGACGCTGCAGCGTTTTCAGACACATGGAGTGGTTCTCCACACTCCCTGTGCTGAGTGCTTCCTGTTTGTTAGCTCTGGAGGGAGCAAAGCCACCCTGATGGGGTGATGAAGCAAAGAAGGGCACCCTGAGAGTATGAGGAGAGATACAACTCTCCTGTCTGGCCCGGGAGCCAGTTTTTACCTCTCAGCCACAGCAAGAAGAAGAGACAGCCTAAAGATGGCTGCCACAAAGCTGAGACAACTGAAGAAGATCTAAGACTGGTGCTGAAGCAAAGCAGGTGAATTGTGCTGGAACAGCGGGGGGGGGGGGTGGGGGAGGAGGAGGACAATTTTCCTTTTGCTTTTACTCTAACCCCAAGAAACAATTTAGAACTATTTGCCTGGAACTATATGTGTAAGTGGCATTTAGTAATTCTGGGGCACTCTAAGAAAATGCTTGACCAGAAATGAAAGGCACAGAAGAGTAAAATAATAATTTTGAAACATACAGAAAATTGGACTCCTAAATTGGGAAAACATGGTACTTGGGAGGCTTTTTAAAATGCTGAAATTATTTACTTACGAAACTTATTCTGCTTCTACAACTGTTTTATAACCAAAATAATGATCAACTAGTTGATTACTAGTTGATAACTAGTTGATTACTAGCAACTAGGGGTTGCCACAAAGAAGAGGGAGTCAAGCTATTCTCCAAGGCACCTGAGGACAGAACAAGAAGCAATGGGTGGAAACTAATCAAGGAGAGAAGCAACTTAGAACTGAGGAGAAACTTCCTGACAGTTAAAACAATTAATCAGTGGAACAGCTTGCCTCCAGAAGTTGTGAATGCCCAACACTGGAAGTCTTTAAGAAGATGTTGGATAGCCATTTGTCTGGAACGGTATAGGGTTTCCTGCCTAGGCAGGGGGTTGGACTAGAAGACCTCCAAGGTCCCTTCCAACTCTGCTATTGTATTGTATTGTATTGTATAGTAAACTGAAATTCAAGTGGAGAGCGCCAGCTGTTGATGAAAGGAAAAATTACAAATCTCGGAATAATATCTTCATGACTTTTATTGACCCAAATATGAAAATGAGGAAGCTATTTAATTAAAGAGAGATTTGAATGTTATACTAGAAGATTAAATCTGTAAATGGGATGCAAAGAGGCTTTGGATAACTTCTGGGACTGTTTAAATTGAACTGAGTGTTTACTTAAGGGACATAAAAGAACTGGTGCACTCCTTGAAGGGTAACTTAAGGACTGAATAAATAGTTCTTGGACTGTTGGACAAAAGTTGAACTTTTAAAACTTGAATAAGATACTTAAAAAGGAAGAAATGAGTGGAACTTCCATGAAGTTATAGCTATTTTTTTCAAAATACAGAAGACATCCTGGAGAAAAGTTTTAAGGAGATTATGGAAAAAATTGAAAATACCATTCAAGGGATGATAAGCAAAGACCAAGATTCCCAGGAAAGGGAGGACTCAACAGAAGAAATGAAAGAGGAAGAGGACAAAGAGAAATCAACAATGGAAATAATAGTGATTGATGAATTAAACAAGGGGAAAATACATTAAAAGAGTTGGAAGAAATGTTGGAAAGAGATCGGGTATGGGTAGAAATCCTAGAAATTAGGTAATGGAAGAGGGTAGAAATGGGAGGAATATCCGGATCGAACATCCAAGAAGCAGAGATAGATAGATATAAAGATTTAAGAGAGAAATTTGGAAGGCAAGTCAAAAGAAGAAGCACAGCAATTAAAGTATTGAAGTGGACAAGAGATGATGGATAGATGATTTTTTTAAATTGTTGTTTTGACTTGCTTTTCCCTTTCCCTCTCTTTCTCTTAAAGCATAGCAATTAAAAGTATTGGAGCAGGCAAAAGATGATGGATGGATGAATTCTTTTTTTGTTGTTGCTGTTATGATTTGCTTCTTCTCCCCCCTCTCTTTGCTTATTGCTTCTTTTCTTTAGGTAAGTGACATGATTAGAAGTTAGTTAGAAAAGAAAGGAAAAGTCTTTTAATAAAGGGTGACATGATTAAAAGCTAGAATAAGTGATAGAAATAAGGGGGGAATATTAATGTATACATTTTATATAATAAAACGGAAGTAATAATAGAAAATGTGGAGCAATTGAAAAATGATGGATTGCAACCTACTATAAATGCATATTATTAGAAATACATAATTGGACTGAATGTAACAATTATGATTAACTTTATTAGTTTTATTTGTATTAGAATGTATGACACCCAGGTGCCACACTGTTCACGCATTGATTTAATATATTTACAATTTTTTTTAAAAAAGTGTTGCTACGGCAAGACTGTATAGACTAAGATTTAAATGCTATGTTGCACTACTAATCAGTTTTTCTTGTGTAGCAGCAACTCTTATTCAAATAATTGGTTCAACCTCCTGCTATATAAGCTATATGTATTTCTCTATAGCATTAGTATCGTAACTGAATTCATTTGAACTCCTTACTTTTTTTGAAATACTGCTTATAGATTGGCTTCAGGCTGTTCAAAAGCTTTCAATTGGCAGCATATAAAATGTTGTTATAGGGACAGAAATTAATCCTTTTTTCCCTCATAAAGCCTGGAAGAGTCTCCCATTAGGAACTGACTGGTTCTTGTTTATCCAATATTTCCCTCCACTTTTAATGCAAAGCAATTGGTCATAGGGAACATATAATATATCAGTCAACATAAACAGATTAATTGAATATATAGCAGACCATAATAAAGTAGAAATAAATATAAGAACTGCTGCAGTAAAGGAGGTCTGCCAACTATATCTAAGTACAGCCAATATGCATTTACAAATTTTCAGAGAAATAGCAATAATGTATTATTTTTAATCTCAAAGGAAATGCAAAATATAAACTTAAAAGCGTCCACTTGTGTATGAATTAATCAGTTCTAATACAAATAATCTTAATAGAATATTGTATTTTTGCAGCCTGCAGAATGCTGTTGGTTGAAGATAATAATAGTTGCAGTACAGTAGTTGTGTTCACCAAGAGAGTCATGAAGGTGTGTGCCTGCCTAACAAATAGGTACTATTTTGTCAAAAATGGTCTTGTATGTGTAGTACAAAATATTTGAAAGAAAGATCAATTTGTATGTGTCTAGTCAAGTCAAGCTGAACATCTGGCTTCTTGGATTCAGCCCTGGCAGTCATAACAAAATGATTTGCCAATGTTTTGGGGGACCGACTGACTTCCCAATCTAACCTGCAGTTCTGAAGTTCTGCAGTTCTGTGAAATCCTTGTAATCTTCCATAAAGTATTAATCAGGCAAGTTGTGCATAACTTTTGAGGTTCAGTTATGTTTGGCTAGATGTTTCTACTTCCAACAAGCAGCAGTTATGAACAGCTTCTCAAAAATGTGGTACATAAAACTGTTTGGATTTGGATTTTGGATATTTTGGATCCTACATGGACAACAGTAGCAAATCACAGGGGCGATATACTTTCTATATCTGTGATGGCGAACCTATGGCATGTGTGCCACAGGTTCCACACGAAGCAATATCTGCCGGCACATGAGTCATCAGCTCCAGTGCGCATGCATGTGCTGGCCAGCTGATTTTGGGCTTTCCAGAGGGCCCGGGGAGGCTGTTCTCACCCTCCCCAGGCTTCAGGAAAGTTTTCGGAGCCTGGGGAGGATGAAAAAAAAAAGACCCAAAAGCCCTACCATAGCTTCTGGTTGGCCCATTGGGCCTGTTTTTTGCCTCCCCAGGCTCTCCAATTTCCTAGAGCCTAGGGAGGGCGAAAATGGCCTCCCCTGGTCCCCCAGAGGAAATGCCAGGCTCAGCTTGGAGGTGAGTAGTGCAGCGTGCGTGAGGTGGGAATGTGGGAGGGGGGTGTTGTGAGGCATGCTTTGCATTATGGGTGCCAGCATGCACATGTGCTATAACATGCGCACCCTCTCATTTTTGGCACCCAACAACAAAAAGGTTAGCCATTATTGTTCTATATACATAGTGTAATGTATTACAATCACACAGTGGAGGCAGTGGAGGATCGGTTGTGGTATCTCGGCCCCAGCTGCCTTTCCCCAAACCTGGACAGCACTACTCCCTCCCCGGTGTCTGAGCTGCAGCAAGTGAAGTGCCGCTTCAGCGGCGCTTCTCTCCAGCCAGGCTGCAAAGCAGGGCAGAGCAGAGAGCAGCCACAACCATAGAAGCAGAGACCAGCAGCCACTGCCACTGCTACCCTGCTGTTGCTGGTGTTGGTGACATGGACGCATCTTCACTGTATGTTCTTCTGCACCCAGTTTCATGAGAAGCGAAATGGGAAGCACCCCACTGGCAGAGCCTCTGGGTGGAAGGCGAGTGAAGGGCGCAGTGGCAGGACAGGCTGGCCATCCCCGAAGCCAGCTCTTGAGGAAGGAGGCAGAGATGATGTTCATGGCTCGTTTTCCTGCCTCCTTCCTCTGAGAGCTGTGGGTGGCAGGTTGCCACCCATTGCAGTTGCCTAGGGCAGCCTCGATTCCTGCCTCCCTGCCACCGCCAGCTCACCAACCTGGGGCGCTCCCAGTTCTGCTGGGCGGCCGCTCCTTTGTGCCTCATTGCAGTTGGGCTTTTGGTGGCCCAAATTTCTCCTGGCGCCCCTTCCCGGCTGGGAGGCACTCCAGGACAGCCCGCCACCCTGGCCAGGTGCTGGGTTGGCCAGCAGTCTCTGCATAGCCACCACGTTACCTTTATAAACAGAAATTAACCAACTTCTTTTAAACTTTCAATTTCAATGATAATTTTTCTAAAACTTCTTAAATTCTCTTTGAAATTGAAAGTTTAAAAGAAGATGGTTAATTTCTGTTTATAAATTGGCGACTGGCCGGAAAAGCATCCCTGGGAGCTGAGTGGGCCGAGTGTGGCTTCGGAGGCTGAAAGGGAAGCTGCGCCGCCCGCCAAGCACCCCCTCCCCTTCTTGCCAGACTTTTTGAGTTTCCCACACACAGGCCTTGGCCATCCAAGGTCGAGAATATGCCTGAGGGGCTTCACCTCACTGTGATCCGAGGGATGTTGTTGCCTTGGTAGGACATCTTCCCCTCGAGGCCGCACCGGCAGTGCGGGAAGGAGGGCAGCGGAGGCAAAGGGGCCTTTCTGGGCTTGTCTGAAGAAGTCCGTCCCCCTCCCTCCTTCCTTTTCTTTGAGAAGCGGTTTGCAAAGTCCTGGTTTTGCAAGGCGCTTGTCAAAGAGAAGGAAGTGCAGGCTTCTTCCAACAGCTGAGTCCAGCAAAGGAATTGAATTGGTGGGGGGAGAGAGAGAGGTGTGTGTGAGTGACCGGGTGGTCACTTGCCTAATAACACTCCTCCTCCAGTTCATGCTACATTTTACTGATGATTACATTATACAGGAAATAGAAACTATGAAAGGGTTATTTTTAAAACCACTTCATGACCTCATTTTAATGAAATTTTAAATTATTCCTTTGATAGATTTGGAATCAACTGTAGGACCCCTTACAAGGAAGTGGCACGGTTTGTTAAGCATAAGCATCTTGTTCAGAGGTGGTATTCAGCAGGTTCTGACCAGTTTGGAGAACCAGTAGTGATAACTTTGAGTAGTTCGGAGAACTGGTAAATACCACCTCTAATTGGCCCTGCTACCATCTATTCTCTGCTTCCTGAGTCCCAGCTGATTGGGAGGAAATGGGGATTTTGTTGTAACCTTCCCCTGGAGTGGGGAGGGAATGGAGATTTTACAGTATCCTTCCCCTGCCACGTCCACCAAGCCACTCCCACAAAACCAGTAGTATTTTTTTTTAATCCCACCACTAATCATGTTGTTATGGAATGTTGTGGGAAATTGAAATTTGATATCTTGAAAGGAAAGGCCTGAATATTACTGTTTCAGGTTTCTATAAGACATATAAATGATTTTACATGATAGAAATTTTAATAGTGGTAACAAGAAGGTTGCTGGGGATAAATTGTTGTGTAAAAATCTTTTGTGCTATGCTGACTGGAGACTGCAGTAGGGCTTTTTGCCAAGGGCCTGTCCAAATCTGCAGCCAAACCATGCAACATATATTACCTTTGGAAGCTGTTAGCACTCAGTTCATGTTATTTATGGCCAATGATGGACTTGTCTAGTCTGGGCACCCATTCAAGTCTCATTCCCATCACTCTTCCTTTTACTGGATATGCCTTGCTATCTTAATATTATTTGTTGTATTTTCTATGGAAGGTATTAACTATTTCTAGTCATGATTTTTCTACGTTTTAATTAAAAGTGCATTTGATTGAGCACTGAAACCATTTAAAAGTTAAATTTCACCCCTACCACCACACACATTTTCTCCTTTTACATGGCTATCACTATTTTCCAATTCCTATTTATGATATTTTGTGTTATATTTGAGTACCTTGGTAAGCACATGGTGACAAAAGATAATCTGTTACTGCTTAGATGAGTCTTTGTATTCAAGATTTAGCTGCAATCATGAATCATGGGTGCATTCATTGAGTTTTTGAAGTAAGTTCTATTGGTTTAATACCTTAGATGGTTGTAACCAAAACTGAATTCTCATAGAGAGAAAAATAGAAGAAAGAAACTTTTAAAAGCACCTGCAAATGAATAAAGTTGATTTGCTGGAGAAGAATCCATTCAGCTTTATACAGCTCGAAGCTTTCAGTTATATCCGAACTGTTGCATAAAACCCTTATATGTGTTGACTTAGAGTTCTAGAAAGCCCTATTAAACTCAATAATATTTTTATTCTCAAGTACGCTTCCTATGGCTGCTTCTTGGCAAGAAGGAATTATGTGTTCCTTACAAGGCTGTCAGCTTCATATTCTTGTGGCTTGCCTTATGATGCCTTATGGGAAGTACTGGGTGTGTGTGTGTGTGTGAATATACCTAATTGAGTATGTGGAGCCTTTTAGAAAGCACCTGTTCCAAGGCTTCCAAATAGGAAAACATACCAAGTAAGTAAAATCCCAGTATAAGTAATATTTGTAAAAATAATAAATGCAAGATATAGACAGATAAACAAACATAGATCGATAGATCGATAGATCGATAGATCGATCGATAGATAGATAGATAGATAGACAGATAGACAGACAGACAGACAGACAGACAGACAGACAGACAGACAGAATAATTAAATCAAATCAAGGCAGGTAGCTTAGGAACAAGTTAAATGTAATGTAAATCTCTTAATTGGCTTTGTACTTTTAGTTTTTTTTCCTGAATAGCAGCCATGGAAATATGAGGATACAAATTCCCAATCAGAATTACAATTTAGTAATAGGGACTGGAGGATAAAACATATGAAAGAATTGGATATGTCCAGTTTAATGAAAATAAGAAATAAGTGTGACAAAATAGTAGTGTTCCAAAATCCTGGTTCCCTGAAAATAAGACCTACCCGGATAATAAGCTCAACCGGGCTTTTGAGTGCATGCACTAAATAAGCCCTTCCCCAAAAATAAGCCCTCCCTGAAAATATTGCAACACAGCGGCCTCCATGAGGTGATCACACTCGCCGCCTCCTGCACCTCAAAAATAATAAGACTTCCCCAAAAATAAGGCCAAGCGCTTTTTTTGGGGGGGGGGGAGAAAATAAGACCCTGTCTTATTTTGGGGGAAACACGGTATCTAAGAGGCTGTCACAAACAACCTATTCTCCAAAGCACTTGAGGCAAGAAAAGATGCAATGGATGGAAACTAATCAAGGAGAGATCCAATCTAGAAATAAAGAGGACATTTCTGACAGTTAAGACAATTAATAAGTGGAATGATTTGTCTCCAGAAGTTGTGAGTCCTTCACACTGGAAGTTTTTAAAAAGAGATTGGACAATGATTTGTCTGAAATGTTATGTTAGACTATGGCTTAGACCTCCAAGATCCCTTTCAATTCTTGTTATTCTGTCAATGCAGATATTCTCTCTCCTATGACTAAATTTGGATCCAGCTTCTTGTTCTAAGTTGCATCCTTAATAATGAAGGTTAAAAATACAAATTTGGGTCACTTAAAAAAATTTAAACAGCTCATGTGAATATTTTGAAACTCCCCAAAAGTTTATAGAATACTGTACTTTTGTCTAATCAAGACTGAATTTTTAAAGCTAAAAAGAAGAATTTTGCCTTATTTAGGTACACAGTTTCAGATTTATTTTCCTTAGCTATATGTAGTGGAACCAGGAATTAGTATAGGATGCAGGACTCAAATACATCTCTTCTCAGCATGCTTTGTTTTGCTTCTGAAATTGAAAAAGAAATGATGCTCCTAGCATGGATTTCGCTCCCTTGTGTTTCTTCCCATATTTTAGAATGTGCCAGTAATAAATGTAAAATGATTGATAAAAAACTAAATATACCCTAATGAATATCCTTGGATTGCATAATTATCAAGCAATTTGTATAATATGCTAATTAACGTATTTGATTGTGAGAATCTAAACTTTAGAAGCCAGGAACGCACAAAGCTTTACTCTGAAGGCAATTCAGTTAAATCACTCTTTCAAACTGAATGTTCAAATCAAATCATCATACTGATTTGATGCCTAAACTTAAATATTCAATTGACATGGTGATTGAATGGAACTTTGCACATAAGTATATAACCTTTTATTGAATCAAATGAATTATTTTAAATAGAATCTATTCAAGTTAATAGCTAGAATCAGTACCTGATTCTCAATTGTTTTAAAAGGACAGTTGGATTCATAAAACAAGTGAATATAAATTTATCACAAGCAGAGGTTTGAAGAAATAATTTTTATCATAATATTATCTCCTTTACTATGCAGAAAGTATTACTGTTTTGTATATTTATTTCACTGAATCTGATTTTTCATAAGTAGGAGTTGCATATTTTTTATTTTAAAACATTTTATTTAGCTATTGATTAAAGTTTCTGAAATGTGTTTACAATAAAATGGAAACAAAATAACATCAAATAAATGATACAGGCATGCTTTAAAATATTGCAAGAACATATACAAAATAAAATTACATAAATATTCAATTAAGCTATTCAATGAATAAAGAGTAAAAGCAGAACAAAAGCCAACACTTAAAACATTAAAAAGGTCTAGAAAAATAAATAAGTTATTTGGGTTATTTGGGAACTGAAGGTGAAACCTCTCTCTCTCTCTGATGCCTGGAAAACAATGAAACCATGTACCACTGGGCTTTTTTAAAAAAAAGTAAAAATACACAGGGAAATGTAGGAAGCTCAGGGAAAGAAAAAGTAAAAAAAAAAAAACTTTAAAAGTTTCTGCCAGGTTTCAGTAAGTTTGTATTTATAAAGCCAGAGTATAGTCACTCTGTTATTACGGTACTCTCATTAAAGCAAAGTCTATAACAGAGTCTCAGTCAAAAGGGCATTCCTGCTTCTGTGAACTAATACATTAGTTGGTGAAGCTGGAAGAAACTGAAGTGCTATATTTAAAATGTATCTAAAATGAATAGAAGGTAACATAAGATTAACCTAAGAGAGTTGAGTGGAGTGGAAAAGCATACCCTGAAATTGCTTTGTTGGCAGGCAGTGGATTAATAAATGATATTGCCAACTGTTTCTGCCCTCCAGAAATGATTGAAATGGCCATTCTGGTGATAGGGCAACCAGGAAGTGTAGATGAACTCACAGACTAAATGATGACATAGTGTTTTTGACTGAAAGGACTAAGAGCACCTGTTTTGAAGTCCACACTTACCTGAAATTTGGTAGCTTTCAAATCAGTATCATTCAATATTATTTTAATGTTCTAATATTGGTATTTTGATATTGGTGTAACTTTTCCCACACCATTTGACTTTCATTCCAAACATAGTTGCTTCATCCAGTGCATTTCTACACATGACAGTGAGATGCAGTTTCATCCTTTTTTCCTTCAGGTTTGGAGTTACAATATGTGTTCCAGTATTACTTGTTAGTCATCTTTATTGTCCAAGGAATACACAGGAGCCTCATTTCATTTTAGTCCCTTGTTGGGAGAGGGGGCGGTCCCTTGTTGGGAGAGGGGGCGGTCTAAAAATCTAAGAAATAAATAAAATAAAATAAATATTCTGTAACATTAAAAAAAATTGAAGTAGAAAAGTAACCCATGGTCTTAATCTGTATTAATTACAGTTTTTACTTCTATATTTATGAACTATTTATGCATCCTTTCAGTCTGCAAAAGAAAGTTAAATAGTATCAGGCTATTCCAACTTACATCTGAAGTCTTTTGATCAAATAGATTTTCATGATAAGATTCCCCCCCCCCCTCTTACTGTATGTAATAAGCATTTGGTACAACAACTTTGGTAGTAATCTTGTGCTAACAATTGTCTTACAATTTCCCTGAATATTTTTTTTCTCTGTAGTACAGGCTTCCATTTTCTATTCCTTTCTCAGAAAGTTTTAGAATTTTTTTGAGTATTTTTAAAAGCTTATTTCATGGTTGGGAGGTAGCAGCAGATGTGGTCACTTACTGTTACCCCTACTGCCATCACTCTGCAGCCTTCTTCACTTCCCGTTTCTTTTGCAGGAACTGGATATGTCTAGTCTTATGAAAAGAAGGACTAGGGGAGACATGATAGCAGTGTTCCAATATCTCAGGGGTTGCCACAAAGAAGTGGGAGTCAAACTATTCTCCAAAGCACCTGTGGGCAGAACAAGAAACAATGGATAGAAACTAATCAAGGAGAGAGGCAACTTAGAACTGAGGAGAAATTTCCTGACAATTAGAACAATTAATCAGTGGAACAGCTTGCCTCCAGAAGTTGTGAATGCCCCAACACTGGAAATCTTTAAGAAGATGTTGGATAGCCATCTGTCTGAAGTGATATAGGGTTTCCTGCCAAAGCAGGGGGTTAAACTAAAAGACTTCCAAGGTCCCTTCCAACTCTGTCATTATATTATATTAAGTTCACCCACGGACATGGTGGCATAAAATCCAGATTCCCAGGTGGGAAACATTCCAGAGGAGCAAAAACAGTGAAGTTGGACCAGATTCTCTATTTGGTGAAGCTTAATCTTTTGTTTTGTGCCTGATTTTATTCTAAGGCCAGACATCTTCCCTGGTAGGATTTGGTTTTCTTCAGACCAAGAAAAGACTTACTATCAAGCTGAAAGATAAGGCCTCATGAATTCTGACAGGTGTTCAGAGCAAAAGAATTTCTAAAGCTACTTAAAATAAACACTTCCAAATAAGTGAAATCTGTGGATTCACAGGAACATTTTGAGCTGTTATAAATCAAGTAACATTAATAACTTATGACAGTCTCAGGTCTGGGACTCAGTTCAACTGATCTGCATCCTTTGCCTCCTAGCTATACAATAGTTTTTGGTATCTTCTACATGGGAAAAATTATTTGGAAATGAGAGCTTATTTATTTAATAAAAATGATTTTTCAGAGGTTTCTATTTACAAAATCCTCAAAGCCTATTTATTTCATATCAGAAGACACCTTAAAACTGTAGAATAATATTAAATCTGTTTTAACAGATTTGTTCATATATCTTCCATTCCAAATAGGTTAAATTTCCTGAATTCCTTGCCAGATTGGGCAAAGTTTAGGGAAGGATAGTTTTGTTTAATTTTATGAAAAAATATTTGTACAGTTACAGCCATTAAACTATATTGTTGTGTATTTCTTTATGTGTTTCCTTGGGGAGTCATATTTTATTTCTGTGTGAATGTGTCCTAGCTGTTCCTGATCAAACTAAAAGTTTCAAAAGAAAATGGTTTAGGATAGCCAATCTATATCTTTCCCAATTAGAGCTTAATTTCACTTCATTTCATTTGGACCACTGGGTAGATGCCAATGATGCTTAGATTTTGATTTCAGAACTGATCATCCATGGAACATCCTGTTCTCCCTGTAGATATCACATTTTCTGCTACCCAAGCAAATTGGGAATAATAGCCTAGTAGTTTTTTTTTTTCAAAGACAGTTCCTTTAAAAACCTAGGACAAGGCTATGACAGAGACCCTACTCCACAAAAACAAAGCAAAGGCTTATAGGCAAATTATGGGATATAGACCATACAAATACAGTTGAGGAGTGTTTTCCTCTCCACACCATGACCCTCATACTTCATTTGTGTGTTCACTATAAACACGAAACACATCTTTTATAACCAGAGAAACCTGAGAGAAGAAAGGAGAATATTTGGAAGGAAAAGGGCAGGAAAATTGGAGGAGGAAGATGTGTTGGCTATGTTCGCTACCTTGCATTATTTTAAAAATAATAAAGATGGTAGATAGATGAAAGAGAGAGAGAGAGAGAGAGAGAGAGAGAGAGAGAATGATGATGATGATGATGATGGATGGATGGAGAGACAGACAGACAGATCTTCCAACAGAATTGAAAAACATTTTTTCACCATGCATAGGGCCTTATCTCAATGGGAGTTGGAAATAAAGTGAGGTTTGTAATTACTCCTTACTTGTATGGAGTAAGCTGAAGAGTTATTGAGGAAAGCATTCTCCATAAAATCTGAAGAAAAGATCCAGTCCATGTGGCTTTTCTTCATGTTCTCCAAGGCCGTAACCACATACTATATTTATGCAGCCAAATCTTACTAATTTTCTTTATGTTTACCTACAGCTAAAAATTGGGGTGCATGCCTTCTGTGGTGTCTCCCTGCCATCTTTGGAATTGCATCACCATGAAATTTGGTTGGCTTTGATCATGCTTACTTTTTAAAGGGTAACCCTTATCCAGGCATTGGGTTCCAGAGTGCATGATCCTTTGGGTAAATTTTACCTGGCAGTTTCCATCTTATGTCTTCCTGATTTGAACTTTGGTTAAAGTAAGTTAATATCTGTCCCCTTTATCACATTATATGGCAATCATTGTTCACTGGTAAGCATAGCCTATCTTTCCTTGCTATCCTTTAAAAAAACTTATTTGGAATCATGGGAGAGTCAGTTTGGTGCAGTAGTTAGAGCATCAGGCTAGGAAGGAGACTGCCAATTTAAGTCCTGCCTCAGATACAAAGCCAGATGGGTGATCCTGGCCAGTTATTATCTCTCAGCCTTAGGAAATAGGCAATGGCAAACATGTCTGAAAACGTTGAAAAGAAGACTACAAGGACTAGTCTACACAGTTGTGAAGAGTCAAAACAAAATCTACACAAACCATATAAACACTGTGAACTCAAACATCAAGTTCACTAGAGAAGGAACCAAATCTAGCAGGCTGGTGTTCCTAAATTGTAACATTCTGGTCAGGACTTGTGGCAATCTAGAAACAAAGATCTACAGGAAACCCATACACAGATCAACCTGCTGTTTGACTCCCACTATCCATTTCAAGACAAAATAGGAGTCATCGGCACATTACATCACAGGACAGAAAATATCCTTCCCTCCAGAGTTATCTAAAATAAGGAAAACGGGCATCTGAGCAGAGCCCTAGAGGCCTCTGTGTATCCAAATTGGACCTTTATTAAATCAGCATCTGGATCCAACAAAAATACTGCAGACAAAGTTGAGACCTCAGAGTCAACAGAAGAACCTGATTATTTCTTACATGGACAATGTATTGGAAACACTAAAATGAATATTTGGAAAATACTAAATACCCATGTTCTTCAAACCTACACTGAGACAGAGGCTTATTCATTCTAAAGACCAGACCAGACACCAAAACACAAGAGCAATGTAGTATATGCAATCCAATGTAGCGAAGAGTGTTTTGAATGCTACAATGAAGAACCAAGCAGCTTTTATACAAGACGATGACCCAGCCCAGGAGAAACAACAACACAGAACCAGAATCAGTAATGTAACAACCTAATCACCCTATCCAGAGTAGGAGGAAATGAGACCTTGATGGAGGGCATATATGAGGTTCCCCTAACCAATTTGCTTAGACCAAAAAAGTTATTTGCATTAACAGCCAAAAAAAGAAGACCAGTTGCCATGACTTAACTTCTAGATAACTCTTCCTGGATGATTGAGAATCTTTACTGACAGACACAGTTGCACATGTGTTGCAATTTGTCCCCAAAGTACTGCTTTCCATGTTGCAGAGGGTTTTTTTCTGATGTTCAATCCAAATTTATCTTTTCATAAATTCAATTAATTATTTTGCTATGCTGCTTTCAAGATGTTTATAGATTAGTCTTTTTAATTTGTAAACAGAGATTTGACTAGTCTATTATTTGCAGAATCTTTTTTCTTCTTCTTAAAGATACCAATACTTGCAAACAATCCATTAAATTTATCTATACATGGTTTTACATTGTTTCTTAAAAAATGGGAAAACATTTAAACAATCATATTTTAAACCACAGTGGTGCAGTGGTTAGAGTGCAGTACTGCAGGCTACTTCTGCTGCCTGCTGCCTGCCTGCAATTTGACAGTTCAAATCTCACCAGGCTCAAGATTGACTCAGTCTTCCATCCTTCCAAGGTAGGTACAATGAGGACTAAAATTGTGGGGGCAATATACTGATATGTAAACTGCTTAGACAGGACTGTAAAGCACTGTAAAGTGGTATATAAGTGTAAGTGATTTTTTGGGTCATTTAAAAAAAATACAATAGTGTATCTGTCTGACCTTTTAGAGACTGGTCCATACAATGCACAAAACTCATAATGTGTTTTCTTCAGTTTTGGCCTAAAGTATTATGTAGATGAAACATCTGCAATTTAGTGATTAAATGTATCAAATTTCTGTGTGTATAAACTCGGAATACTATAGGTACCGTTTTCATAGTGTATAATGGCAGATTCTCACATTGCTATTACTGTCATAAACTCTTGAAAACTTTGCCTTTCCAAGTCGTAGTCAAAAGAACTAGATTTTATCACATAGGTATGGCTGGACTCTATTTTTTTCTGTTTTCCATTATCTAATCTGTAAATGTGTATGACCTTCCTCATTTTGGAGGAGGTATTATTATATTATCCTTTTTTGTTGTCTTCCAAATAGATAATTAATGCACTGTCACAGAAACCTTAAACTTTGCATGATAAAAAGTGACTCACAGCTCAGTTGATTCATCTGCTTGACAATTTTGGGTTTTGAGGCATTGGTTGTGGAAACCCAATTGGGTATGATTGAAAGATACCTTCAGTTTGGTAAGATGTTTTACATGTATGTCAGTATTCCCCTAGGTCTGTGATGGCAAACCTATGGCACGAGTGGCACAGGTGGCATGCAGAGCCCTCTGTGGGAATGCAAGCCATTGTCCCAGCTGAGCCTCCCATCGGTCAGCTTATTTTCAAGTATCTGCCATGCATGTGTTGGGGCAGGGCATATGTGGGAGATGCACATGCATACACGCACGGGGCGCAGGGGAAGCACGCAGACAGCATGCCCACCACAGCCCATTTTTCATCCCAGGAGGCTGCAGGGAGGCCTACTAGGCCCAAAAAGGGGTGCATGGAAGTTGCATACGCATGCATGGGAGGAGCGCATGGGGGTTGCACACGCAGGGGGTGGGACATGTGTGGGGATCATGCCCACATTGCATTATGGAACGAGTGCATGCATGCTTTTGACACATGACAAAAGGTTAGCCAGCACTACCCTAGGTATACCATGATGGATTCTTCCTACCTCCATAGTTTTCACCCCCCAAAAAAAAAAATTAAAAGAAAAGTTCACAAATCTGCTAGATTACATTAGACTGTTGGGATCTTATAACTTGGAATCAAGAGAGATATTTTCAGCTGCATATCCCTTCATGAGTTCAGATTTTTGTGTTTGCAACAAAAGTCATCAGTTAAATGACTTGCCTGAAAGTATTACACAAAACACTGCAGATTGCATTCCTTTCACCTCAAATTACTTTCAATGCTTTATATAAGGCGGGGGAAGAGGTAGGAAAGGATTCTCATTTTTAAAACAAAACAACAACGACAACAGCAACAACTGAAAAGCTCCCTGTGTAGGTGCCAAATCTAGTTGTCAGATGCATCAATGCGATAAAGGGAAGATAATGTATTTTAATTTAAAAAGGAACTTATTTGTTTGCTGATTCATCAACAACCTTACATTTCCTCACACTCATAAAATCTTTTGAAACATCAACGTTAGTCTATTACCTTTGTATGAGATGAACCAAGCTCTATTTCTTTCCTCCTCAAAAGCAGCACTGGATGTTTGTGTCAAACACTTTGCTTTTGGTGGTAGTCTTGCTAAATGTTCCTGCAATAATAAAGATTTTAAAATGTTATTTTAACAGAAGAATGATTCCAAGATTGTAATTATCTTCCTGCAAAAGGCATTATAGAAGAAATAGTATCCTGCCATTCGATAATGTTGCTTACTGCTGAAGGCCATACTGAAGATATCTATCAACATCAGTTGGAAAAGCAAGGAAAACTTAAATATTTTTATATTGATTCAATATCTTTGGCTGCCAACCTAGATTTAAGATTAAAAACAACAACGAAACACATCATTAATATGAATACTACAAAAAAGCAGAAACACATGCAATAACTAAAACAATGGACACAATAATTAGCAAAATATATATTAACACTTGGCTGTCCTAGCTCAAGGGGACAGCCTGGTGTTCAGGGCTTTTCTAAAGGCCAGCTAAGTGCGGGGGGAGGCCATTCGAAAGTGGAATTGGGACAGAGGTGGTATTCAGCAGGTTCTAACCAGTTCTGGAGAACCGGTAGTGGAAATTTTGAGTAGTTCGGAAAACCGGTAAATATCACCTCTGACCGCCCCTGCCCCCATCTATTCTCTGCCACTTGAGTCCCAGCTGATTGGGAGGGAATGGGGATTTTGCAGTATACTTCCCCTACCATGCCCACAAAGCCACACCCACCAAACCAAGCCATGCCTACCAAGCCACGCCCATAGAACCAGTAGTAAAAAAATTTGAATCCCACCAATGAATTAGGGTGGGAATGCTGTTCTACAGGGTAGTTACCTGTGACAAAGAAAGCATCCTTCTTTGCTTCCACAGGATGGAAATGCTTCATAGACATGAATCAGAGTACACCAATCCTGTTATAGCTAATTATCCCTGCATTAGAGGTTTCCACTAGTGAGCTGGAAAGGAGGATTTTTTTTTAAAAAAAAGGCAAGGTGGCAGCTGTAACTACATACTTTTTAAAGAACATATACTTTAGTAGATTTTTAAAAATTATAACCTAACACCTATTTATCTGTCTATCTTAGAATGTGTTTTCTTGATGAAAGAAAATATACACATGTCAGAAAAACACTAAAGTTTTTAACATATTTGCAGTGTCCTCCTCTATCCACTGATCTTTTTTAAATAATTGGTTTCTGCTCTGTATGGAGAACTAGGCAGGCAGGAACTGAGGCGAGGGAGGCAAGTTGCAATAACAAGCAACCTTTATTGTGACAGCTAACAGTACAAAGTGCAAGGCAACTCCCAAAACCAGCAACAACAACATTGGCCATCTGACAGCTCTTTATATAGTAGCTGTCAAATGGCTGAACCAATCAGAAGGCTGCATTTTCCCACTGAAAGGCTTCTCGCGTCTTAGCCAATCAGGAGTCCTGCAGCTGGCAATACTTTTGACAGCATCGTAAGTCTGAGGAGTTAACATCCCACTCCTCCCAGTTGGTGCATGCATAGTCAGATAGGTACACTGGGCGCCATTGGCTCTACCCTGATCATCTCAGTTCTGGGGTGGTGGCCAAAGAAGGAGGAGCTGGTGGAGAGTAGGGTCCGGTAATTTGTACAATGTGCCCAGGCAGCCACCTTGGGTCAGCTCCATAATTGAGAGCATAGACTGGGGTACCCACAACAAAAGTTCTGGTGAGGCTGCTTCTGTCCGGGACTTGTTCTGTGTTGTAGCTGGGGTGCAGTCGGTCTAGGTTGGTCCTGAGCCAACGACCCATGAGTCTTTCCACTGGGTTTTGTTTGGTGACTGGGCAGGGGTTGAGTGCTGTGCCAGGAGGTATTGGGACAGTTTATCATGCCAATTTCCAGGGCCCAGGCGGCCTAATGCCTCTTTAGCCTATCGGACTGTCCGTTCCGCCATGGCATTGGCAGCCAGGTGGAACAGGGTCGTCAGGGCATGGCTTATGCCATGCTTTATAAGAAATGTCTAGAAGGATGCTGATGTGAACTGGGGCCCATTGTCAGACACTACGACATCCAGCAACCCATGTGACGGAAACAGCCTGCCCAGGACCCTTATGACTGCCTCTGAAGTGGTGGATGGCATGAGGGCTAATTCCACTCACTTTGAGTAGGTGTCCACATGAAGGTTTGCCCCATCAATGGTCTGGCAAAGTCAGATGAAACCTTGACCATGGGGTTCGTGGCACCTCCCACTCTCTGACAGGGGCTGCCGGGGGAACTGGCCAGGATTTCTGGCACAGCTGGCACTTGATGACCCAGTCCTCTATTTCCTGGTCCATTTTTGTCCACCACACATAGCTACGTCCCAGAGATTTCATGCGCGCGATGCCAGGATGGGCTTCATGTAGGCAATACAAAATTGGTGCCCTGAGACTGGTAGGGGCTACCAGCCAGTGTCCCCATAGCAGGCACCTATTTTGCATGGAAAGCTCATGCTGTCTCTTCTGAGGGCTGAAACTCAGGCGGGACTGGCCACTGTGGCACCAAGTCCAAGACTAGGCATAGTAGAGGGTCAGTGGTGGAGTGTCTGACAATGTCCATCGCGGAGATTGGCACAGGCATGTCCTCGATTAAAAGGACTGACATTGCAGGTGCAGGGTCAATGACCACTACTGGGAGTGGGCAGCATCTGAGGGCATCTGTGTGCCCCAAATTTTTTCCTGGTCAGTATTGCAATTGGTAACTATCGGCTGCTATAAACACTGTCCACCTCAACATGTGAGGGGACAAAATTTGGGTGGTTTGGTGATTGCCTGCAAGCAATCCCAAGAGGGGTTTATGGTCGGTCACTAAATGGAAAAACCAGCCATAAATGTAGTCATGGAATCGCTTGATTCCAGGTACAACTGCTAGGACCTCCTTATCTAGCTGGCTGTAATTCCTCTCAGTGGCAGATAAGGTTCTAAAGTAATAAGCAATTGGGACTTCTGTTCCATTAGGAAGCATGTGACTTAGGACAGCCCCAATGCAATAGGGAGAAGCATCGCATGCCAATGACGATGACTGGCTGTCACTATATCGGATGAGCAATGCTTCAGCTGGTCCAGAATGCGGCCGTGCGGGTTATCATGGGGGTACCTAGGTGCTCCCATGTTACACCCCTTTTAGGCAGCCTACACTGGTTGCCGGTTGTTTTCCGGGTGCGATTCAAGGTACTAATTATGACCTTTAAAGAGCTCCATGGCTTAGGCCTAGGGTACCTGCGAGACCACCTACTGCCACAAGTAGCCTCCCACTGTCCAGTGTGATCCCACCGGGTTGGCCTCCTCACAGTGCCGTCAGCCAGACAGTGTTGGCTGGCGAACCCCAGGGGGAGAGCCTTCTCTGTGGGAGCGCCTTCCCTCTGGAATGAGCTGCCCCCAGAGCTTGCATTATCCCCAACCTCCAGTCCTTCCAACGAGCCCTAAAAAGTTGGCTTTTCCAGCAAGCCGGCCTGGCCTGTTAATTTTATCTAATTTTTAAAATTAATTGGCTTGTGTTTTTTAATGTTGTACACCGCCCTGAGTCCTTTGGGAGAAAGGCGGCATATAAATCCAATAAATCCAATCCAATGCATTTGATGTTAAAATGTCTTTAACTGCCCTGAAAGAGGAGTCCTCTTTTGGCCCCCAATGCCATGGAGATTTTGAATCTAGCAGCCTATGGAGAGGCTCTGCTAGAGAAGACTTATGAGGCAAAAAATTGCATAGAATTAAGCACCCCTAGGAAAGCCTGTAGTTCTGCCTTATTAGAAGATGTTGGTGCTTTTAAAAAAAATTAAATTTTATTTTTAAACAAACAAACACAGACAAACATAAAACATAAAACCATCTTCCAGTTACATACAGTGTGTCGATTGGTTACAAAACTTTTGTGCTTCCTCACCATAGTGTTCACTTACAATTTATATAGAATCTCATATTATCAATCTGATACATACATACATACATACATACATACATACATACATACATACATACATACATACATACATTTATTATCATTGTTAAACATTTATTTGACTATAACTATTATTACTTCCTTTTATGTGAGATATTCTAAATTTGGAATAAATTTATGTTATGGCATTTCATTACATCATCCTAAAATCATCCAGTAGTAGTACATCTTTATATTATATTGTGTATAAAATTGTTTATCTTTGGTTACAAAATTTTTGTGCATCCTCTCCATAGTCCTCACTTACAATTTATATAAAATCTCATATTATCAATCTAGAATATATGTATACATAATTATCATTGTTAATCATTTATTTGACTATAACTATTATTACTTCATTTTATGCGTAATATTCTAAATTTAAATTAATTTAAATTAATTTTATTATAGCATTTCATTACATCATTACATCATCCATCCAATAGTAATGCAATCTTTTATCTCTTGCCATTTGTAGTATTTGTGTTCTAATTGCTTTCTTGGTAGATCTTATATGGACTTCTCTTGGCAACTTGTTTTTCACTGCATATCTTGTAAAGACTCGAAACCCCTCGTCTGTTCCTTCCATCATCTTCCCTTTGGTTATCACCAATGCTTCTGCCAGAATTTGCATCATTACTTCAAATCAAATTTTTCTCCCTTTTCTTCTTCTATATTCTGGAATCTGAGGTAAAATTCTTATTTGTCGATCTCCCATTCCAATATTCCACTTTTGTATTTTTCAACCACGCTCAATCTGCTGTCAATATCTCCAATTTTCTTATATCTTTGTTCATTTTTTTTCTTCGATTTTTTGAAATCTGTCCTCATATTTCATCATCGTTTGGTGGATATTCTCAATTTTTTCATCTGTTTTTCCTGTTCTTTGTTTAATATTCTCTGTTCTCTTTTCAATGTTCTCTGTTTTTACTTGTATTTTTTGAATTTCTTGCATAATCATCTGCAATGTCACTTCCTTTTCTTTTTCCTGCTGCAACATCATCTGTATTGATCTTTTCCTCCAGATAGTAAACACTGCCACTAAACAGAATTCGAGGCTTTTTTATTAAGTTCCAAACAAAGTTAACAGTTCTCTTTCCAAGTTCACTGCAATCTTCTTTCTTTCAAATCCAAGCTTTCTTTTCACTCCAGTCCAACTACTGATAGTACCCTGGAGATGCACCTGTATTAACAATCCGTGCTCATTCCGTTATCATTTTCAATAAACAAGCTCAGAGTCCTTGAAATGCAACACCAGCTCTTGCTTTGCACAAGATTATCAATTGCTCAAAGAAAGAAAAGAAAAACAATGTTTCCAAGCCTCCAAGTGTTACTTCTTTTCCCCTACTTTTACTTCCCTCTTTATATTCCAAACTTAAGGAAAAAAAGAAATTTTTTAAAAAAGAAAATGCAATACAGCATTGAAAAAAGAAAAAGAAAGTCTTAAACAATAAGTATTAAAAAAAGAAAAAGAAAAGAAAAAAACCACTCCAGTTTAAAAAATAAGAAGCATTTGTAAAAATTCCAGCAATAAAAGGATTAAAGAAAAATAACACACTAAATTTGACTCAGGCTTAATTTGACCTCTTCTGTCTCCAATTTTAACTTTACTTTTGATCTTTTAGGGTGTTCTCTCATCTAATAATAAAAGTTATCTCACCAATTCGACATACTTTCTCTCCAGCTTTCCTTCCATTCTGGAGCTATCCCAACTTTCAGCAGCTTTAATGGCTGCTTCTCTGTCGCTGGAAAAAAGGTCTTCTCCTGGATCTACCAGGGACTTTGCGATGTCCCTGGGATCAGCAGGATGTGCCCTTCTCTATCACCATCTCTACGGGATGGTTTAGGTCCAAAACGAATGTCCAGCGGCAGAGATATTGACAGCGATCTTGGACCTTCAAGATCACATGTCATACCATTGCCATGGGTGTCAAATAGGGATCCTAAAAACTCCACCTGGGGAACCCCTATCTTGCACTTCTTATTTTTCAAGTTGAGGCCAGCATGTCAGAAATGCCCTAGGACTGCCTTTAGCTTGCTGACGAGTTCTGACAGATTGGTGGCTGAGATTAGAACATTATCAAAATAGGGGACTAGCCCAGGCAGCCCATGGAGCAACTGCTCCATCAGGTTCTGAAAAATGCCTGGGGCAACACTGACCCCAAACTGAAGATGTTTACATTTAAAAGCTCCCTGGTGCGTGACAATGGTTTGAGCCATGGCAGTGGCTTCATTGACTGGGAGCTGCTGGTATGCCTGGGCCAGGCCCAGCTTGTCAAATATGTTACCCTGGTCCAAGAAGTGGAGCAGATGTTGCACCTCTGACACAGGATAGAGAAGTGATGGCAATTTTTTTTGGCTGCTGTGCGAAAAGCAAGGGGAGCACAGGGGGATCGTGCCCCGGTGTACCACACCCATAATGCTATGTGCACAAATTCCCCAGCACATGCATGCGCATGATCAGCGACACCCTCCTACTTTCAGTTTTTGCCTTCCGGAGCTTTCGGGGAAGCCTCCTGAGGATTCCTGAAGGCTCCGGAGGCCCTGTGGACAAACCGGAAGTCACCATTCCCAAACTTCCAGGGTCCCTGAAGGCTCTGGAAGGCAAAAACTTCTCCTATGAGCAAACAAGAAGTGACTTCCGATTTGTCCATAGAGCCGATTTTCATCCTCCGGAGCCTTCAGGGGCCCTCTGGAGGCTTTCTTGAAGCTTCCTGAGGGCAACAAATGGTCCTATGAGTCCATTGTTGAACTTCCACTTTGTGCGTAGGGCCGGTTTTTCGCCCTTTGGAGGCTTCAAGGAGGCCTACTAGGCCCAAAATGCGGCAAAATGTGCACATGCTTGCTGGCCACCTGACAGGGCAATGCCTCATGTGCCCTGACAAATGGGTCTGCGTGCCACCTGTGGCACACGTGCCATAGGTTCAACATCACGGGGATAGGAGTTGGTTTGCAAAGCCTTATTAATTGTGCATTTATAATCAGCACATATCCTGATACTGCCATCCTGCTTAATAGGGATCATCATGATGGTTTCCCATTTTGAATGGTCAACAGCCTCTAGAACTCCTTGGGCTATTAGTTTGTCTAGCTCCAAATCCACCTTGGGGTGGAGCGCAAAGGGCACCCTCCTAGGTTTCAAGCGGATTGGCGCTACCTGGGGGTCCAAATTGAAGGAAATGGGGATCCCCTTATATTTACCAAGGCTGCTGTCACTGACGTCAGCAAACTCACTGGCAAGAGTGCCCAAAGCATCAGGAACGGTGGCATGGATGCCGGATATGTCGAGCCCCAATGCAGAGAACCAGTCTAGCCCCAGGAGGCTGGAGTGCCATCGACAATGATGAGGGGAAGGTGCCTGACAAAAGTGTTGCAAATGATTTTGAAAGTGCCACAGCTCAGGATTGGGAAAGACTTCCCTTGATAGTCTCGCAGTTTGACAGGGCATGGCTTGAGGTTTTTCTTTGACAGGCTGGGCACCAATCATTTAATAGTGGCCCAGGAGTCTAAAGACTTGGAGGAACCAGTGAGGTAAATTTTATTGTTGGCCACAGCAGGAGAATGCCTGTCTTTGGAAACCATGAAGCAATCTTTGCGGCTTTTAGAGGCTTTTTTTTTTTAACCACTTGTTGAAGGTTGGCTCTTCAGGCAGGTCAGTGGCTGGTTGGGAAGTTCTGCATACTTTATCCAAGTGTCCCTTCTTGCCACAGTAGTGGCAGATTGTGTCTTTGAACCTGCAGGCTGGCCTGGCATGGTTCCCGCCAAAACTCAGGCAGCTAGCCTAAGGTACTTTGACAACTAGAGGCCATATTTTGGCTTGGGTCAATCTGAGGTGACTCACTTCCCGCTTGTCATTGGTAATGTCATCTTACACAGCATCTTAGTAATGGATGGCTTGATTCCTGCTGGCAAGGGCAGTGGTTGGCTGGAACCGCTTAAAATCTGCAGTAGATCTGTCAGACATCTCAGACACCCTTGCTTTGTCCATAGCAGTATGGAGATTCAACTCAGTTTTTGCCAGCAATCGTTGCTGGAGCCACAAGTCCTTTACCCTGCAGACCAACTGGTCGAGGAGGACATTGTCCAGCTTGCAGAAATCACAGTACAGGGCGGTTGTCCTGAGGGAAGCCATGTATTCATTGATGGACTCCCCTTCTCTCTGGGTTTTTTGCCTGAAAGCATGCTGCCTGGCTATGCGGGAGGGAGCTGGAAAATAATGATTCTTTAGCTTCTCCAGAAGTGTCTCCCAGGGCATCGTGTGGATGGGCTGAGGGGCGGCTAGAGCCCAAGCTGTCCCAAACATCTCATGCCCACATGAACTGAGGAAATATCCTCATTTACAGCCACTGGACAATTCAGTGAAGTCATTTGCCTCCAAGAAGCACTTGAATCATTCGAGATAGGCACCCCAGGTTTCAGTGGCCAGGTTGAAAGCAGCGAACATGGATATAGCAGCCATCCTTAAAAGGACGGAATGCTGGGGAGGTAGCCTTGGAGCGACATCTCATCACCTATAACTAGAAGGCAGCACTCAGCTGGACACGCCTCAGCTCTAGTGGGTGACTTTAGCTAGCCTTTACCTCAGTCCTGATCTCACCCTCTTCGCTAGTGCTCTGTATGGAGAGGCGAAGCAAGTTGCAGTAACAAACAACCTTTATTATAACAGCTAACAATGCAAAGCAACTCCCGAACTGGCAACAACAACATTAGCTGTCTGACAGCTCTTTATATAGTAGCTGTCAGATGGCTGAACCAATCAGAAGGCTTCGTTTTCCCACTAAAAAGCTGCTTGTGTCTTAACCAATCAGGGGAATCCTGCAGCCGGCAATGCTTTTGACAGCATCGTAACTCTGAGGACTTAACAGTTTTGGTTTTGCATCATTTTGTAAAAGTATGTTTTTTCTTTATTTTTGGAACCAGTAATGCTAAAGGAAAGTTACTTAAAAAGAATCTCAAATGGATTCCCTCCTTATGAAGAAAAGGAGATGGAACATATGACACTACCATTTACAATGCCACCTTAAATCATTCCAATGAATTCTATCCCTTTTAGAAAATGTGATATATTGAAGCCAAATAACAGATGACATTAATGAAAACCTCTTTTAAAAAAGTCTGCTCAGCTGCCCACTTAAAAGAGACATCAACAATTCTGGATTCATGTCTTGTCAAATATTAAAAACTAATAAATATTGCTACTTGAGCGGCCTTCACTTTCCAAATTGATCTGTGTCACCTATTGCTTTATGCCTGCTCACTGCACAGGCAAAAATCCTTACAAAGAGAAACATTGGCAAAAAATGCCACTAAAAAATAGAACAATTTTTCAGAAGTCAGAAATGTGCTACATGGACATTTACTATTCTTTAGTGAATGAAATGTAAAGGGCAACTTCGGTTTCAGATTGCTGAACTAATAAAAGAAATGTGATATTGCAGTTGGAGAATATATCATCTTTTTGCACCCATGAGCCTATTTGGATCATTAAATTGGGAGAGGGAGAGAAGATCACACTTCACAGGTTACCAGTTTTTCATCTGGGTTACTGATAATTAAATGAGTCTCTGTGTTTAAGAGACATAGCAACTTCAAGTTCTTCTCTCATTCTATGAATTTTATAATCTACATTTATTTTAAATATAATATCTCTTAGCATTCATAGACAGCTGGATTAAGCCTATGTATCTTTAGATACGGTTTCCTATCTAAAACAACAGCATTCTGAATTTATTTTTAATGCTACTTTTGCTATTTATGACTTTGTATTATTTTAACACTCTGTTTATCTTAAGGAGACTACCTTTTAACAAAAGCTCCTGGTGAATTCAAATCCTTAACACCTATTCATTTTAGTTGTTTGATGAAAAGAAGGACTGGGGAGACATGATAGCAGTGTTCCAATATCTCAGGGGCTGCCACAAATAAGTAAGTAAGTAAGTAAGTAAGTAAGTAAGTAAACTTTTATTTATAAACCGCGCCCTTTCCTAAACAGGACTCGGGGCGGTGTACAGACATATTAAAAACCATATAGATACAAAATATAAATGTGCATAAATATATAAACATATAAACATATAAACGGAGGAGGTAGAATGTGCTGTACCAAATTTAAATTAAAATACAAATATAATTAAAATTTCCCTTAAAAATTACACAGTAAGATGTTTGCCAGGAGGTTAAAGATGGGACTATACATCAGTCAAGCCAGCTAATTGGAACAGGTGGGTCTTAAGCTTCTGTTGGAAGGAGCGGAGGTCATTAGTAGTTCTAATATCGGGGGGGGGAGGTCATTCCAGAGGGTTGGGCCCATCACAGAGAAGGCTCTACTCCTAGGCGTCGCCCGCTGGCACTGCTTGGCGGATGGCACCTGGAGGAGTCCCTCCCTGTGAGAGTGGATTGGTCGTGAGGATGTGTGAGGTAAGATGCGATCCCGCAGGTAACTAGGTCCCATGCCATGGAGCGCTTTGAAGATAGTGACCAACACCTTGAAACGCACCCGAAAAACCACAGGCAGCCAGTGCAGCTCGCACAGGAGTGGTGTTATATGGGAGTATCTTGTCCCTCCCATGATGGCCCGCGCGGCCGCATTCTGAACTAGCTGTAGTCTTCGGGTGCATCTCAAGGGGAGCCCCATGTAGAGAGCATTGCAGTAGTCCAGGCGAGATGTCACCAGTGCATGAGTGACTGTGCGTAAAATGTCCCGATCCAATAGGGGGCGCAATTGGTGCACCAGGCGAACCTGGTGGAATGCCCCCCTCGCCACGGCTGCCACATGGTCATCCATTGACAGCCGGGCATCAAGGAGGATGCCCAAATTGCGCGCCCGTTCCACAGGGGGCAGTTGTTCGCCCCCTATGGCCAGCGATGGCATCCACTGGTTGAACCGGGGCGCCGGTAGCCACAGCCACTCAGTCTTGGAGGGGTTGAGTCTGAGTCTGTTGTCCCCCATCCAGATCCGGACGGCTTCCAAACACCGGGACATCATTTCGACGGCCTCGTTGGGGTGGTTTGGGGTGGAAATGTACAGCTGGGTGTCATCAGCGTACAGATGGTATCCAACCCCAAAACCATGGATGATCTCACCCAGCGGCTTCATGTATGTGTTGAACAGGAGGGGCGAGAGGACCGATCCCTGTGGCACCCCACAAGTGAGTGGCCTCAGGGTCGACCTCTGCTCCCCTGCCAACACACACTGCATCCGGTCGGAGAGGTAGGAGTGGAACCACCGCAAAACGGTGCCCCCCACTCCCACCTCCTCCAGCCAGCGCAATAAGATACCATGGTCGATGGTATCGAAAGCCGCTGATAGATCTAATAGGACCAGGATAGAGGAGCAACCCCTATCTCTGGCCCTCCAGAGATCATCTACCAACGCGACCAAGGCCATCTCCGTGCTGTGACCGGGTCGGAAGCCGGATTGGCGCGGGTCTAGATAGTCAGTTTCCTCCAGGTGACGTGGGAACTGTTGTGCCACCACACTCTCTACAACCTTCGCTAAAAAGGGAAGGTTGGAGACGGGACGATAATTGGCTAGCTCCACCGGATCCAGGGAAGGCCTCTTGAGCAGGGGCCTCACCACCGCCTCTTTCAAGGCAGCCGGCAATGACCCCTCCTCAAGTGAGGCGTTCACCAGACCCAGGAGCCAGCCTCGTGTAACCTCCCAGGATGCCAGTACAAGCCAGGAGGGACACGGGTCCAATAAACATGTGGTGGCTCGTAGTCGCCCACGCAACCTGTCCAAATCCTCGGGGGCAACAGAGTCAAACCCTTCCCAGCGTGGTGTCTCAGGACTTGCTTCCGACGTCTCCCCTGGTCCGCTGAAAGGGGCCCACCCACTCCGGATCTGAGCGATTTTGTCCTGCAGATATTCCCCAAACTCCTCTGCTCTACCCTGCAAAGGGGCTTCCCGCAGCCTCTGAGATAAGAGGGAGCGAGTCACCCGAAACAGGGCGGCAGGGCGGTTATCTGCGGACGCAACGAGAGCGGCACAGTATCTACGTTTGGCCGCTCTCAGTGCCACAAGGTAGGTCCATAAATAGGCTCTTACCTGTGTTCGGTCAGATTCGGAGCGTGAGGACCTCCACCTGCTTTCTAGGCGTCTCTTGTGGCGTTTCATCACCCCCAGCTCCTCAGTGAACCAAGGAGCCAGGGTGGTTCATTGCTGCAGGAGAGGCCGCAAAGGCACTACCCGGTCCAAGGCCCCAGCAGCTGCCCTATTCCAAGCGGCCACTAGGTCCTCCGTCCGGGAGTGGGTCAGGGCTACAGGAAGTGGCCCAAGCTCCGTCTGGAACCTATCCGGTTCCATCAGTCGCCTGGGGCGGAAGCATCTGGGACAATCAGGTTCTGCCTCCCCGCGGTGGGGGGGTAGCACCGGGGAAGTCGAGCCGGAGAGATGAGTGATCTGACCATGACAGGGGTGTAATAACTAGATCCCCTATTCCCAGATCACTTGTCCACTGTCCAGAGACAAAAACAAGGTCCAGTGTGTGCCCACCTTCGTGTGTGGGGCCCTGAATTAATTGGGTCAGGTCCATGGCTGTCATGGAAGCCATGAACTCCCGAGCCACCTCGGATGCTTCGCCTGTCGACGGCAGGTTGAAATCCCCCACAACCACAAGTTTGGGGGTATCAACCGCCGTCTCCGCGATCAGCTCGAGGAGCTCAGGCAGGGCCGCTGATGCATAGCAAGGAGCCAAGTATACAATCAGCAAGCCCAACTGCCTCCCTGGGCCCCATTTCACACCAAGGGACTCACACCCGGAGATCTGTAGCACAGTGAACTCCTTCGGTTCCAGACTCTCCCGTATGATTACCGCCACCCCGCCACCCTTACCCAGGGCCCGCAGCTGATGAAATGCATGGTAACCTGGCGGGCACATCTCCACGAGGGGCAAACCACCCTCATGGCCCAACCAGGTCTCTGTTATCCCTGCAAGGTCCGGCTCCCCCTCTGAGATCAACTCATTAATGAGGGGGGCCTTGTTAACAACGGACCTTGCATTGCAGAGCATCAGCCTCAGGCCCTGGCTCTGTAGGTCCTGGCCACCTAGGCTGCGGGGGTTGGTACGAGCGACCGGGCGTGTCCAACAGCCACGGTCTCCCAACCGACTACGAGATTTTGTTCGGTCCTCGCACCCACCCCTCCCCACGACCGTTGGAATAAAACAACCCTCTAAAGGAATGTCACTTTCCCTCCCCCCACTCCGCTCACTCCCCCCTTAGCCCCACCTGTTCACCTGGCGAAAGTCCCCCTCCTGGCCTGATTATCCCTCCCACCCACCCTGGAACCCCCTAAAAAGGATAAAAAATATCTAGTTAAAAACCCCCTGAGTCTTCGCTTCCTCCACCTCTCGGGGTTAACAAACCCGTCATTAAGGTGGGCCTTTGAAAGGGCAAAGGGCCATATCTGCGAGAGGAGGGACTCCCGCAGCTGGAGCAAATCTGACCTCGAATACATAGTTGGAAGAGCTGTAACAAGGGCCAGGGTGCTATAGATGTTTAAATGAGTCAGCAAGCCAGGTTCCACATCCGATGATAAATGATAAATGATAAATAAGGGGATGATAAGAAGATAGTAACTAGGTGGAAAGTAGATGGCAGGAAGATGGAGGCCAGGAGGCAGTCTGTGATGTAGGTAGGCAGACATTTAAATGGATATTTAATAAAATTTGATGGTAGGCGGGTAAGAGATAGTGGGGGTAGTCACGCAGGCACACATAACAGTTGGCTGGGAGCAGCTGTAGATAGTCAACATAACAAGTGGGCAGGTAGTTGTAAAAGGTTATTGATGGTCAACGAGGGATTCCTGGGCACAGCCATGGCAGTCAGATGGCAGATGGTAGGGGTTAATAAATCCTGGCCCTGTGCCTCCTGCCCCTGGTGCCACAGGTCTCCCTCCTTCTGCCAGGCTCCAGGCTCCAGACTCCATGGATCTTTAAGGGCTGGACTCATCGTGGCCTGCCCCCCCTGCTTCAACGACCCCCCTGCTGCTGGTCCGGGCCCAAGCGCTGCTCCGGCCAACCTACGGCTCTCCCGTAGGCCTTCTTTCGGCCTCCAGCGTCTCGAGCCACGTTCAGCCCCCGAACGGCCATCCGGCGGTCCTCACCTTCCAATTCGGCCTTGCTGGCATCGCCGATATCGTCGTCTCACTGCCCGGGCCGCTGGGACGCCGCCACCACCGCTCCTTCGCTCTGCCTCACTCTGCCTCTATCTCCACAGTCGACAATGCCATCGCCGTCCTCCAGCTGGAGCTCTGACATTGACTCCGCCTCCAACTCCCATCTCGGCTCCGGCTGGGGCTATCTTCTTATCTTGCTGGCTGTTTGACCACCCTGGAAGGCCAATTTAGGCTCTATGGAAAGCCAGGGTGGTCGCTGCTCTTAATCCCCAACCCTCCGGATGGAAAGAGGGCTGGGGAAGCCCCCCCCATCAGAGTGCTCCGTAGTCGTACGGAGCTCAGAAGTCAGCAGCCATTCCCCCGGAAGCTCCTCCCCCCTTGGAGGGAGTCAAGCTCCTCCCCCCCTTGGAGGGAGTCAAGCTATTCTCCAAAGCACCTGAAGGTAGGGCAAGAAGCAATGGATGAAAACTAATCAAGGAGAGAAGCAACTTAGAACTAAGGAGAAATTTCCTGACAGTTAGAACAATTAATCAGTGGAACAGCTTGCCTCCAGAAGTTGTAAATGCTCCAACACTGCAAGTTTTTCAGAAGAGATTAGATAACCATTTGTCTGAAATGGTATAGGGTTTCCTGCCTAAGCAGGGGGTTGGACTAGAAGACCTCCAAGGTCCCTTCCAACTCTGTTATTCTGTTCTGTTCTGTTCTGTTCTATTCTATTCTAGTTTCAATCAAGATAGTGTTGCCTTTACAATTATAGGTCATAATTTAATTTAGCCAGGAAAATGAATCACAAATAAATCTTATTTAGCGACCACAAATAGAACTAGAAACTCAATCATTAAGTGAAGTAGTTGCTAAGTGAAACTATGATTATGGTTACAATCTTACTTTAGCTTTCCTTTACTTTAGAGACCTGCAAAGGTAGTAAATGCGAGGATTGATTGGGAAGTTACTTCTTCATCACCATCAAAACTGAACAGTGACTGAATGAGGCAGTTGCTCTATGAAGACTACCTGTATCATCAATTATTGTTATTGTAGTTTTATCTGATATAAATGAAAGTAGAAGCTGAGATTACTATTGAGCAACTCATTGGCATTTCTCTTTATTTTCTCTGTCTTTAAAAACAGCCACTAATGTGTAGGCGAAATCAATTTGTTGTTATAACAAATTGTTATGGTTTGCTCATTTAGGAACTTCATAAATGATATTTGTAAAAAAAAAACAACTAAATGACTAACATGTTTTACTCTACATTCTTTGATGTTTTATTAATGATTCTGAGTGGTAGAAAACTTATTATTTTTGTACTAAAGGAAATGTACTTTACTTGTGATGCAGTGAGTCATCTCGCTGTGGAGATTTAGCAAATGCACATGTTTTGTGCTTGTGTGCGTGTGTGTTTTAAACTCTTTTTTTAAATTAAGTATTAGGAAGAATTCTGTTTCAAAAAATAAGGAATATATATTAGAGCATCAGAAACCATTAATCAGTGCCTACCCACTGCCTAGCCATACTTTTGCCCTTTGCAGCCCATTTTATAATAAGGAAAGGAATGATTTGAAGAAGGACTGCACTGAGTGCAAACACCCAGCTAACCTTTCTGTTCGATCTCCTAATCATTTGCAATTTCACAACAATTTTTATGTCCCTGATATGTCAACTCTGTTTTTTTAACAGCCTTGCTTTATGTGTTTTTGCATTTTAAGTTCACTTAGGTCATAGCATAATAATGAACAGAAAAGTAAAATAATAGGGTTGTGTAAAACGTCACATGAAGCATTTCTTCAAAGCTGTTTCTCAAAGCAGTGTCAACCCACCCACTCCTGCTTCTATTTTTTCATAGTTAATAAATGTTAAATATACTACCCAAATACACAGGTTTATCAACTTCCTCTAAGGTTTTACCATTTATATATTATTTGCAATTGGTTACTTATTTTTTCCTGCCAAAGAGAAAAGTCATCTATATCGATCTGTGATATCTGTTCATATCCATGCTACTTTTTGCATTGTACAATCTCACATTTTGGTGAGAGAGAAGTTCTCTGCATGTTACTGAAAGGCAACCATAAGAAAATTCTCGTGAAGAAATTATTCAGGAAAGAAAAATGAAACTTGCTTTTATCCTGTGCACCAAAATTTCAGAGCCAGCTTTAACTTTGTCAGAATATTGTATTGGCCAGATGATAGAAAAATACAGTCATATGAAATCTGTAGTAATTACTGATGAATTCCATATACAATTTTCTAACTAGTAAAAAAATGTGTTTTGTCAAAAAATAAATAAATCCCTGAATGGAAATTAATATCAATGTTTCTTGATAAGTGAAGCCAAATTCCTGTAAAGGTCTTTCCTTCATATCGTTCTACAATGTCTTCTATTGGAAAAATCAGTGTGGAGAATGAATGTATTGGAGAAATATATAAACAATTAGAAACCTCAGTTTATAAATAGTTCAGGCCACTGATTCTGAACAGATTCAAATGTTGATGTACCCTTTTGATGTAGCATTAATAAAATAGAATTGGCAACCTATGGTCCAAGCACTGTTGTTGTATTTCATGGAATAACTTGCCAGCCCTATGAAATCTCACAAAAGTGTCAACTTTCTTGAGAATTTGGCATGGTCAACCTGAAAATTCATAGGTTTTTATCCATGAATGCTGAATTTTGAAAGATTTAGCAACCACAAAGATTCTGGCATTAAAAGAAAATCGTTTATATTATATTATTATATTCTTTGCAGTGACGTGCAGTCAGGGGAGGCAGGGGAGGCAGAGCGTCACCGCTCTCATCATGAAAAGAAAAAAATGTAAAAGGGAAAAGGCGAGTGCTGAGGTGAAGCTTAAAAAAGCCTCTAAAAAAGGGAGGACTGGGACAATTTGATCTTTGCAAGCGTGCAAGCAAAATACCCCAGGATCACAGTGGCAGGGACAGCAACATCTTCTGCTGTGCTGCAGAGAAGAGCCACACTGTGCAGGAGGCTCCTCAGCGCTAGGCTCAGATCAGCACGAGCCGCGGTCCCCTTCATGTTGGCTCAGGAAGGAGGGGAATGGGACCGTGTGTGCAGGAGGCTCCTCACCGTTAGCCTCAGGTCAGCACGAGCCGCGGTCCCATTCACCTCCTTCCTGAGCCAATATGAAGGGGACCGCAGCTCGTGCTGATCTGAGCCTAGCGCTGAGGAGCCTCCTGCACACACGGTCCCATTCCCCTCTTTCCTGAGCCAACATGAAGGGGACTGCAGCTCGCGCTGATCTGAGCCTAGCGCTGAGGAGCCTCCTGCACACGCGGTCCCATTATTCTCCTTCCTGAGCCTACATGAAGGGGACTGCAGCTCGTGCTGATCTGAGGCTAGCGCTGAGGAGGCTCCTGCACAGTGTGGCTCTTCTCCGGAGCACAGCGGAAGGAGTTGCTGTCCCTGCCACCGTGATCCTGAGGTATTTTGCTTGCACTCTTGCAAAGATCAAAGTTGTCACAGTCCTCCCTTCATGATGATCATTTGATGACGTCAGTGCCTCACCAACCATAAACCTCACCGCACGTCACTGATTCTTTGGAATGCTGACAGCTTCCCTGGTTACAAAGTCATCTGCATATAGCCAAGATTTTATAAAAATAGGAATAAGTGCATTATAGTTACAAAAAAGTGCATTGAGAGTTACAGTGCAAATTCTACTATGCATCTATAGTCACAATCTTGACTGAAGTTTGATTAAATACTCTGCTGGATTATAGCTGTACCACACGATAGCAGCAATAGTGCATTGTATGTATCACATGCAAATTCTGGACACAATGCTATAGATCTACCCATTCAAATAGACAAAGTTTGGTGTTGTGTGGGAAGTATTTTTGAAAGATATAAATTGTTTCCCCTACCTGTTAAGTATAATAATTAGAAGTACGAATTCTTTTGCTAGGATCTATGAATTTTATTAAACAGACTGGTGCTTATATATACAATATCAATCTTTCCATGTAAGATAAATTAAGATACAGCTTATGGATATCTATTTTACAAGGAAAACTGTACAAATCAATAACCTGGTTTCCATTTTTAATATTATTTTACTCTTAAACATAGTAAACAATTTTAGATCAGAGTTGATTACAATGATTATATTGTTTCCTTCAGAAAATTCTAATAAATACATTAATATTTTTTCAATATTTTATTTTTAAAATCAAAAGCTTTTTTTTTAGTTTTATATATGAGATATCTGGAAGATTACTAGCAGTGGCTGTAAAACTGTTTGCTGAACTATAGTTTGAGGTTCTAGTAAGACAAATGTCATATCAACGAGCAAATGTCAGCCTGGCAAAACTGAGTGGAAAGGCTGAATAATAAATATGGTGATTATCTAGTGAAAATGCATGTGTGAAACATTCTTCCATGTACTTCTAATATCCAATCTTCTTTCCCAAGTGCAAACAAGGTCATTGCATTAACTATTATGTTTTGACATACCATAATAGAAAAGTAACTGAAATGCGAAATTAATATTATTAAGGTATCTAAAAAAATGGAAGTTACAATTGTCAGCAAATGAGCCCAGAATGAGCTGCTTCTACTTCTTTTAAATAGTTGTCCCTTTTGATGAATAATCACATAGCATATAATTTGTCCTGTCTGAATTCTTTAAAATCTCTTCTAGATTAACATGAAGGAAGAGATTGGTCTTGAAGATAGTGATAAGAGCCTCCACAAGAGGCTATCTTTAGATTTAACCATTGGGCACAATTTTTTTATCCTCTCTCCAATTCTTTTTTATGAAATGTTGCTGAGAGGACGGTTGAGTTGTAGCTTGCCACCTTTGATCTTGAATAGAATTGTACTTATCCACTTAGGTTGGTGTATGCTGAAAGAGCAGATGGGAGCCAATAAAATGCCTTTGTACAGATTCATCTTATCAGATGCATCCATTCCTAGCTCAGGAAGCCTTCTTAACTCATGGATTGGTCTCACCTTTGGTGTAGTCAGTTGCAATGCAATCTACATGACTTTGGAAACAAGGTCAGCTCTCTGAGCTGTACTGATTACTAATAGGTTTCTGGATGTATTTGGCCCAGTACTCTTCAACATCTTCATCAATGATTTGGATGAGGGAATAAATGGGGAACTCATCAATTTTGCAGATGACACCAAGCTGGCAGGAATAGCCAACACTCCAGAAGATAGGCTTAAGATACAGAAGGGTCTTGACAAACGTGAACATTGGGCACTATCTAATAAAGTGAAATTCAATGGTGAAAAGAGTAAAGTTCTACATTTAGGCAACAAAAACGGAATGCACAGGTACAGTATAGATGATACTTTGCTCAGTAGTAGTAACTGTGAAAGGGATCTTGGAGTCCTAGTGGACAACCATTTAAATATGAGCCAGCAGTGTGCAGCAGCTGCCAAAAAAGCCAACACAGTTCTAGGCTTCATAAATAGAGGGATAGAATCAAGATCACGTGAAGTGTTAATACCACTTTATAATGCCTTGGTAAGGCCACACTTGGAATACTGCATTCAGTTCTGGTCGCCACGATGTAAAAAGATGTGGAGACTCTAGAAAGAATGCAGAGAAGAGCAACAAAGATGATTAGGGGACTGGAGACTAAAACATATGACGTACGGTTGCAGGAACTGGAAATGTTTAGCTTAAGAGAAAGAAGGACTAGGGGAGACATGATAGCAGTGTTCCAATATCTCAGGGGTTGCCACAAAGAAGAGGGAGTCAAACTATTCTCCAAGGCACCTGAGGGTAGAACAAGAAACAATTGGGTGGAAACTTATCAAGGAGAGAAGCAACTTAGAACTGAGGAGAAACTTCCTGACAGTGAGAACAATTAATCAGTGGAACAGCTTGCCTCCAGAAGTTGTGAATGCCCCAACACTGGAAGTCTTTAAGAAGATGTTGGATAGCCATCTGTCTGAAATGATATAGGGTTTCCTGCCTAGGCAGGGGATTGGACTAGAAGACCTCCAAGGTCCCTTCCAACTCTACTATTGTATTGTATTATTATTGTATTGTATTATTTTAAGATGGTGATAATAATTTCAGTTTATATGGCAGAGAATATAATTATCTGAGGGACCTTCTGTTTCCTAAGCTTCCTTCCTAACTTGTATGAAGAAAGAATTGATATGCTTGGGGATCCCATCAATTAAACAGTGTCATCTAGCAGGATCCTTACTTCTGGAATAGCAACTCCCCAGAGATTCAAATTACTTCTATTCTGCCAAACTTTTAAAAAGGTTTCAAAAGCAGGGCCTGGGTTAAGGTGGTTGACTGTCTTTGATAATGGGAGTTGTATGAGAAACATGGGTTTTGGTGTCCCCACCAGATGGCCATCATCTTTTTTTGTTGCTATGATGTTTCATTCTGTTTACAATTGTAAGTAATCACTTTGGAGTTAGGCAGCCCTACAAATTTATTTTATTAATATATAAATAACTCTTGAAAAATAGCATTTTACAAACTTCTTAAATTGAGATGTATTATAATAAGTCCTCTGCAAATTGCAGGATAGTGATGTTAGTAAGGAGATCCATATTCAGATACATACCTGATAATAAATAATAATAATAATAAAATTTTACTTGTTAGCCGCACCCTCTCCCGAAGGACTCGGGGCGGCGTACAATAAAAAACACATAGAATACAGATATAGACAGTACATACACAAACATATAGACGTATACGTGGAGGAGGTAGACAGATAAATAGAAACAATTAAGATCACAATTTAAAATCCCCTAAATAAAATTACGAAATTAAAAACCCGTCAGGAGCGATATGATCAAACTATGGTTGAGCCAGGCCAGCTACTTGGAAAAGGTGGGTCTTGAGCTTTGCACGGAAGGAGCGGAGGTCAGAGGTAGTCCTAATATCCGGGGGGAGGTCATTCCACAGGGCTGGGCCCGCCACAGAGAAGGCTCTGCTCCTAGGCGCTGCCCCCCGACACTGTCTGGTGGACGGCACCTGGAGAAGTCCCTCTCTGTGCGAGCGAATTGGTCGCAGGGATGTATGGGGCAGAATACGATCCCGCAAGTAACTAGGTCCTGTGCCATGGAGCGCTTTAAAGATCGTTATCAGAACCTTGAAATGCACCCGATAGACCACAGGAAGCCAGTGCAGCTCGCGCAGGAGAGGTGTCACATGGGAGTACCTTGTACTCCCCATAATCACCCGCGCGGCTGCATTCTGGACCAACTGTAGTCTCCGAGTGCATTTCAAGGGAAGCCCCATGTAGAGAGCGTTACAGTAGTCCAGGCGAGACATCACCAGCGCATGAGTGACTGTGCGTAAGGCGTCCCGGTCCAATAGGGGGCGCAATTGGCGCACCAGGCGAACCTGGTGGAACGCCCCCCTTGCTACGGCTGTCACATGGTCATCCATGGACAGCCGGGCATCCAGGAGGACGCCCAAATTGCACGCCCACTCCATGGGGGCAAGTAGTACGCCCCCGATGGCCAGAGATGGAATTAACTGGTTGAACCGGGGGACCGGAACCCACAGCCACTCCATCTTGGAGGGGTTGAGCTTGAGTCGGTTGTCATCCATCCAGACCCGTACGGCTTCCACACACCGGGACATCACTTCGACGGCCTCGTTGGGGTGGTTCGGGGTGGAAATGTACAGCTGAGTATCATCAGCATACAGATGATATCCCACCCCGAAACCACGAATGATCTCACCCAGCGGCTTCATATATGTGTTGAACAGGAGTGGCGAGAGGACCGACCCCTGTGGCACCCCACAAGTAAGGGGGCTTAGGGTCGACCTCTGCTCCCCTGCCAACACACGCTGCGTCCGGCCGGAAAGGTAGGAGCCGAACCACCGCAAAACGGTGCCCCGGACCACCAACCCCTCCAGTCGGTGCAACAGGATACCATGGTCGATGGTATCAAAAGCCGCCGAGAGGTCTAATAGGACCAAGATAGAGGAACAACCCCTATCTCTGGCCCTCCAGAGATCATCCACCAACGCGACCAAGGCCGTCTCCGTGCTGTGCCCAGGGCGAAAACCGGACTGGCACGGGTCTAGATATTCATTTTCCTCCAGATGTCGTGGAAACTGATAAGCCACCACACTCTCTACAACCTTCGCCAAAAAGGGAAGGTTGGAGACAGGACGATAATTGGCCAGCTCCGTAGGGTCCAGGGAAGGCTTCTTGAGCAAGGGTCTCACCACCGCCTCTTTCAAGGCGGCCAGAAGAGACCCCTCACCCAACGAAGCGTTCACTAGGCCCAGGAGCCAGTCACGTGTAACCTCCCAGGATGCCAGTACAAGCCAGGAGGGGCACGGGTCCAGTAAACATGTGGTAGGTTGCAGTCGTCCACGCATTCTGTCCAAATCCTCGATGGCAACCAAGTCAAACTCCTCCCAGACTGGTCTCTCAAGACTCGCCGCGGACGTCTCCACTGGACCACTGAAAGGGACCCAATCCTTCCGGATTTGAGTGATTTTATCCTGCAGATATTTCCCAAATTCCTCTGCCCTACCCTGTAAAGGGGCCTCCCGCAGCCTCTGAAACAGGAGGGAGCGGGACACCCGAAACAGGGCGGCAGGGCAGTTCTCTGCGGATGCAATGAGAGCGGCACAATATTGACGTTTGGCCGCTCTCAATGCCACAAGGTATGTCCTTAAATGGGCTCGTACCTGTGTTCGGTCAAATTCGGAACGGGAGGATCTCCAACGACTCTCTAGGCATCTCTTGTGGCACTTCATCACCCTTAGCTCCTCGGTAAACCAAGGGGCCAGGGTGGATCATTGCCGCCGGAGAGGCCGCAAAGGCGCCACCCGGTTCAAGGCCCCGGTAGTCGCATTGTTCCACGCGACCACCAGGTCCTCTACCCGAGGGCGGGTCAGGGCTACAGGAGGTGGCCCAAGCTCCATCTGGAACCTATCTGGTTCCATCAGGCGCCTGGGGCGGAACCATCTAGTGTTTTCCGGTTCCGCCTCCCCGCAGCGGGGGTAGCACCAGGGAAGTCAAGTCGGAGGAGTGAGTGATCTGACCATGACAGGGGAGTGATGGTTAAATTCCCTCCTCCCAGATCACTCAACCACTGGCCAGAGACAAAAACAAGGTCCAAGGTATGACCTCCCTCGTGTGTCGGGCCCTGGATCAATTGAGTCAGGTCCATGGCTGTCATGGAAGCCATGAACTCCCGAACCCCCTTGGATGCTTCTCCCACCGATGGCAGGTTAAAACCCCCCATCACTAAGAGTTTGGGGGTCTCAACCGCCACCGATGCGATCAGCTCGAGGAGTTCAGGCAGGGCCGCTGATGTATAGCGAGGAGCCAGGTATACTATCAGCAGGCCCAACTGTCTCCCAGGGCCCCATTTCACGACAAGGGATTCACACCCGGACGTCTGTGGCACAGTGGACTCCCTCGGCTCTAAATCCTCCTGAATAATCGTTGCTACCCCACCGCCTCTTCCCTGGGCCCGGGGCTGGTGAAATGCTCGGTAGCCTGGTGGGCACATTTCCACGAGGGGTAAACCTCCCTCGTGGCCCAACCAGGTCTCCGTTATTCCCGCGAGGGAGTGCGCGGGGGTTGGTACAAGCGACCAGGTGTAACCAGCACCCACGGTCTCCCAACCGACTGCGAGTTCTTGATCTGTCCTCGTATCTGCCCCTCCCTACGACCGTTGGAATCAAAGAGCCCTGTATTGGAACAATATCCTCCCCCTCCTCCTCCCTTCCGCTCCTTCCGCTCGCGACCACACCTAGTGACCTGGCTCTGTCATCACTCCTGACCTGACCCACCCGCCCCCCAACCCCAGAATCCCTACAGATTTTTAAGAAACATTTAGCTAAAAAACCCCTAAGTCTCCGCTTCCTCTGATCACAGAGCTTCCTAGGCAACCCTGGACCAGTCGCTTTTTCAGCCAACCTGTCTCTCATGATGATAAAATTCAAGACATCTGCGTTTGAGTCCTCTTAAGATCTCAGAGAAAAGGAACAATATAAACTTAATACATAAATAAATGCCTAAACATTTGTTTGCTTATTAAATCTATATTCTGATTTCTCAGAGAAAATATGCATTTATTTATACAAACCAAAGTTTTAGAATGTCTGCATGGGTGACACTTTCATAGTAGAGAAAACTTCCCTTTCATTCTCTAAATGCTTTACCAGCTTAATAAAAGCTGAAATAAAAGCTGAACCCCTTGTTGGAAGAAATGTCCTTCTGGGTTCGGCTCCAAGTGGGGAAAAAGTCACTGGAGACATGGAGGCTGCTTGGAAAGATGGTTTTAATGGTGGACAGAACCACATGGCTTGAGTCCTGAACAGAAAAGGTGATCACATGCTTCAATGTTGGTGGAGAAGAAGAGAAGGGAAGAGAAGGACTGAAGAAGGGCTTGCAGGGATTTTTATAATCTGTTCGGCTCCACCTATCTGTTTCCTGTTCCTGTGTAAGAAATGTATTCTGATTGGTTGCCAGACTCCCATGGGCCCGTGCAAGGGCAACCCTCTATAGGCTGTTTTGAATTCAGGTTTGATTGAGTTCAGATGCCATGTGGTCAGTTGAATGAAGGCTTATATTATCCTGCCTTATCCCATCACTCTGGAGTTGAAGAGGAGAACTCTTTATTATGTAAAGTGGACTAGCTTGGTCTTCTTAATGGCCCATTGACAAAGTGGGGATGGGCTGGAAGCTGTAGGAATTTACTTTGTGTTTAAAATGTGTTTCTCCCTTTTTTCACATCCAGGAAAATATAATATTCTGCCTTTTCAATATTTCCTAGGATATTTCATTTTTCTGGGAGAGGGCTAGGTGATAACTTTCTACAATCCCTCCTTTTTTTTTTCAAAACATGTGAGTGGAACGCACATGTTTTTGACAAAAGATAAAATTGGTCAGATCAGGGAAACTTAATTTTTCTGATGGAAAGGCATTGAAAGAGACAGCAGAAGGATCCCTTCAGTTGGCTCCCAGAGAGCTTTCAACCATGAAGGTCTTAGCAACCAGGGCACAATTTCTGGAAAGAAATTTACAATATCCAATTTACCATGCCAATTATTTTCAGATGTTTGATATCACTTTCTGTGAGCTTCCAGGTTACAAGCAAGCAGAAGTCCCCCAAAAAAACCTTCACAGCCATGGTTCTGCCTTTTAAAGAAGTACAGGCTGCCCATTTCCAAGGGATTTCTTTAACCTGCCCTAGCTCCTATTTTAGTGAGGCCAAATTGAGTTTAGCTAGTGTGCAATATTTAGTTTTTTTTTAATTACACACAATGAGCCCAGGGACTCCTATCAGAGACCACCAGTGCAACATGTCCTGCTTTACTGGGCAACTGGGCAGCATCATTTTTTTTTGAGTCAGTCGGGGTTTGAGTTTTGAAGATCCTTTCTGCTACTCTTCAAGTGGGGGAATTGCCTGAGGGGAACTGACCCTCCCCCATGGGATTAAAAGCCTGTTTAGGCTTTTGTGCAAGGGCAAAAATCAACCTAGGAAAAGCTTTGTGGAGTTGGGTCAAGGAGATAGTTTCAATCTAATTCTGAATGGAGCCCCCCTCTCTCTCCCTCTCTCTCTCTTTTGTTTGTGTGTGTGTGTGTGTGTGTGTGTGTGTAGCTGCTTCTACAATACAGAAAATACAGACATTTTGGACAAAATTTCCCTCCCACCAGCCAGAAATCTAAGGTGTTCAGAACTTGCTGTGCTAGCCATTCTCAAATACAATTCTTACATGAATACATTAAACTGATTACAATATAAATGAGACAGGAAAGAAGACCTTACAATTTCTGTGAAGGAGGCAAAGAAACAAAACTTTACAATCAATTTCCACCCTCCCCCATAGTCTTTACAGCTGTCTTCTGGGGATAGAAGAGAGTCTTTTGGTCTTTACTTCTTCATCTCCTTCAGGGTTCTTTCATGTCTGCTAGGGTGGCATGCTTGGTTTGGTGGTAAGGCTGGTAAGAGTGGTCAGTCAGTCTTGGTAGTCTGTCCCAGGCTTGCCTAAGTTTTTTTTCTCATGTCAGGTTTTATCAGGAGGCAATCACCAGCAGCAAATTGGAGAGTTATGGTTTGAGCTAGCAGTCCTTTGTTTCTGAGGTAAAAAAAAAGAGGAGAGGCCAAGAATACAGTTCTTTACAGACATATCTTTAGTCTCATGTTGTGGAATCTCACCCATTCTGTCCAAGTGTGGAAATCCAAACATTATTTCAGGAGGCAGACGATGTAAATTTCATGGAACATGACATTCCCACTGCCTGTATGATTGAAACACTTTTGCAGTAAGATGAGTAAATTTCCAAGAGGGACAACAACTTGTGTTGCAAACAAACAAACAAATAAAATATCATAGGGTAGAGCACCTTGACTCATAAGCATTAAAAATGCACTCAGGTGTAAAAGAGGGAGGTAAGAAGAACAGCTTTAAAAAAAAATTGCAATAAAAAAAGGGTACTTTGAGTCAACACTCCAAAATATCAAATTCCATCAAATTCTGGGAGTTGAAGTCCACAAGTCTTAAAGTCCCCAAGTTTGGACACCCCTGTTCTATGGCTTCCCAAAACTCATTTTCTGCTGCACTCCGCCTTCCTTCAGAGAGAACTCTAATTCTAACCCTATGTCAACCCTTTAATGTAGACCATGTCAGGAAACAAATGCCACAAAAATATACAAACTGTATTTTATTGATACTAATTATAATAACAGAATGTTAAAATCCTGGCAGTATTTCTTTCCCCCCCTCTATCTTATACCATAGAGAACTCAGGTGGAACAATCTTGAATTCCTTTGTCACACCTTCCTGTTTTCCTAGGTTAAATTTATCTTATCCTAATGGATGTCACATATTCTCTTCAAGGACACCTCTCTGCACCTTTTTTGTTTTGTATTCTTCTGCATACAGTTTAAATTACTAAATGCTGGTTGTTCAGAGCTAGCCAAAGCCTCAGGCAAAAATATATTATGAAAGCAAAGTATAAATATTTGCAGATGGCTCCTTTCTGGAGCTAGTGTAATATTGCTGCAATATTAAATTAGAATTTAAATGCATTTTTAAAAAGAGAGTTAATTGTTTGAGGCAGTTACTAAACCAAGACTACCTATTAACACAAATGTCAAAGAAAACAAAGATTTTTTGGTTCTTAAGACAAGAAAGCTACACCTGGTGAAATTCACTTTGTTACATTAGTATTCAAATTCAGGATATGTTACTTGTTCAATGTCATCCAACTTCACATTCTCAGATAATTTCCCAAGCAAAATACTATAAAGGGTAGCTAAAATATTTTGCTCACATATTAGCAAAAGAATAGAAGATAGTTTTAGAGACAATTATTGGAACATAAATCAATAATGACTTTAAAAGGCCTTTTAAATTCCCCCTTAGTTCTCCTTTTCATGTTTATAGCGTCTCAATTTAAAATCTATTTTCTGTTCTCCACAGTTTAAAAAAAACTGAGGTTTAATTCCATGCATTTAATTTGCTTTCTTTAAGGTCTAAGTTAAGTTGAAAATATATTTTCATTGAATTACCTGTAGATTCCTTTCAGGCTCTTTCCAAGTTGTGCATATACTTGCCCTCTAGATGAATATCACTTTATGGAAAATGAAGGCCTTGTCCTAATGTTGGTATTAAAGTGCAGGATTTAAAAATATATGACAAGAATAGATATTTACATGAATTGTGAAATTTTACATCGCATGTAAAAATGTGCATGGCAGAAGCATCCAGGCGGGTGGGCGGAGCCTGCCACCGCCGCCACTGTCAGTTCGCCCAATCTGGGATGAACCGGCAGCAACGCACTTCTGAAGTAGACCCATCATCCAATCTGATTAAATTTTCAGGCAGTTCTGGTTGAAATAGAAAATAATGAACTGATGTTTGAACTTATTTCCATTGGGGGGGGGGGGAAGAGAGATCTTGACTGTTTTGATTGTCTTGTTGCCTCTACCTCAAGGGATAGGAAAATTGTAGATGTCATAACATCAGCAACAATACCAAAGGCAAAAAAGAAAAAGATCATAACATATTATTAGTTCTACTAAATCATGGATGAAAAGCTATTAGCCCAAGGAGTTCATCTCACATTCTTAATATACATGCACCCAAGTTCACATTTCCCTTCAATCCTCCCAGCATTTTGTTATTTTTTATTTTTTTTAAATAATGTCAATGTAAAACTTTAATAATTACAAGAAAAATACTAAAACAAAACTAAAAATAGAGGTGGGAATTTGGAGTGGGACGAAAGAGAGACTGTAAGAGTAAGAGAAAGAGTGATTGTGAAAAAGCATCCACACAAAAACACATATTTTGGGAAAGTGTGTCATTAAGGAACTGAATGAAAGAATAAGTATTGCAGAGATTTAAATCAATTATGTATTGATGTGGTTATGCAAAGATGAAAACTGCTGGACAAATTTCAATTGCTGCATCTAAAATCAGTCAGTATTTGTACACATCCACACATATGTATGCATTCATGTATATATATGAATACAGATATGATCTTCAGGACACTTACGGAGAAAGATAAACAGGTCTTCCTCTGTCCAGAGTGACATTTTAACACTAGGACCTGAATCTTTTTTTATATTGCACTCACTAATTTATGCATCTTAAGAAACACCAATGCACCACATGAAAGATTGTTATTGATTTTTCCCAATTAGAAACATTGACCAAAAACTGACTAATTGGGCATTAGCACCAAAGTTGGTAATATATGAGAATTTGCCTTCAGTTTTATCTACACAATACACAAAGGTTATAATTTATATACTGCAATGTATATTTAGTAGAGATTGGTGCTCTCCATGGAATATCTTTACAGTCAATGTTTAACTTGTTGAAGTAGGTATAAAAGGATTTCTACGCTACAAAGTGTTAAATACTGTATTAATGAGGTTCATTGAGCTCAGTGCCCAGCACTTTACACCCAAATGTTTGAAGACCTTCAGAATAACTTGTTTTGTTTGTTTAACATGAGAGCTTTATACTACATTTATACCATTTTAAATGAGGTAGAAAAGCACACAAGCAAGAATTAATGCTCCTTTCTCTCTTCTGCTTGGAGTTTTACTGCAAATTTCTGGTTTCTTAATAATAAGGGAGAAAGTGGTGTTAGCCAGCTGATCAGTGGGAGAAGTGGACAGGCTGCTCAGGTTGTTGTGGTCAAGGGCCATTTACAGGTTTGGTTCCCATCTGATCAGGAATGGCTTTAAGAGGTAAAGATGGCAGCTGCCAAACTTCTACACCTGCACATACCTCCAAATCTGGACCCAATTGCAGAAAGAAAAACTTTGCTATTTTTTATCACTTATCATACATTTCTATAACAACATTTGTCTCATGTATTTTTATTAAGTGACAAGAAAAACAGTTTGGTTTTTCTAGTGGTTAAGGCACCAAGTTAAAACCAGTAAATTCTAGTCCTGCCTTAACCACAATTCCTATTGTAACCAATTCCTATTGTAACCAATTTGTTTGATTTCAAAAAAAGTGAACTCTGCACTTGTGAACAAGCATTAGGAAGAAAAGTAAGTTTTAAATATATTATTGGTTGTCCAAAGAGATTCTCATGCATGTTCCCCAAGACTCTGAGGCCAACTCTACACACCATAGACTAACTGTTATGGAATATAATTTCTTTCTTTCTTGTGTAATTGCATAATGGCATGCATTTTCTGCTATTTACGTATACTTATCATTTATCATTTTGCTGAGATTGATTTAAATTTATTGCTATTTAAATATTGTCCACTGAAACCATATTTAGAATGAATGTTTCTTGCATAACTCCTTGTCTGATGAGTACAAAACTTTCCTTTAGATCAGTGGTTCCCAAACTTTTTCAGTCCACCGTCCCCTTGGTGCTATAAACTGATCCTCAGTGGGAACGACTTGGTGTCTTCTGATTTAGTTGCTTCAACTCCCTCCCCTCCTCTGCTTGGTTGCACGCACTCTGTATGTTACCCCCTCTCTCTCCCTCTCCTTTTCTCTCTCTCGCGCTCTCTCTCTTGCTGGGTGGTGGTTGAGGCTGCTGGTAATTAGGATCGATTCTGCTGTTGCTTAAGTTGCTGTGGCAGGCAGCAGCAGCAGCGGAAGCAGCAGTGGTAGTATCGAGTAGATCAACGAAGAAGGGGCATTTATGGCAGGCTGGCCAGCTGAAGCTTTAGGTTCACCGCAGCTCCTTCTCTGCCTCCTACCTCCCCCCTTGCCTCTTAGCACCCCCCTGCCATCCCACTTGCCTCTTAGCGCCCCCCTAAGTCATCCCACCGCCCCGTTTGGGAACCACTGCTTTAGATGGTAATCTGTAATAAAATATAAACATTACTGTTAGATTGATGGAAGCCGAACTTCTTTGAGTAACTTTTTCAATAAAGTAATTTCTTTGATTAATGTTTCTAGGTTCTTTGAAGTAAGAAGAAAGAATGTGGATTCTGGTAGCAAGAATCTGGATCCTGATAAGAACTGGTTTAAACTGGCCAGAGAGGAAAACTGACAGAAAATTGAACTTTAATAATCTGAAAACTCATTATAATGCAAAAAAAAAAAAACCACAACAACCTCCCAAATATGTAATTAGGCATCAACAAATTCATGCTAAGAATAACATGAGAAATACAAAGTATGCTCAGTAGATATTTGATGACTCAAATGATGCTGGCCAATTAAACAATACATTCCAAATTCAACATGTTTGAACTTAAAGTAATTAATAAATGGTAAAGTAAATACCATAGGTCAGTGATGGCGAACCTATGGCACGCGTGCCACAGGTGGCATGCGGAGCCATTTGTCGGGGCACACGAGGCGCTGCCCTGTTAGCTGGCCAGCGCGCATGTGTGTGCTGGCCAGCTGAGTTCACCATTTTTAAAAGCCATTTTTCGCATTATAGGAGCCTGGGGAGGGCGAAAAGTGCCCCCCGCCCCTCCTGGAGGCTTCAGGGACCATCTGGAGGCTTCCCTGATGCCTTCGGAATGCTTAAAACGACCCTCCGAGCAAACCGGAAGTGACTTCCGGTTTGCTCAGAGGGTCGTTTCGAGCGCTCCGAAGGCGTCAGGGAAGCCTACGAATGGTCCCTGAAGCCTTCGGAATGCTTAAAACGACCCTCCGAGCAAAGCGGAAGTCACTTCCGGTTTGCTCGGAGGGGCGTTTTAAGCATTCCGAAGGCTTCAGGGAAGCCTCTGGATGATCCCTGAAGCCTCCGGAGGGCCTCCGGGGGGGCGGGGGAGGCTCTTTTCGCCCTCCCCAGGCTCCTATAAAGCCTCTGGAGCCTGGGGAGGGTGAAAAAACCATGTAAAAATGGGGGGGGGGGGAAGTGGCTGTAGTGCACGCATGCGCACTGGGGGGGGTCACGCATTGCATTATGGGTGCGGCACGCCCACACACAAACCCCCTGCGTTCCCCCCACTTCTGGCACGTGAGCCAAAAAAGGTTCGCCATCGCTGCCATAGGTAATATGATTTCATCTTGTTTCTTTGAAAATGTTTCGCTTCTCATCCAAGAAACTTCTTCAGTTCTAACTAACTGTTCGGGAATGGAAGGATTCATATTCTTTGATGTCAGCCAGTTTTAGCACTCTGCAGGTTGGTCATTAACATTCTGAGAGTTAATGAGATCATTTGGGATTTATCTGTTTCCTTAGAGTCATCTGAATCAGAATGCATATGGGTGTGGAACCTTCTTGGGACTGCTGAAAGGACTGTTGTAAACAGGAAATAAGTGATATTGTATTCCTTGTCCTCTGCTGTGTAAAGTTCAGTTTTAATACAGATAGCCTTTTTCACTCCTCTTACAAACCAGTGTCCTTCTCTATCCAGAATGTGAACTTTGTGGTCTTTTAAAGACTGACTCTTGTCTTTTAGATGCAGATGGATTGCTGAATTCTGTCCCAAGGAATTTGTTCACCTATGTTGTGCCATGCATTTGTGAAGTGGTTGCTTTGTTTCCCCGATGTACAGGTCTGCAAATATGTCACTGCATTGCACTACATATATACATTGCCCTTTCTCTGAGTGTTTTGTTCTTGGGATGGACAAGCTTCTGTCTTAACATATTCCTGGGTTTAATGCATGCACATAGAATATGTTTACTGAAAATCCTGATATTTTTCTGATATTTCTGATATTTTCTGATATTCTTGCAATGTATGGATTGACATCGTTGCTCCATTTGTTATTCTCTTCTCTGTCCGTTGTGAAGGAGCTCCTACTGAATGTTTTGTGGATTTAATGAAAGCCCAGATAGGATAGCTATAAGCTCTAAGGCAGGGGTGTTAAGTGCACATCGTCATGGCAACGTCATGTGACGTATCATGACTTTTTCCCCCCTCGCTAAACATGGCATGGCTGGCTTGTGATGCATCTGGCCTGCGGGCCGGGAGTTTGACAGCCCTGTTCTAGGGGCTTCCTTGATGTGTTTTTGTTATTTCTCTTTTCTCTCTTTGCAAGTAGGCAATATAGAATTCTGAAAACTCCCAGTTTGTGCCCAATGGGTGGTGAAAATCAAAAGGTAAAAACTAATCCCTGTATGCGGCTTTCCAGTTCATTGAGGCTTCTGTTTTCCTTGATGTGAACTACACAGTATAGGAGGGCTAGGCTATTTTCCTTACCATTTTCCAGTATGAACATCTCATGTATATGGAGGAATGAATAAATGAAATAATTGAGAACAAATAGATATGAGGGTTCACACTTGAAAAAAACTTCTTGCTAAATATTCTCCTCCATTAACAACTGGCCACTTAGTGACAATTAGAAAGTTCAATGGGCCTCCAAAAAGACAAACCTGCTTTCAAGCTTCCAATGTCCATCCTTACCCCAATGTTACAAGATCACATTTTGGTCACTCACCAGCTGGCTCACATCTATATTGCAGCATCCTGCAGGGATTTATGATATTTGTTGCCATAAACTGGTATTCATTTCCAGTTTGCAGCAAAAAATATCCATTGCAAACAATTAACGATTACAGCATTTTCTTGCCAGATTTGACAGGTTTGTTTTACAATCACCACAAAAAAAGTTGTAAAATCAGGTTGTTGCATGATGACCCTCTTAATGACTGGCATCACTAATGGCCATAATTCTGGACTAATTTATAGTCATAAGGTGAGGACTACCTATAGGAAGAAGGAATATTGATTGTATCCAGTTAAATATCAGATGATAACTGAATGGGACAAACTCCTACCATGGACCATATAGAGCACAGGTGTCCAACTAGCGGTATCACGTTGCTACCACATGACTTTTTGCGACATTTTCCCCCTTTGCGGAGCTGGGATGGGCATAGCCAGCATGTGATGCATCCTGCCCACTGGCCACCAGTTTGACACTACTGATCTAGAGCAATATTTCTCAATCTCAGAATTTTTTAAATATGTGGACCAACTCCCACATTTTCCTCCCCCATTGGCTGGGGAATTCTGGGAGTTGAAGTGCACACATCTTAAAGTTGACAAGTTTGAAAATTTCTTTTTCCTGTGCTTTGGTCACAAAGAAAATCATTTCTGTGAAGTTGCTATTGACGCGTCAATTATTTATTCCCTTAGCTGTGTGATTCCCCCACACACAAACAAATATGTCTTTACCAAGCCTTATCTACATTTTTAAAAACATGCATTTTAATATAAAACTCTAGGAAAAAATCATGTCTACTTTGGCCTTAGACAAGTAAGAATATGAGTTTGGAGCAAGCTTTCTGTGAATCTGTTGTTCTATTTAGTCAACTACATTTTGTATAGTAACCTCTACCAAATCTCATCTGCAAAATTTTCCTCTCTTTGTTTTCATATCAAATTAATCAAACTACTTGGCTGCTACAGTAATCAGTTTTTATTTTAACAGAATATAATCTCTTCCCTCTCAAGCCAAAGTCAGAACAATTTCTCTTGATCAGGGTTTTCTCTGAAATAAAAGTTGCTGGAAAGTTCACTTCAGCATATTATCTCCTTTATTGAACCCAGTCATCAAAACAGAAGCCCAAGCTCTTACTAACTTTAATTCCTCTTCTTTGTGAGCAAGCCATCTGGGCAGCGGACGATAATGCACATCAGTGCTCATGATTAATGAAAGGTAAGCTTTTAACTTTTTGTGGCCAAGGTCTATCTTATCTCCATATACCGGCCATTTGTAATTGTCTATTGATATGATGTTTACAGAGTCACAAACAAATTGTACTTTGCAGACTGATTGCAGTCCACCCACACAGAATATAGAATTACATGCCAATCAAGAAAAGTCCAAAGGCAACCCATCTTCCCATTTTGCTTTCGATGCTCATATGCCTTATTGTGATCTTTATGATGGGTGATAAATCAAATGACTTTATTATTTTATTTATTCATCACATTTATATAGCTATCCTCCTCACAAAAATGACTCTCGGTGATGTATATAAAAACTATAAAAGAGTTAATATAAAAAAAGTTATTTTACAAAAAAACACAAGGCTAAAAGATAAAAGCAGGTGTTTATAATAGTGGAGGCATCTCAGGTTCTCACCAGTCCCCTGGGGCCCCAGGTCTTAATGGAATAATTAGGTTTTGAGGGACTTCCAGAAAATCAACAGGGATGAAGCCAGCCTTACTTTAGTGGGGAGGATGGTCCACAAAACAGGTAGAAGGCCTTTCTTCTAAGTCACACAAAGCAATAAAACAGCTACTTACATAGGAAAGATGACTGTCCTAGCAGTCATACTCTGTTGCCTTTTCATCCTGTTAAATAATACAATTGCAGAAGAAATAAAACAATATTGGATTCGATTGTGGTTGTAAGCTGAGGACTACACTACAGGTAACAGAAGGGACCTCTGTTTTCACCCAACAATGTACAGTCTTTTCAGGAAGGATGTCCTCCAGCAAACAGGAAAGATATAGTTTTTTATCTAGGAAGTTAGATCAAGAATGAATGTCATAGGTAGATTCACAGAGCAATACAGATTTCTTTTTCTGAAATGTATTCCTCAGTTCAAAAAACAGGAATATATAAATTAGAAGTGGCGGGGGCCTCTGTGTGTTTCATTTTTGGCCTCCAGTGCCACTCTGCCATCCAAAAATGGGCCCATGCATCCTGTTTTTGGCCTCCTCGACCTCCAAAGGGCAGGTGGGGGCTGGCGGGTGGTGGTGGTAGGTGGGGCAATGTGGGCGGGGCAACCTCATGGCTTCAGCAGGCCCTATCTGGCCCGTGGGCCATTGTTTAAAGACCTCTGGTTTAGCCCCATTTTACAACCTTTCTAGCCAAAGTTGCTAAGTGGATCTGGTTTCCCCATTGACTTTGCTTTCAAAATGTGATCACATGACCCCAGGACAACATGACCATCATAAATATATGCCACTTGCCAAGTGTCTGAATTTTATCAGGTAACCACAAGGATTCTGCAATGGTCATAAGTGTGAAAAATGATACACCCCCTTTTTTTCAGTGCAAGCAAACAGTCATTAAACAAATGGTTGTAAGTCAAGGACTCTACCTATATTCCAATCAGGATCCACACAGTTTTAGTCTCAGTCCAAAATTAAAAACAAGGCGATTTCTTCCCTTTTACAAAAACAAAAGGCAGCTGCTGGAAATCCTCTTCCATTTATTATTGTCCCACCACATTGTGAGGAAAAGCTCTTTCTCAAGAGAAATGCTTACCTTCTCCTGTGTGAACTTCAAGCAGCTTCTCAGGAGGCTATAAATCTTCCTTGGGAAAGAGATTTTCTTCAAATTGTGCACAGATAATATAGGGAAGTGTCTTTAAAAGCACTGCTGTGCTCTGATCCCCCTTTTTCACTTTAAACCAGGGGTGTCTAACCTTGGCATTTTAAAACTGGTGGGCTTCAACTCCTAGAATTTCCCAGCCAGCATTCCCGAGAGTTGAAGACAATACATCTCAAAGTTTCCAAAGTTAGACACCCTTGCTTTAAATCAGACCTGGCTGGAGCCTAGAGTTACATTTGTGAACAAGGCAGACATTTTTAACATGCAACTCCAAAAGAGTCCAATCAGAGAAGGGAATATAAACCTAATGTTTATTTATTTATTTTTCAATTTCTATAGCCACGCATCTCAAACAAGTTTATATAATGCTAATAACCCTAACATAAAATTAAGCATAGAAGCTTCATGCTCTTCTCCAGGAGTATCGAGAATCTTTCTGCCTCTGCTGGACTTCGTCTTGATGATGTCGCCACAGCTGCCGGACGCGGAAGGACGGAGGTAGCCAGAGCGGCGCTGAGGCAACCCGATGGGTGAGTGAGTTAACGAGCGACGATCAGGCAACCTGATCCTCCCTCCCACGCTTGCTTGTTCACCGGGAAGCGTGGAGAAGAGCGTGAAGTCAGCAGAGGCAGGAAGGTTCTTGGCGCTCTGGGAAGCTGTGACAGCGACTGGGGAGTGCTGAGAACCTTCCTGCCTCTGCTGGCCTTCATGCTCTTCTCCATGCGCTCTTTGCAACTGCAATAGACATCCAGAAGTGGCTTTTGTGGCTAATGGGGTTTTGGATTCCAGCCCAACAGCACCCGGGGCTTCTGGATGTCTATTGCAGTCGTGAGGAGCACGCGAACTCCAGCGGAGACAGGAAGGTTCTCGGCGCTCGCCAGTCACTTTCGCAGCTTCCCAGAGTGCGGAGGAGCACACGGGGAAGAGCATGGCACTCTGGGAAGCCATGAAAGCGACTGGGGAGCGCCGAGAACCTTCCTGCCTCTGCTGGACTTCGCACACTCCTCGCGACTGCAATGGATGTCCAGAAGTGGCGGGGGCTGTCAGGCTGGAAGCTCAAACCCCATTAGCCACAAAATCTGCTTATGGATGTCTATTGCAGTCACAAGGAGTGCACTGAGAAGAGCGTGAAGTCCAGCGGAGGCAGGAAGGTTCTCGGCGTTCCGCTGGTTGCCGGTTGCCCAGCTGGCATGGCCCACGCGTGCGCCTCCTCCTCCTCCTCCTCACTCCCCAAAGGCTCTTCTCCTCCTTACCGGAGCTCAGCAGGAGCCGGGCACAAGGGATGGGAGAAAAACCTTGGAAAACTTCACTGGGAAGGGAGACAGGGAACCAATGGGGGGCAGGGACACTCTGGAACTCCCCCATGCTTTGCTGGCGGCCATTCGGGGAGGTCTTAGGAGGCCAGCCGTGCCGCACAAGCTACCGCCCACAAGCGGCAATGGAACGGGCAGGGCAAGTGAGCAAGGGGGCGGGGAAGGCGCTCTGTGACAAACCTCTTCTAACCAGTACAGTAGATTTCTGGAAGCTCTTCTACCGAACCGGTTAGAACCAGCAGGAACCCACCCTGTTGTGGCCCCTCCTCTGGTTTGTTGTTCTAGGAACAGAGCTAGAACAGATGCAAATATTTACATAAGAATAAATGAAATTTAAATTTCTACCTTGTTCTATGACTTTTTTTGGTGACTTTCATTCCCCACTTTCTCCAGAATAAAGCCAGGCCTTATTATTGGAATGTGCAAGTAAGCAATATTTGCAAACGAGTGGCAAGATTTTCCATTGTATTCCATTGTATATTGGAACATTTTCAAGAAAATGTAAAGTGTAAATAGAGAAACTAATGGTAACAAAATTAAAAAAAACGATTTTTTTGACATTTGTAAAGGGTAAACCTAATGAGTGCTTTATCAAAACTGCACAGATTCAACAAGCTAGTGGTGACTGCATTCACTTGGAGTGAGACGGGGCTCCTCTTGCCATCTCTTTTCCTCTCGCCGGGCATGGCAGGGAATCCTGCCCCTCATTAGCCACCCGCCCTCCTTTATCGATGCAATTTGGGGGTGGCAGATGGGGAGGGGGGAGGGGGGAGGAAGGTTATTCAGCCAGTTGGGAAAATTTAGCTACCAGTTCTAATGAACCAGTGTGAACTGGCTGAATCCCACCACTGTTTACAGCCCTCTTTAAGAAGTTTTACAGAATCAGTACATTGCCCACAACAATTTGCGCCCTTATTTTACCATCCTCGGAAAGGTGGAAGGATGAGTCAACCTTGAGTCAGTGAGAACCAAACTGCCAAACTGCAGTCAGCTGGCAGTCAGCGGAAGTAGCCTGCAGTACTGCATTCTAACCACAGCACCATTCATCCATCCATCCATGAGCACCACCATGGCTCATGAATGGATGGATGGAGACAATATTTTCTTCATGATTTGATAGATCTTATTAGCTCTATTCAATAAGATTGCAAATTATGTTTTATCTTCTGAGGGAAAATTATCAAAGCATTTTAGTGTATTTTTTCTAGAGGGATTTGATTTAGTCTTAAAAATTTGATATGTTCCTACTGTACATCTATTGATGTTAGGTCCCATTTTTGTTTTGAAAATTTCCCCATCTTGCCAAGGACATGTCTGACAGGTGTAGAGTGTTTCTCTGAGCATATCTTTTAAACAAGATTTTTGTTTTTACTTTTAGATGCATTACACATCAAGCAGTTTTCTTCCAAAAAATACATTTGCATTATCAGCAGAGAAGACAGAAAATGGCACAATTTTAGTTGATTGCAGGCAAACGAGTCCTTCAGCGGTGCTGTAATTTTGATTCCTTCTTATTGCCTGGCTTTCTTCAACAAAGTCGTGCGACCAATTTACGCAACTGCATTCATCTGTGTCAAGCTGTAGATCAGCCACAGCCTGCAACAATTTCCTGCTTCCTTTGTCTGAAGCATCTGTTATGGTAAACTAGTAAACAATTCATGAGTATGAAAGATTCTCAGAAATTTTAATTCTGTGCAATTCATTTGAAGGAAATATTAGATAATATGTAGATCATTCTTTTGTTTCACATGCTCAAGAATCCTTTTCTTTATTGTGTGCAAAGCCTAGTTCATTTTATTAACCATCAGATAAATGCAGTTGATAATTGTGTTGTCCCCTGGTTGAGTTTTACACTGATTCTATAAACATAAAAAGGTTAGCCCAATCAAGGGCATATAGAGAGAAAATGAAGAAAATACTGATTTTCAGCCCTCTTTCCTCAAAGTAGATGTATAACTTCAAAACAGCCTCCACACTAGTATAGCAAAAATGGTAGCCCTTTCTTGACATAAAGATGCCTATTTGTCTTTTTAAACATTTGGAGACAGGAAGAACTTCGCTAGAGCTGCAAGTAAGATCTCATCTATTATCTTCTTATCTGTGCTAGTGATTAAGGGCATTAATTTCTCTTTGTGAAAACTGGTAAGAAGAAGACAAAGAAAATGGAGAACACAAAGAGATGAAACAAAGGCAATAACAACAATGAAGATTCAGCTAAAGATGAATGGTTAAGGATCGCCATAAAACTGTCATATGTAACAACATCTTGGCGACATACATTTTTCTTTTCCAGTGGTATTGGCACAAGATAAGACATTGACACTGCATAACTACTTTGGAAAAGTTAAGTTATGCTTCCATTCTTTTCAAACATTTGCTATTTGATTTTTCTAACTGGAGAAATCAGGAATTTTGGCTACAGAATAATGTATTCATGTGAGCATATGCTCTATTATTGAATTACAACTTCTAATTTTTCTACAGTACTTATGAATTAATGATTAAGTGTAATTCATTACTGATAAGCACATATTTTGTGATTCTATCTATCTACCTATCGTCCGTCCGTCCATCCATCATCTATCTATCTATCTATCTATCTATCTATCTATCTATCTATCTATCTATCTATCATCTATCTATCTATCTATCTATCTATCTATCTATCTATCTATCTATCTATCTATCTATCTATCATCTTCATCATCTATGTATCTCATCTCTATCATAGTTTTATAGACTAAACTTTGTGTTGGATTCTTCTCAGCTATTGAATACAAGGTCTATATTGTTTATGAGTCCCAATCCATGAATTCATTAGTTCTCTTTTACTGCAAACTCAATTAAAAAAACTCCTGAAATGTTGGCTAGCTTAGAATAAACAGTAACATTGATTAAACTACCAGTGTTAGGAGCCAGAATCTTATAGGAGAGGACTGAAACCAGTATGTGTATGCACCAAAGTGCTACATATCAAACATTTATAATAATAGGAAAAGAGATTATTATCCATAACTCAGAAATCTATAACAACAATTAATATAGTTAGAACTTAAAAAATTGAAGAAAGCTTTTGGCAAAAATTCCACATTTTAAAAAGCCAATGTATATCTGGAAGGCCTCTGACAGTCTGACAAAAGCCAGGCTTTTAAAAATCAAGACAATTGGTCTGTTCCAGATATTTTCTATCTTATCCAATTTGTTCCAATAAGAGGTTAAACTGAGTATCATTGTTGCAGTGGATGCTATATCTATCCTGTCTCCTTTCTAATAAAGATTTGGTTCTAATGACCCTTTATTAATGTTTTGTGGGGCCTGAATTATAGTGCCCTAGGAAACTCACTGTTCTCCTGCTGTCACATTGTGGGTTCGTAAACCTGAAGTAAGTGCTTTTAATGTTCAGTTTGACTTTGAAATGTCAAACCTGTCAAAAGTGAGGTTCTCCCCCTCACATATTTCCCATATGTCACTGGGACAACTTGGAGGCAATCTTTAGAGTCACATCTGATTAGTCACTTATTATGTAGATACTATTGTCAAGGGACTTAATGTAAAATGAAATGTTAAAATGGGAAACACTTCATATTAATTCAGTGCCAACAATAAAAAGCAAGGATAAGTGATGATTTTTCTTGGTTTAATGGGGTGCTATTCAGAGTGGACCCACATGAAATTGAGGCTGAGTCTTTTCACAATTTTACATCCACATGAATTGTCTGGGCTCTGTATTTTCTGCAATTTCTTTCCCAATAAAGGAAACCGTGGTCAATGTAGTTTTCAGAAAAACTATCAAAATGCTTATCAGAAAAAAAAGACCTTCCTTTATCTATGATTCTGAATGCTTCTTGTGGGGTTTCTTTTGGATTCTGTTTATATTCATTTAGATGCTGTAAATCTGAAATTTCTTCATAGTCTATAATAGAGATAGGCACTTTCACATATTTTTGATCATAACTCGTACAAACTTGGTCATTGCCTGTGCTAACTGTGCTTTATGACAGTTGCAATCCAAAATTTCCGGTGGTTGCCTACAGTAAGCTTATGTAGATTTCTCCATCTGCTAATTATTTTAAGATCATGCATACAGTAAAGGCAAAAAAGAAGGAATTTGTGCTCAGATTGAAAATGTTTATTCATCTTGGCAAGGGTTGCTTTCATGTACAGATATCACTTCATGGACTTTTAGTTCTGGTCAAAAGGACTGTGGATAACAAAGAATTAAATTTTATTGATGTGAAGGAATATAATTTGTATTTCTAGGAGGAAGGAAGCACATTTCCTTCACTTTAAAAGCTTGACTACTTTTGTTATCGTATATGGCATTAGGCTTTTATAAGGGAAGATCACCAAAGGAGAAAAGTACAACCAGCTTAAAAATTCCTGTTCTTTTTTCCCCTTCTTTAGCCTGGAAGAAGCTATAGAACCAAATCTGAGTGATAAGGCAAGCTGAACTTTAAATGTGAATGATAGCTTGGCAGCTAATTCTCATCTTCTTCACCAAAAGTAAGCAACAAAAGCAATTCCTGACTAAGTGATAAATTGCTTCAGCATGATGGTAGTTCTTTATTTCCATTGCTTATCACCTAATCATTATGGTACAGAAACATACAGGGTGTCTTCATCATAAGTCATGACATGAACTGTTTCTAAGAGAACGATATGCCTCCTTCAAACCAAGACAATCTAGCTATAGCAATCCATGCTTTAGCAATCATAAGACCACAGCAATATATTGTACATGAAACTGCCTCTGAAGAGTATGGATGGTATGATGGAAACTGATCAAGGAAAGATTCAACCTAGAAAATGAGGAGAATTTTTCTGATAGTGAGAACAATCAACCAGTGAAATAGCTTGAACTTCAGAAGTTGTGGATGCGTCATCACTGGAGGATTTCAAGAAGAGACTGGACAGCCACCTGTCAGAAAGGGTCTCCTGCTTGAGCAGGGGGTTGGACTAGAAGGCCTACAAGGTCCCTTCTGATCTGTTATTCTGTATTCTATTCTATATTTTGATTATCCCTAAACTATGACATGTACTTCAAATGTAGCTGATGAAATATTCTAGTGTAATAGGCTTTAGGATAATGCATCAATGATTGAAATTGGTATGCTCTCTCTTTCTGGGCATGAGTTAAGGTGTGTATGCTTATCCCTGTCTGACATACACCAAGCCGAGACTGCAGTAAAATAGAGAGTTAGCATGAATCAAACACAGACACAGCATCAAAAATGAAAGTTGAACACACATTAGAGGCTCTGCTATTTGTACATAAATAGCAGTTGACAAATTGGATATTGAAATCAAGGAGGAAATGTATAAAAAATGAACAGAAATTGTTCAAATGTACGTGTATTGTGTGTATTATGCATTTCAAAAGAATTAGGGGTAATCTTATCATAGTGGGGAAAGTTGCAAGCTATTCATATGCTGATTGCTTTGATGCGTAACGATAAGGATTCTATTTTGTATCTTCTTTATATTTAAAGTACAACAGAATACGGACTGAGAATGTGCTGCTTTTCCTATATTTTCAATTTCATCTATTCTAAACCTAAGCAACGGGGCACTGTTGGAACTCTCATTTCAAATAATTTGAAAGGTTTCAGGTTGCCTGCCCCAATTTAAATGAAATCTTCAAATAAAGAGTTTTTTTTCTCAGAACTAGGGCAGCTTGATGGTCATTCTGCATTTCTGCTCCTCTGTTTGTTTCCTAGATTTTAGGATAAGAATTGCAATACCATATCAGCCATATACAATTCTGAAATTTATATAAAATTGGTTTTGAAGCTGCTTGAGACATGTAGCAATTTTCTTTTCACCCATCTCTATTTATTTCTACAAACTTTGTGTTTTGTTTCTGAAATATTTTTCCTGACACCCAATAATATTTGAAGAATCCATGCCACTACTTCTTTTCACTAGGCCCATATTGCATTTCTCTCATGAATAAACAAATGCTTAGCTGTCTGAGCAGATATGGAGCAAAAGACATGGAAGCACACACACAGACAAATATATACAACCTCTCGTGTTTTCAACCACATCTCACTGGGCACCAATTGTTTAAATTAACTGGATTTACTTTGCAGAAGACAGGACTAATTTGCAGTATACTTTATGACCTTGTTTGGAATGAACTACCATACAGTCTGATAAAAATAAGTATTTAATATCATTTGAAAAGATACTCAAATGAAAAATTTCCCATTGCTCAGTAAGGGAAAAAATAAATTATCAATGTTTGACATAATGTTTTCACTATGTCAACCTAGTGATGTAGTGTTTTCTTTCTTTCCAAAGCTTCTTTAAGTGTAGTTGATTCCATAAATTACAGTATTAATTAGATTTCTCAGCATCAGACCTCCAGATGTATTAAGACAGTAATTTCTACAATTCCTGACCAGTTATTTCACACCACATTTAGAAGGCAGCAGGTTGCAGAAAGCTGATTTAGATGGTTACCCCTTCACTCTCCCAACTAATGCTGCAATGCATAGATTTATATACTTATTGATAAGATTTATATCCACACTTACTGCAAGATGACATACGTACATACAGTTCACTCTCTAGTTTTTATCATCACAGCAAATAAATTTAAAATAAATCTGATAAGGAACAGGAACTGGCTGAAAAGAGTGGCTGAATGTGAAGTCGAGCCTGGATTTTTCTGATTTAAGCATCCTATCTCTATGACATGCAGGACATCAGAGTTTATTTTACTCATCTACTATATAATATAATCTGGATATTTGGCATGACCCTTGGCAGAGTACATTGTTTTCAAAGCGGGAAATCATAGTATCATCTTTTAGAATTTCTCTTAGTAGAATGAAGTTTCAGGTAAAGGAGAAGATCTCTGTCAAAACCCTTGAAAGCTGAAACAGATAAAATAAATATTCTATGCCAGGTAAGATTAGAAATACAGGTAGTCCTTGATTTATTATCACAATTTGGACTGGAATGTCTGTCATTAAGTGAGGCAGGCATTACATGAGTTGGTCCGAATTGTATTGCCAGCATTCTTAAGCAAATCAACATGGTCATTAAATGAATCCAGCTTCCCACATTGATTTTGCTCATTGGAAGCTGGTTAGGAATGGTCATAACCCACAAATATTGCAACCACCATAAATATATGTAGGTTTCCAAGTGCAAAGATTAGTTATGTCACTTTTTTCAATGCTGTTATAACTTTGAATCATTGTTAAATGAATGCTTATAAGTCAAGGATTATTTGTAAGTCCCATTGATTTCAACCAGTAACTCAATACAGCCTAGGATTCCAAGTTTTCCATTGACCTAAATAGCCAACTTTTGTTATCAGATTGACAGCTATGTAGATGTGTTGCTAAAATAGCAATCTGAAAGCTAACTTTGTGAAACCAATGCAGAAATGGACTACTTGGAACACCTTAACAACTCAGGATTTCAATCTGCATTTGAAAGGTTTGAGTCATGAGTCAAAACATCGACAATCTATATTCAGCCTATAGCAAAAATGACACATCTTGTCACCTGTAAATTTTATACCTTGCGGAACTAGTGACAGCTGGAATTTCAAAGAAATAATAAAAATTCATAACCATTCAAATCCAGGTGGAGGTGTGGAGAGAGAAAGGAATGATTCCTGATTTAAATATCTATGTTTTCATCATTTACACTGCTGTAGCTTTCATTTTGTGAAGTAGGATGCTGATGTTTTCATCAGAAGCATAATTATTACCGAAAAGAGAAACTAATGTCCCATTTCACAGTTTCCTGACCAGGTGCAAGCTTACAGATTCTTGCTCTGTGTGTCGCTTAGTGTTAGGAACAATCCAGCAAAACAAGTGATTGATTTCTTGACGTACAATCCAAATAGAAGTTGTCAGCAGTTTGTATTTTCTCCACCATGGAATTTGTTGTTTAAGGCTTAGCAAAAATAGGGATTTGACCAAAATATATGATGTAATAATTTTAGGTAAAATATTAATCCATATTGTGAATGTAACTGTTTCTCGATGAGGGTATTCGGTTCACTAAAAGTAGAAGGATCCAGGACAATAGGTAGGGCCTATTGTTATTTTATTTTAATGAAACAAATGCCTTTAACATTTACCATAGTTACGGAAATATATACAACGTTTCATAGTTTTCCTTTTCTTTCACACAAGTAATTACTATCAGTTCAATGGTGGGTTCCTGGCAGTGAGCCAGGCCTGCCACACCCCTGAACCGGTTCTCCAGGTAGCGCTCTAGGTGCTGCCATCTTGTTTTTTGCTTCTGTGCATAGCATTTTTTTTTGCAGTGCGCATGTGCGCACAACATGCATCAAGCGTATATCCATGGTGCATCCATGAGCAAACTAGCAGTAGCCCCTGCTGGAACCCACCCCTGTATCAGTTACAATTTTTTAAGGAGTTATCACTAAAGTCTAGATGTGGCTCCACAAACTCAAGTTCTTCACTATTCCAGTAAATAACAAACGCTATTTACCAATGTTCTTGTTTACACATTTTGGTCTTTTGTCATTGTTCTGACTTTCCACAAAGTTATTAGAAGTCACTTGATTTATTTAGTTAGTTATCAAACTTATAGGCCACCCACCTCAATAACGATGGGTTCTAGATTCTTACAGACATTGTATAAGACATTAAAATAATAAATAAAGGTCTTAAATTTAAAATTTAAATTTAGCAGAATGGAGAGAGAAATAGCAAAGTGGGCATAGGGAGGAGTGGAGTGTTCTCAAGTCCATCAGCCACCTCCAATGTGACATACCACTGTTGGGTCCCAGGGCACTTCCAACATGCCACACTCTCATTGAGGCTTTAGGCTAGTTTGCATGGCCGTGTCTTCAAGGCCTATCAGAAGGCAAAAAGGGATGAGAAGATCTGACCTTGGGGAACATGATGTTCCAGACAATGGGAGTCATGGCAGGAAAGACTCTTCTTCTAGAACCCAGCACCTGAAATTCCTTGGCTGATGGGTCCACAAGGTGCCCCTTCTGCAAGCATGGATGATGTGAATTGATCCCATAGGCTGAGCCAGTTCCTCAGATAGCCTGGACCCATCCATGAACACCTTGAATTGGACCCAGAATCAAACTGGCAGCCAGTGAAGCTCACAGAATAGAAATGTAACATGGGCCATCCAAGAACTGCCTGCATTGCTGAGTTCTGCATCAGTTGAACCTACCAGATACTCTTCAAGGGAAGCCCCATGTAAAGTGCATTGCAGTCCAAGGATGAGATGATCAGGACTTGGGTGACTAAGGATGGGGACTCCCATTCCAGAAAAGGACAAGACACACAACCTGAAATTATATAAAGGCTGTCCTAGCTACAAGGTACAATGAGCTACCTGCTCATTGAGCAGTAGTTGCAGGTCCAGGAAAACATCCAGATGTTTGGGGTCTTGATGGGCTGGGCTCACTAATGGTGTTGGGATCATATGCAGATGTCCATTTTTATTGTAATTGAAAAATAAGTCACTGGAGGTCAGAGGTATTTTTCTTTAAAATAACAATTGAATATTTGAGAGGGCAGGCTAATGGAATGTAAGCATTCCTTTCTGTATATTGTCAAAACATTTTCAACCTAAAAGCTATTCATTTCAAGCAGCCAAGTGTGATGTTTGCTTATTTATTTAGTGTATATCTTATCATAAATAGACTTGCAACATATGTTAATATTTTGCCTACATTAAAAAACACTATAAAATACGTATTTTAAAGATATCGGTATCTAGCCCATTTAACCATTGTACCTCCAAAACATTTAAATGATGTTTGCTAATTTCTTGCAATTTGCCACAGAAAGCCCAGTGAATAAATCTTGAATGTTGACCAAGGAGTGTTCATTTCTTTCTGGTGGTTATTCTCTCACATGCATTTTCTCTGGAAAGCAACTGAGTATGCTGACTATTCACGTGGAAAATAGCCATTTATAGATTAGGGTCTCAGAGAGTGTAGTTGAAAAGGGAGTATAGTAAATCAATTGTAATGATAAAGCAAGTGGTCTAGTTGGAAGAAAGAGGTTGTTGATTTGGGGCTACAATCATTTTAACTAACACAGTAGAAGGATAAATGAATATATTTTTACAATATTTTACAGGTAGAATAGTTTCACTCCAATGACCATTTTCTATGTAATTTTCCCCAAAAGTTTTTTTCCCCCTCAGTCCAGTTAATGATTATGTTGGAAAGTCCAGATCCATGTCTGCTTCCATTTCTTTGGAAGAAGCAACTTGGGACTGAAATCTCTTGCTGATAATTAGAAAAGGAAGACTTTGTAATTTGGGTTATGGTGACTATTTTTTTCAAGTATTGATTTAAAAAGAGATTTGTGGCAGGCTAGCATGATCTAGATGACCTTTTCGTAACTACATGCTGGCAACAATAAAATAGTTCAGGCATATGAAATTCAATTACATACTGCTCTAGTTATTAATTTGAAATTCATATTTCAAATATAGGCCAAAGCAGCACTTTATTTCGGTGTGTGTGTGTGTGTGTGTGTGTGTGTTTGATCCTTAGATTGGCAGATGCCATTGATGTACATTTCCCCCCCTAAAATTCTTGTTGTTTATTTATATATTTTAATGCTTTTTTCTTTTCTGGTCTTGATTGCCCTTGAAAAGTCTATTTGGATTGGAGTAATTTAGAAACATTATAAATAAAGAACTATACGTAAGAGGGGTACTTACTCTTCTGGTGTATCCATTTTTTTTTCTAAATTGACAATATAATTCTAACTTGTGGTATAGCAGTTAAAAACCTCAATAAATATAAATAATACACTTCAGTATAATTTAATTTATATTAAATAGCATAATTTAATCTATATTTAAATAACATTTTCCCAATCAAGCAATTTCAAAGAAATAGAAGTTATGTGCATTTGGAGGTTCATGTTTTATTTGTCAAAGAGTGTTTATTTGTTTGGTAGTCCTGTTTGTCCTTCTTTGTAAAATTCTGATATCTGCAGAGACATAGCATACATTCTAAGCCAACACACAGTTAGTGTGATTATGGGATAAAGCCAAATAATAACTAAATTACCATTAAGTGTGTGTGGGGTGGGGGAACTTGCCCCATAATTTGTACACACACATAAACGTCAGAGGTGGGTGGCTCCCGGTTCAGCCCAGATCGGGTGAACCGCTAGTAGCGGTGGCGGGATGCTTCTGTGCATGCGCAGATGCGTTGTGCAAACAGGAATGCACCTGAACTGGTAGTAAAAAGATTGGCAACCCAAAACTGAAGCATGTACATATATACATACTTATGCATGTATGTATGTTTCTCTTTTCATATCAGGAGCTTTGACTCACTTGTCTCCCTCTTTAGCTCCCTTTCCTTCTCTCTCACCCTCCTTTCCGCCCTCCCTCCCCCCCACAATTTTCATTTGTATGATGGGTTTATTTCTTTATACAAATATTTGCATACTTTCCACCCTTGAGCCCCATGAATTATTTTTCTTGTTCACAACTTTATGTTCTGGAACCACATTTTCTATGTAATTTTCTATGTAAAGGAAGAGAAACGTGCAGTCTTATCCATCTTGCTCATTAGAGAAACATTGGATTAATTTATAATGGCCTGTATTATGGAATCATATATATAAGCCCTAACTCACATCTCCCTCTATCTGAATATGGCTAGTTTGAGAGAAGATAGTTTTTCCATGGTGGTAGTTGTTAAGAATGACTCTCTGTTGCCTTTTCACAGCTACTCTGTTTGCCTTAGTTTATAAAACTGAATTTACATGATTTAGTTTGATTGTTTATAAATTTGCTGTTTTCAGTTTGCAAGTGAAGAATAGTATTTGAAACATGTTGTTGAAAGATACCCTTTTCTAAGAATCAATAAAAATTGAGAAATTGTCATAGTCTTATCTTTGATTGGACAAGAGTGTATCTATTGTGATTATTTCTGGAGATAACTGGCAACTTCCATCCTCCTTAGTGTGGTCAATCAAAAAATGTTTTGCAGAGATTCCTTCTTACCTCCTTAACAAATCATGGGTTTCTTTGTGATGTGATAAAAGTCATAATAAGTGGTTGGCCAGCGTGAGAGGGACACAAATGGAAAACAAGTCTTGATCTCTAATCAAAATCTGGATTATTTATATTTCCTCTCCATCATTCTTCATGTACCATGTTATATTGACTACAAAGATCCATAATTTCTTGTTTCTGGTCATAAATATCTACAAAGCATGCCAATTAAATGTTATTAATCCAATAACTGATCTTTATGCCTTTGAGCTAATTTTACCAAAAAGTAAAACTGAAAATGGGTAGTTTATGATTTGCAAGACTGATATCAGCCCTCCTGGGTAAGCCAGACAGAAACATGGCTAAATAAGCTTCATTACTTCATTGTAAGGCAATTTTTAAAAACAAAATGTTGCAAGTCTGAAGATATAAACCACTTTTAATTGTCTGATCAATTAGGGCAGGTACTTCCTAAATTTCTTTCTCTGACTGGTAAAGCACTGAAGCGCCTCCCTCTCTTGACTGATTGTTCCCTAGAAAACATTTCATTGCCTCACCCCAAGGTTATCCGCACCATCCATTACATGTATCTTGATCTCTACTTTTTGTTTTGCTAAAGATAACAATGTCAGCATTGAAAATAGGCAACTTTTGCTAATTTGGGTAGTCAAAGATTGTTCAGGAGACTGTAGCCTAGCGACTATACATTTTCAGTCCTTTTAGTTTTATTTTGTTTTGTTTTTCTCTTAAGGTCAAGACAGATCCACAGTTGCATCTACAACTTTTTTTGACCCATTCCCCTGCTGATCCCCTTGCTTTCATTCATGCAATTGCTTTACTTCTGAAAGGAATGTGTCATGTGTCTCATACCTTGAAATATTCCATGACTCCATAGCAATTTTCTAAAATGTGTTTAATAGAGAAGCAGTTTAAATAAAAATATTCCAGCTGATAATGCTACTTCAGTATTTAGTTCAATAAATATGCACAGATATCATTTATATTTATTAGAACTTTCTTAAATTGCAAACATATGTTTACTTTTTCTGCACTGCCACTCTCCCTCAAAAAAGTTATTTTCTATTGGCAGAAAAGGAAAGAAATTTAATTCCATCAAACCTATCAGCACAATCACCACAACAAAGTATAACAGTGAATTGGTTGGTCTGTAATTTTCCCTTCAAAGGGCATGGCCTGGTTTGAAATTAATGACTTCTGACCAACCAATTTGGATGAAATTATTGCTAGCTAATGCACAGCTGAAGATCTGCCACACTATTCATCAGTTCTCTGTGCTCTGCCAGGCACAACAAAGACTGCACTGATTCACCATTGCATGTGTTTCCTTTGAGCCTCTGGGAACTTGGTAAAAGTTGACCTGACACGCCAGAAGTTTATCAGCTCTGCTTTCAGTCTAAAGGAAATGTGATTAGATTGGGGTTTTGTGGCAATAAAACATTCTGATTAGGCCCTTTTCCCACTGATTAGTTGAAGGAAGGCTGGCTACTTTAAGCAAGTAGCCTTCATGTATAGCTGGATGGTGTTGCTCTGTGTTTGTATGGTGAAACTGAGAGCACAGAAAAGAAATATGGAACTGCTTACAAAAACAATTCCTTCTTTTGGATAGTATTAGATAATGAAGTTACAATGGATATAGGTATTTTGCTCATTTGAATTTGCTTCCTAATGAATTAATGATAAAGGTAAAGGTTCCCCTGCACATGCGTACTAGTCGTTTCTGGCTTTAGGGGCAGTGCTCATCTCTGTTTCCTAGTTGAAAACATCTCTGTGGTCATGTGGCCAGCATGACTAAATACCGAGGAGCACAGAGCACTGTTACCTTCCCACCAAAGCGGTCCCTATTTTTCTACTTGCATTTTTTACATGCTTTCGAACTGCTAGGTTGGCAGAAGCTGGGACAAGTAACGGCAACTCACTCCCTTATAAGGAGCTAGGGATTCGAACTGCTAACCTGCAGATCTTCTGATTGACAAGCTCAGCATCTTAGCCCCTGAGTCACCGCCCAATAATTGATTCTCATTGGGAATCTGGAGGCAGTTAATTAAAAAAAATTCCCATTGGAAAAATAAGTGTGTCATTTGGCAGCCACTGTATGTTCTTTGGCTGAGATTCTGACTTTCATACTATGTGCACAAAGGTACCAAAGAGTTGAATGAATATGCAATTGTATGTAAGGTATTAGTTTAAGGATACGTACTATTGAGAGCCCCTTCAGCTAAGGCGCTCCACATTTGTTGGGCTACAATATAGAAGCAGAACTCATAGCTTGTTTCCAGCACTCCAAGAGTGGAACCTCATGGTGGAACAAAAATATTCAACTATTTTTCATTTCGGGAAGCCTGGGGGAAGTTTTATGGGTAAACGGCTTTAAAACCATGGAAATGCCTAAGGGGCCAGTTTTCCCATTTCTCAGACTGGCACTTTTCAATATTCTATAAACACTAGTAAAAATGCTTGTGCCTCAGACACTGTGTTACACTTCATGTAATATTAATAAATAAATTTCCCAATTAAAATCACAGGAGCACTATCAACAACATTCACATGTATGTTCTGCATTTCAGGCTCCACATGCCTGCCTAAATTTCACTAGTTTCCTAAACATTAACAAGGATGCTGCTTGCTGCAGATGCTTTTATTTGTGGACAAACTTGCTTAGGAGCAAACTCTAATACCTGGAATTACTTGGAACCCTGACATTGAGATTGCTCACTTCTGAGATCTTAAGGGAAAGCTTTAAAATAGCGGATTATTTTCATGGTAGAAGAATGTTTGGTGGTGAAATGTGAAAACAAGTGGAATCTTACTGAATATCTCTGAATCCTTAGGTGTAGCTGTTTATTTCATTAAAGGAATAGGAGTTATTTAGACTCCAGTTCCCCAAATCTGCAATCCATTTTAATTCCTCTTTGTTTTCAGAAAGCAGTGCATTATGTGAAACTTGCTAAAATGGACTGCATTCTGTATATAAATAAAACTCTATCACAAAACTGCCCTGAAATGAACCATGATTGAAATAACAATAACGAGGTCGCTATAGCATGTGCACTGACCTTTTTTTTAAGAGCACATCATTGGTGAGGTTAGCCACAGTCCTATCATGAGCCCCTAGGGACACGTTAACAATAAAGAGATTGATTTTCAACAGCATTAAAAGGCTTGAATTAAAACCTGTGGGCCAATGAGGAACTGTCTCAAACCATGAAAGTGTGCAAAATAGTGGGTAGAAACTAATTGGTTCTTTCAGTTTATTAGTTAATTGAGAAAGAATCCCCTATTGTTTTACAAATCAGAATATGTACTTAAATTAGTTCTTGGATTATACATCTAATCCTACAGCTCTCAGTATCAGCTTTTCATTTTTTAGTTCACGATTGAATTGATAGTTAGGAATTATTCATTTCACCTATCATATTAAATTCCTCCTTAGGAGATTTAGGTATTTGTAAACGTGCAAAAGTGCCCCCCCCTCTCTTTTTTTTTTGCCAATAGTCAATTTCTTTGGTAAAATGTCTTATGGACCAAAAAAGCAAGAGAGGCTTTTAAATATAACCATAATCATTGTATTAAAACAAATGTGTTTTATTAATTGTAGATTTCAATTGTGAGAGACTTTTAAAGGGTCCCCTGGCCATGTCCAAGTGATGCGCGAGGATGGACCTATTAAAATGTTTGTAATCAAAAAGCTTAGTCAGAAATAAAGATACTAAAATTTAGTAAAAATCATTGCCTTTTATCCCAGGACACTGTATGCAGCATTGCAATAAAACTTAAACCTGAACACTCAAATACTGGTATTTTTGTCAGTAATGACCTGCTAGACTCAATGAGACTTACTTCTGTAACATATGTATTGGGTTACTTTGTAGAACTCCTGAAAATAGGAAAGAAAACTTATAAACAGGAAACCTCTCCCCTGCTGAAATTAAACTCTAACTATTGTACAGTAAACTATTGCTACCTCCTCCAGCCCTATATTTATTTTATATTTATATTATGTATATTCACTGTTTTTAATATGACTGTACACCGCCCCGAGTCCCTTCTGGGAGAGGGGCGGTCTAGAAATTAAATAAAAGTTTAAAAAGTTAAAGTTAAAGTGAATTATGAGCAAACCCAACATTTCCAGTACTAATCTTTAACTTCATTTAGTAAGGGGTATTTTCTACCTCCAACTTATTCAGGATCTCTTTAATAAACATTGTAGCTGAGAAACATAGAATGAATAATACAAGAGATCTATAGTCCAGCTTTATTTTTGTTTTGTTAAACTTCAAAAATTGTAATTAACATTTCATTTTAAAAACTCTTCACATTTTGGCTATTAAATATAATTAAAACAACATAACTTTACTATTATAAATAAAAATTATATACATAAAGAAACATCACACTGTTTGGTATTAACTTATGTCTGTTCTAACCAGCATGGTGATATTATGCTAACAACAAAACTCATATTCATATAGAATTAACCCTTTAAGATTAGAGCTATTTAGATCTTATAAAACACAGAATATTCATCATAGATCCTATTTTGGAAAAGAGTTGAATAATATGCAATTTGTCATGAGAAGAAATGAGAAACAGTAAGTGTGTTTGAAGGACTAATGAGAAAAAAAGATAAAGCAACCTAATGCTCAAGAAAAGCAGGGCCAGATGTTCTTCCTGGAAGATCAGATATATAGCAATAGACAAAGGATCAGCCAGCCATGCAGAGCAGAAACAAGCAGCCCCCATTTGATGATAATGTGGCATTTTCATCAAATGCTGGCAAACTTGGAGAAGCAGCAGACCTATCCCTGGGAACATCTGATACTTGAGAAGGTATCTGGCCTGATTCTCATGCCAAGTAGTCATAGAATCAGGAGCCAGTGGGCGCTTCCAAAAAGTAATTTATCAATAAAATGCCTCACTGATTAGCTTGTTTTCATGATGCTGTAACCATTCCCATCTGTGTTGAGTACCACCTGTCATTTGCCTCAATGAAACACTATTTTGACCTAATATTTGCTAAGTTGCCAATACTGTTATCTGTGAAGAAGCATAGTAATTTTACAGTGGCTTCCATCAGTTTATAAAATCTTGGGTTCTTTTTAAAATGTATTTCTTAAAACTGATCTTCCTTCACTCCATTCCTGCTCCCAGCTTTTAAGTACTGTGTCACCATAGTTACGGTTATTCAGGGAAAAAGTGTGTAAATGTGGCCAGGCATCTATATCACCCTTACTGGATCTATTCATAATTTCTCCATCCAGCTACATCACCAAGCACCATGGCATTATCAATAAATAGGATTTTCTGTGAAAATTATGAGAGTTGTAGTTCAAACTATCTAGTGCCATGTTAAGAAAAAATGCATTATAACACTGTGATAAATGTAAGAAAATCCCATTTACCAATAAAAGACTCATTTGGCCACTGGGTTATCACTCTGCGGGATCGTATTCTGCCCCATACATCCCTGCGACCAATTCGCTCGCACAGAGAGGGGCTCCTCCAGGTGCCGTCCGCTAGACAATGTCGTGGGGCGGCGCCTAGGAGTAGAGCCTTCTCTGTGGCGGGCCCAGCCCTGTGGAATGACCTCCCTCCGGATATTAGGAATACCTCTGACCTCCGCTCCTTCCGTATTAAGCTTAAGACCCACCTATTCCAAGCAGCTGGCCTGGCTCAACTTTGATCTAACCATATCGCTCCTGACGGGTTTTTAACTGGGTATTTTAATTATATTTAATTTCTAGGGGTTTTATATACTGTATTTTAATTGTTTTTATCAATCGACCTCCTCCTTGTGTATGTTTCAGTGTATGTCTTTGCTATATGTTTGTTTTGTTTACATATTTATTTCGTATGTTTCGTTGTACGCCGCCCCGAGTCCTTCGGGAGAGGGTGCGGCTAAGAAATAAATATATTATTATTATTATTATTATTATTATTATTATTATTATTATTATTATTATTATTATTATTATTATTATTATTATTATTATTATTATTATTATTATTATTATTATTATTACTCCAGGACCTGTATTTAGGACTAGAAAAACTTCTCTAGGATAGGAACCAGGTCTTTAAAATTAAATCATTTATATAGATAGCTAGATAATCTGCCAAATTCATTGTTGGTAGATCTGCTCTAACAGCAGGTAGGATTCCAGAAATCATTATGCCACAAGTGGGAAAAGGTTATTTTTTCAGTCTATAATATGATGTCAAACAGGTGAGGTAATAATCGGCTCTGCCTTGTTGCAAATGGACAAATTAAGCACCAAGACACAAAAACTAAGAGATTATCTATCTTAATACTTCCATAAAGATCTCTTATTTAACAGCTTTCTATAAACTACTCAGAGGGATTGTTGTAATTGGTTTAAAATTGCCTGATAAAATTGTATCCATGTAAGATGATGTCTAGTTGATAATGTAAAGTTCTTAAGCTTTATTGGGGGGGAAAACTAAGTACGTTTTTCGATTCTGTCCCACTGAGAAAGCATCTTTCATGCTAACTTTATCCTTTTTAACCAAATACATAAAAGCAAATTCAGGTTTAACACTTTCATTATTCTGAAAGTATACTAGAAACTCTACTAATCCACACATTGGTGTATATGTTTCCATTTCAGAATTTAGTCTGGAATTCTAAGGGTGGATAATGACAGGACACTACCATAGAATACTAATTCCATGTGATGGCTCCCAGAGTCTATGATTTCCATACATCTTTATACCGTTTAACAAAACTTAATCAATCCAGAAAAGTTTGGCCAATCCAGATACTTCCCCCTCTCCCCCCCATTTTCCAGCACTTTTCTCCAGAGTGTCATTGTCTCATTTAATTCACAAGAGGGTGCACATTGAGCTGACAGCCCAAGTTTTACATCCAAGTGCCATGCGACAGGGTGAGCTCATGCTACTTGCCTCAGCTCCTGTCCACCTAGCACAGGAGTGTCAAACTCGATTTAACTGAGGGCCACATTGGGGTTGTGTTTGACCTTGGGGGCCAGGTAGAAGTGGCCAGGGTGGGCATGGCCAGCTCGTTGTCACTTGTGTTAGGGTTGCCTGTGGCAACCTGAGCACTCTGCCAGGAAAAACGGAGCTCGGGAGGCTGCGACAGGCTTCTGCAACCCTTTACCAGCGAAAAGGGAGCTTGGGAAAGTGTCCCAAGCTCCATTTTCACTGGCGAATGTTGTAGGAGGCTTTCGCAGCCTCCCAAGCTCCATTTTCGCTGGCAGAGGCATCACAATCCTTTGCTGTTTCCAGGGCAGCACCTTAGCTATATCCTAGAGATTGAGTGACAAATATATAACAGAGAGTAATCCTTCACTCCATTCTCTATCCACATCCTACTGCCCCCCTGTGGCCAGAGGACCATAAAATATAGTACTAAAATGCCACAAATTTCACATCTTCACCTTGTGTTTTTTAGACTTTTCATTCTATGGCCTAAATTCTTTCTGAATAAATATTTCTGCCTTTTTAACAGGTATTCCATACTTCATACATGTCCATTTATAGAAGTGCATGGCATAAAAGTATATGTCATTATGTCATGGTATTATATTGTGACTGGCACAATAAACATTGACAATATATTGCCATTTGCATTCTGATGATTAATTAGTTGATAAAGTTATAAAGTTAAGATATTTGAATAACTTTTCATTATAGTATATAAATTCATAGTTGACAGCTGGTGACAGTGAACACATTTTATTTCAGTTTATAAAGCTGAAAAAAGGATATTTGAAATTATTCTTCCTGCCATTAAATAAATGTATATTTGCAAGAATGACATTATAGTAATATAGCACCAACTATTTTTGTGAATAGCTGCAATGAATGTGTACTATTTTAAACAATTCTAGAAGTGCACTGAAAGAAAGCTATTGAAATAATTTCGAACATTAGCTCATGGACTAAAATCCAAACATATATAAACTTTAATTCATGGACTATAGCAAACTGTTCTCAGAGCCTTAAAACACAACCATGATGTGGCTTTTACATTCTCAAATGAAGTTATATAAAACATAAATAATAAGCACATAGACAAAAGTGCACTAAAAAAATGAATAAAGTGGCAACTTAAAAGTTTCTGAAATCTCCAAAATGGTACTCTGCTGATGGAAGATTCCTTATCCAACATTGAGAATTTATGTGCTAATATTCTCAGTTCATTCATCATTCATTTCGTTTATTTGATTTTTGTCCCACTTTGATTATTTTATAACTCAAAATGGTGAACATAGATAATACTCCTTTCTTCTTCTATTTTCCCCACAAAAATAATTATATGATTATATAGATTAGGTTGAGAGAGGAAGTGATGGATCCAAATTCACCCAGCCAGTTTTCAAGCCTAAAATGAGACTAGAACTCACAGCCTTCTGGTTCCTAGGCCAGGACTTTAATGACTATAGCTAACATTATAATTGTCTATAGATATTCTCAATCATCCGCATCAAGATTGATATACTGTAAATGATTCCTCACCATTCAATCAGAACTGAAGAAGTTTCTTGGATGAGAAGTGAACATTTTCAAGGGGAAAAAAAACCCAAGGAAGTCCTGTTGCCTTTTGAAAAGCACTTTTGGAACTAACATACTAAGATTTTATAACCTTTTTTCTAAGGTTTTGGTTGGGTTATGAGAATGAAACATGCATGGGCTCATTTTCATTTATCAAATGTACTTAGAATAAATGCTTATTCTTTTTAATTTTTCATGGCACTAAGTCATATTAGTCTGCAAAAAAGAATGAGAAATGTTTTAATTTGTTTAATATATTAACATTTCCTAGAAATTTTTTGAAAAATCAAAATGAGTCTCCTTAAATTCTGCAAAACTCTGCAATGTGTTATAGTCAATAGCAATAACACTTAGACATATATGCTTCATAGTGCTTTGCAGCCCTCTTTAAGCGATTTACAGAGTCAGTACATTGCCGCCTAACAATTTGACCTTGGAAGGATGGAAAGTTGAATCAACCTTCAGCAGCTCAGAGTCAAACTCCTGAAGTGAGCAGTGAGTTAACTTGCAGTAATGCCTTCTAACCACTGTGCCACCATGGCTCAGTGTAAGAATGCAACTCTTCTGTACACTATATAATATTTTGAAAATTGTAATTCATTTGTAAAATAATCTGCAGCATCTTGATATTTTGTCAGGTTCTCAATTTGTCTTCAAATGAAGCTTTTCTTGCAAATGGGCAATTATAAATTAAGAACCTGTATTATTGGGATTATTATAGGGGGCATGGTGGTTCAGCAATTAAAGATGTTGAGTTTGTCAGCTGGAAAGTTGACAATCTTGGTTCCACCCCACATGATGGGATGACCTCCAGTTATTGAACTGCCCATCTAGCAGTTCAAAGGCATGCAAATGCAAGTAGATAAATAGGTACCATTTTGGTAGAAAGGTAAGAGTGTTCTGTGAGCTTCGGAATATAATCATGCTGGTCACATGAACATGGAAATGTCTTTGGACAACACTGACTCCATCAGCTAAGAAATGGAGATAAGCACCACCCCTCGGAGTCTGACATGACTGGATAGGAGAAACCTTTACCTCTACCTTTATTATTTACACATTAATTTTAAGATTTAATAATCTTTACTTTTCTTAGCAGTTCTTGCCTTCTGCTTCGAATGAACTGAGTTCTAATTGTTTGGCCTTTCTTTTACACAAATATAGATCCATACAAATTTAAAATTTAAAATAGCTTTCTAATGCTTCTATTATTTTTTTCAAAAATTCATCAGGATTACAGTAACAAAGTTCATAGAAGAGTAAATTAATATTTATTTCTACTCATAAATTTTCAAAACAATGTGCACTGATACTAATCTAATGCTGCAAAATGCTATATTGTACTTATTAGCAATTTAGGTACTTAGAGAAAAAAATGAGCATCATTTAATACAGGAAAATTATATGAATGAACCAGGGACGTGCGGTGAGGTTTATGACTGGTGAGGCTGGTGACGTCATCAAACCGCGTGGTTGCTCCAATCGCACAGGCGCAGCCCGACCGGAGAAGTTTCTCTTCTCAGAAATGTCAGAAAGGCAGGTTGCCACAGCTCCACTGAGAAGACATTTCTGAGAAGAGAAACTTCTCCTTTCTCCTCCTCCCCCCCACTCCCTTCTAGCACTGATGATGTTACCTAGGCATTTTTTGCATTGGGCGAGCCCGGGATCCTTGCAAGGGGAATGGGATCACGTGTGCAGGAGGCTCCTCAGCGCCAGCCTCAGATCAGCGGGAGCCGCGGTCCCTTTCCCTTGCACATGTGGTCCCATTCCCCTCCTTCCTGAGCCAACATGAAGGGGACCGCGGCTGCGCTGATCTGAGGATGGCATTGAGGAGCCTCCTGCACACGTGGTCCCATTCCCCTTGCAAGGATCCCAGGCTCACCCGATGCAAAAAATGGCGAGATCGGCGCACTTGGGGCTGCTGCTGCGATCCAGGGAGGCTAAACGAAGCTGCGCGCCTCTCCCAGCCACTTTCGCGGCTTCCTGGAGTAATTTTTTATTTTATTTTCATGATGAGAGCGGTGAGGCTCTGCCTCCCCTGCCTCCCCTGACTGCACATCACTGGAATGAACAGACTAAACCAGTGATACTGGGTAAATGTAAATCAGTTACTAGACTAGATGTTATCATCTCTTTCCAATCATATATATCTCAGGAGAAATATATATTCCCTAGACAGGATGTGTCATTTGTACCAGGTGTTTTGGTCCAGATATTTAAAAAAAGAATCCCATAAACCCGAAGTTTTCTAATTCCTCTTCTATGATACCTATGCTGATTTTCTTCTCTATATTTCAAAACTAGGTCTCATGGCCCTTCCTCAAGATGGCATGCTGAACGACAGACAGTTTTTTTTCTCCTATTGATGAACAGCTGATTTTACCACCAAAAGTGGTTAGTTGGTGGCTCTGCTCTCCATGTTTTAAAGGACATTTGGATGATCATGCATTGGTGGAGAAGAAGAGATGTGTGTGTGTGTGTCTAGATACCTGCAATTCTGCAATCACAAGGTCTGGTCTCTTGACATTTTTTCCTTTCAGTTGCTCATTTTTCTTAAGAAGGCCTAGATTTTAATTGCACTTTTTCAAGCTTTACAATTTCTTGATTTATCAGTAGTTGACTTCTGGCTTATTTTATAACTCCTTGCTGAATTTTTACAACTTTTTTCTGTTCTTTCACTGGTTACTATTAAATTCCAAACTATCTCTTAGCCATAAGGAACCTTACAGTGGGAATTTACACAGGATTGTACAACACATTTTGCTCTTTCTAGCTTTTTGCTTTTTCTTTTTTAAAAAAGAGCCTTAATGTTGATCTTTTAATTTTTGATGGGAAATTTCCCTTTTCTTTAACCTTGGCCGTGTGTGTGTGTGTGTGTGTGTTGTTGTTGTTGTTGTTGTTGTTGTTGTTGTGTCTAAGCTGTTATGATGTATCTGCTTCACTTGTCCTTGAAGAGAGAACAAAAGTGTTTCACATGCCTCTAAAAGGATATTAAAAATCAAAAGGGAAATACAAATAACTTGGGTATTTTTTTTCCTTATTGGATTTACAAAAGAGATATGATAAAGGCCTAAATAAATTTCTGCAATGGGATAAAGAAGAAATGAAGAGAAATCAAATCCTTCAATAATATTTGAATGAACTAAAGATTAAGACTGTTACAAATAAAGGAAGAAATATAAAGTTGGTTTAGTTAATCAAAATTAAAACAAAGTATGATATAACTTTTGGCAATCCTTTGTAAATTATCAAATGAGGAAAAGAGGATGTTTTGTGGTTTTCCTATAGATAGGATATGGGATATAGGATGAGGGCACAATTGTTTGTAACCTCAGAGGTAGTAAAGGGGCACTAAATTTGTTTATACCTGTGATTGTTGTTATTATTTGGTTTTTTTTGTGTTAGAAGCATCACATAAACTTTTGAAAAAAGTTGGATATCGCTTCTTTACATATTTCTTTTTCTTACATTTTCTTTTTTCCCTTGCACCTTTCAATCTATCTTCTTTCTCTAGTTTCTTAAGTTTTTATTAGATTTTACTATTGTAATAAAAATTCCTAATATTCTTAATATTTTTTATTTTTATATATAGGAATATATGATATAGATAGCTAGATAGCTAGCTAGATAGCTAGATAGCTAGCTAGCTAGCTAGATAGATAGATAGAGAAAATGAATGATAAAAGTAAATTCCACATTCCCTCAAAGCTGTATTGTGTTATAAATAGAAATTATGTACAATTAAATTGAGAGATGTTTTTAGGCTGCCTTGAAATATAGATAGATAGATAGATAGATAGATAGATAGATAGATAGATAGATAGATAGATAGATAGATAGATAGATAGATATAGATAGAGAGCTACATTCTATCTGTTCTATTTCTGTTACTTATTGTTACTTAATTACTTCTGCAACTTACTTACGCTCTTTTTTCTGTTCTCTTTTTATTCCCACTTACTTTTACTATTGATTAAACAGTAAAATACTTGAACTTGACTTTTACTAAATGTTTTGTGATTTTAATGTATTTTTAATAGAGGTATGGATATGTTACGGTGAAAGACCGAAATCTGGTGAATGTCGACATTCACCGGTGAATGTCGACATTCACCAGATACGCTTGGTGAATGTCCGAAAATACCCTTATCCTCTCGACACCCTTACCCTAATCCCCTTAACCTAATACCTCGGCAGATATGCTTCCTTTTAAGCGTCTTCTATTCGCGGAGTTTTTTTTTTATGTCGATCGCAGGATCGCAGGTTTTTTTAAAAAAACTCCGCGAATAGAAGACGCTTAGAAGGAAGCATATCTGCCGAGGTATTAGGGTAAGGGGATTAGGGTAAGGGTGTCGAGAGGATAAGGGTATTTTCGGACATACACCCTCACCCTAATCCCCTTAACCTAATACCTCGGCAGATATGCTTCCTTTTAAGCGTCTTCTATTCGCGGAGTTTTTTTTTTATGTCGATCGCAGGATCGCAGGTTTTTTTAAAAAAACTCCGCGAATAGAAGACGCTTAGAAGGAAGCATATCTGCCGAGGTATTAGGGTAAGGGGATTAGGGTAAGGGTGTCGAGAGGATAAGGGTATTTTCGGACATACACCCTCACCCTAATCCCCTTAACCTAATACCTCGGCAGATATGCTTCCTTTTAAGCGTCTTCTATTCGCGGAGTTTTTTTTTTTATGTCGATCGCAGGATCGCAGGTTTTTAAAAAAAAACTCCGCGAATAGAAGACCTTTAAAAGGAAGCATATCTGCCGAGGTATTAGGTTAAGGGGATTAGGGTAAGGGTGTCGAGAGGATAAGGGTATTTTCGGACATACACCCTTACCCTAATCCCCTTACCCTAATACCTCGGCTCCTCGCTTCCTTTTAAGCGTCTTCTATTCGCGGAGTTTTTTTTTTTATGTCGATCGCAGGATCGCAGGTTTTAAAAAAAAAACTCCGCGAATAGAAGGGTGTCGAGAGGATAAGGGTATTTTCGGACATTCACCAAGCGTATCTGGTGAATGTTGACATTCACCGGTGAATGTTGACATTCACCAATTTCGGTCTTTCACCGTAACAGATATATTTGAATGCTTACATTGTTTTACCTTAAAGTCAGGGATGAAATCTACTTACCGGTTAGCAAATGTGAACATGCACATGTGCAGAGCATCAAAAGCAGACAGGAAGACGTCTGGGCAGGTGGACGGAGCCTGTTACCAAGCACACCTGCAAAGGTAAGTAGAACAGCAGTGGGAGGGAATCCACTGTGCTTTCTAGCTAATATAAATCATGTGTCACAACTGATCATCGGAAATACCGGTTTGCCCAAACTGGTAGCATTTTTTTACTACTGGTTTGGGTGAACCGGTAGCTTGGTTTACTACCTGTTTGGGCAAACTGGTCCAAACTGGTAGCATATCACCCCTGCTTAAAGTGATATAAAAATATTCAGCCAGAACTTCTTCAGGGAACATAGTTTGCAGTAAATAGAAATTTATTTTAACTTTCTTTGATATTTTTTAAAAAAATCTCTGACAGGGTATACATTACTACTTTGACACTTCTGAGTCTAAGTTCTTGTGCTTGAGAAGAAACAGAGAGCTGACTGATATGGGCTTCCCAGAATCGTTTTCAGGAATTTCGTATCTACTACTTTAAACTGATTTAAACCGATAACAAAGATTAAGCAAGGAATTTGCTGGATGCAATATCTGTGTGTGGGAAGGAATAAAAGCTTCCTTACCATTCAATCTTCCCTTATTCCTCACTTACCAATAACCTCACAGCCATTTCCAGTGCAAAAAGTGAGAAACTACACATAAACCAGTGATAAGGAACTTGACACAAAGAATGAAATTGACAAAAGGCACCAACCCATTCAGGTAACCATTATTTTCAGGATGTTCCCTCATAAACAAAAGATCCTTTCTTCCAGGAGACTCCCACTTCTACCTATAATGCTAGTTGAGCATGAAATAAGCAAAAACTACAGCTCAGTAGGGTGCCTGAACTTAAAATATACCCCTTTTGGAAGACCAATCAATTGCACTTCCCAAGAATTCCTAGAGGAAGGTCTCTGCTTACATGCTTTTGAGGAACAAAGGAAAGATTTTCCTATAAAAGAAACCTCTGTAGGAAATTCACCATTGTAATCTCCAATCAGTTGATCTTTTTCCTTTCACCTGCCTCATGGTTTTTTTTGGGGGGGGAGGGGGGCCCTGTATTTTTTAAGCCCAGTTCGGAAACAGACCTGGTTTTACTTTCTCTATCCATATCAACCAACTTAGTTCTTTAAAATCCATTTTTTTAAAAAAAACTTATTTTGCTTTTTAACATAATTCTTAACATTATGTACAAGTTATTTAAAAATACTACATCAACATACAAATGGCACAGGACCTAGTTACCTGCGGGATCGCATCTTACCTCATACATCCCTGCGACCAATTCGCTCCCACAGGGAGGGACTCCTCCAGGTGCCATCCACTAAGCAATGCCAACGGGCGGCGCCCAGGAGTAGAGCCTTCTCTGTGATGGGCCCAACCCTCTGGAACAACCTCCCCCCCGATATCAGAACCACTACCGACCTCCGCTCCTTCCGACAGAAACTCAAGACCCACCTGTTCCAATTAGCTGGCCTAGCCCATTTATAGTCCCATTTTTACCTCCTGGCAAACATTTTATTCTGGGGTAGCTTTTTAGGGGTAGTTTTTAATGTATCTCTAATTTTAATTTTAATTATTATTGTACAGTTTATATGTTACCTCCTCCATCTATATTTATCTATATTTATCTATATCTATATGTATTTATATTGTGTTTTAATATACCGCCCCGAGTCCCTTCTGGGAGAGGGCGCGGTTTATAAATTAAATAAAAGTTAAAGTTAAAGTTAAATCAATGGACCAATCCAGATATTCTGTCAGACTTGGAAGTGTAAAAGCTTTATATTTATATTGATGTGCTAAGTGTTTGGAATTGGCTGCCTCTGCTTGATCAGAACTACATCAACCAAAGGTCTTGAAAAACCCTGAGATAACAATCAAAATTCACTATGATGACCAAATAGCCTAATTTTTTTTTCTGTAAAAATGAAGGCATCTTAGCTAGAAGTTGCACAACTGAATAGGAAGGAAGATTTGTCTAGCTGGAAGACATCTCTAGGCCAGGGGTGTCATATTCCATTTTATTGAGGGCAGCATCAGGATTATGTTTGACCTTGGAGGGTGGAATGGTCATAGCCACAGTGGGTATGGCCAGCTTAATGTCACTCATGTTGGGAGTGTCAATGGTGGCTCAGCAAAAACGGGCTCTGTTGTGGCCTGCCAGCAGCCAGCAGAGCTGGTGGCAGACTCAGACGATGAGATTAGAGAGGGACTAGGCCAGTTCTGGAGTCTGGGGAAGGCTATGATGGATGCTCTGTGTTGGATGTAGAGATAGAGCCTGGCCATCCAACATTTCCCAGCCACTGGAGAGGCTCCCGAGCTCCATTTTTGCTGGCAGAGGCACTGCGGGCCAGTCCTTTGCTGTTTCTAGGGTGGCCCTGCAGGCCAGATCTAAGCATCCCATGGGCCAGATCTGCCCCTTCTCCGGCCTTGAGTTTGACACCCCTGCTCTAGGGGGTTTACAATGTAAGCATTATTTGCATATAGCCCCCAGCAATCTGGGTCCTCATTTTGACTCAACTTGGAAGGATGGAAGGCTGAGTCAACCTTGAGTTCCATAAAATCAAACTCCAAACTGTGGGCAGAATTTACCTGCAATATTGTACTTTAGCCAAACTGCCACCAGGGGTCATATTTCTATATAGTCGTAGTTCCTGGGAATCTGGGATAACTTAAAATGGGGGATGGTTGCTGTAAATTAACATAGCACAAGAAGTCTGATCTCTATTACTGGAGGGCAGTGGGCAAATTTGCCAATCTAATATCTTAAAATTAAACTTCACCTGGCAATAGCAGATTTTTGCATTTTAAGCAAACACCTGCTTCTATCACTTAAAAGGAAATTGGTGGTGGTGGTGGGAGAAAATGTTTAAAAGTTCACAATCCTCCCTTTTATACATGTACATAACCCTGGTTTTCAAGTGTTTTTTTAAGACTTTTGATTTGCCATACTGTTAATGCAATAGAAGTTCTAAATTAATATACTCAGCTCCCACTAAGGCAGGGCTCAACAATATTGCAAATTTTTACAAACCTCCTCTAATTAAGGTTGCTGAACATCAGTGCAATGTTTTAATAATGCCTAAGCATCTTTTCTTTCTTTCTCTGTTCACCTATTTCTGCTTCAGTTTTGTTGCCTCCTGTTTCTTTCCACAGGATCAAAAAATTCTACTGGATCAGACCAGAGTCCAGTTTAATCTTTTTGTTTCCACCATCGCTGGATGTCTCTAGGCTGCCTGCAAACAAGAGGAGACCATCCCTCTCTTGCTAATAATGTTCCCCTGAAAATATTCATCAGTAGATCAGTACTACTGCTAGTATTACTAGCTCATAATAAACATGCCCTTCACAATTCCATCCAATCCCATTTTAAAGCTATTCAAGAAAATGGTCATTACCACATCTTGTGATAATGAATTTCACAGGTTAATTTTCTTTCTTCCCAGTGCATTAAATCCTTCCTCTTATCCCATCTCCATCCTATGTTTTCTTCTTTGTGGAAGGAGAAAAGGCAGTGTAAGTTTATGTGTCTCTATATGCGTAACAGAATGGCTGATATATGCACCTGGGGACCTATCATTGGGGAACTTTATTTTACAGGCAATTAATTTTAATCAGTAGTTATTACTTTAATTATTTTGAAGTATTTTTTTCTTTCTACCCTATACTTTTTTGGCAGATACACACATATCCATGAGACACATGCACGCATTTACTGGGAAGAGGGAAATCTCCAGGACTGGTTCCTGCTAACTTTCTTTCTTTCTTTCTTTCTTTCTTTCTTTCTTTCTTTCTTTCTTTCTTTCTTTCTTTTCTTCCTTCCTTCCTTCCTTCCTTCCTTTCTTTCTTCCTTTTCTCATCTCATCTCAAGGCAACTCTGGGTGGCTTATGTCATTTCATCCTTTTAACAACTGACAGTTGTATACAATTGAATATTATCTTTCTGAATATGAAAGATTTCCATACTTGAGCTCATCATGGCTATGAATAGACTTCTCTCTTTTTTAAAAATAAATTAATCCATCTAAGGCAGTAGCCATTGTAATGTAGCATCATTAAGTTTTTAAAAATGGGAAAATATATGAAGCTGGATGAGAGGACAATCAATATAAACAACTAGAAATGGCCTTTAAAAAAAGTCACTTTCATTCTAAGCAGTTTCTCCCTTTACACTTCTAATCTCACAAATCATCTTAATCATGTACACCAGGGATAGGTTCCTGCCAGTTCTAACCTCTTCTATAGAAAAGGTTCCACAAATCTACAGTGCCGTTTAGAACCGGTTCCAGCTCCCCACCGCCCGTCCGCACATCATCAAGATGAAGAGCGAGAGGAGGAATTCTGGGAGTCTATAAGTCTTAAAGCTGTCAAGTTTGAACACTCCTGGGGTTTTTTTCTAAAGGGTTAGCGGTGCAAGGGTCTTGTAACTTGACAGCTTTAAGACTTACCTGCTTCAAATGCCAGAGTTTCTGAGCCAACATTTTGGTTGCTAAGCAAGAGCGTTGTTAAGTGAGTTTCACCACATTTTACAGTTGGCCATGCCCACTCAGTCACATGACTGCCAAGCCACTCCTACCCAGTCACATGGCTGGCAAGCCACTCCCACACAGTCACAAGGCCCGCAAGCTACTCCCACAAAGCAGGCCACACCTACAGAAGAGGTTCTAAATTTTTTTGAAACCCACCACTGATGTACACCCTTTAACATATTCTACCCAATTAACACAGTCTTTACCTCTTCCAAAAATATTTTGTAGATCAAATCAGTTGGTTCAAGCTATCATATTTTGGAAACTAGGTTCATATCTCAGTATTCAACTGCTTTGAAACTTATTGAATTTGGTACCCAACACATTTTGATATGAAAATACTGTCCTGGTTTGTTTGGTACTTGATGTGCAAAGGAGAGCGTGTCAGTTTTGGCTGCTTGGTGACTTGATACCCTATTTTTTTAAGCTTATAAATATGTATAGGGCTTGGACCCTTGGCTTGGCGGCCTTGATTGAGCTGAAAAGTTAAGAAGGGTCAGACTTGGGTGAGACAGAGGGATAAAGACACCACTAGGAAATCCAGAAGTATAGAGTGGAAATTCAAATTTGGAAGAAGACAGTAGCTCCCCATTTTCAAAATTGTGGCCAAGAAAAGGAGAGGTTCAACCTAGAAATAAGGAGACATTTTCTGACAATGAAAACACTTAACCAACACTTAACTTGCTTGTAGGGGCTTCATCACTGAAAGCTTTCAAGAAGAAACTGGACAACAATCTGTCATAAATGGTATAGGGTTTCCTGCTTGAGCAGGGGGTTAGACTAGATGACCTACAAGGTACCTTCCAACTCTTATTTCATTCTTTTCTATTTCCAACTGAAACAAAGGGTAAATTCATGTTATCTCAAATTTTTGCAAGAAAACATAAACCATTCCTTTCACTTGCAAAGGTGAGCAAATCTGCAATTCTCATTACATTTTTAGTACATGTAAAAACTGCATGTTGTAAGCAGAGTTGCCTTGAGGTGAGATGGGGAGCAAACAAATTTAATAAATACAAAATTAAAAACCTCCACCATCATTTAGTGTATATTATGTGTGAAATAGAAATGTCTTTATTGATGTTCTCAGTAGATCATACACACCAATAAATCTAGAAAAAGTAGCATGTATGAATGTATAAAACAGTATACATTTAACTTTTCCCATAAACTTCTCATTATGTGTCTTGTTACTCTTTTGTCCATGAGTTAATCTTCATGTCAACAAAGTAGCAGGTGAATCAAGGGATATGATTGTGCAAATTGATGGAATTCTAAAGTCACTTGGCCTTACCTGATGGGACAACTGGCAACAACCAACAAGGTTTATTGTTTAGCTTTAGTTTGTCAGGATTCCATTTCTAGATTTGAAATTTAGCACAATGATCATGGGATGACTGCATTCTCAATTTCAAGATCAATGTTGGCAGAAAAAAGAAGAGTGCAGACCTCTAGATATGCTGCCTCCCAGGGACCAGACAGAATGCAAATTCTTGGTGCGCCCTTGAAGAACTTTTCCCTTTAAAGTCTATAAAGAGTCTCAGTCACCAGGTCATGGTTATCCCAAAGGTGCTTTTTTTCAAGAGGCAACTGGACTTTCTGGTTTTTCTTTGAAGACCTTTCGCTTCTTGGATAAGAAGCAAAACATCTTTGAAGAAAAATCAGGATCCATCTGCCTCTTGAAAAAAGCACCTTTGGGTTCCCCTTTGAAGTCTACAGTTGCTGCCAGTCCCTGTAGGAGCCTAGTCCCCTGTCAAATGCCATCTCCACTGAATGTTGGGGATGTATTCGTGTGTCCCACTGTACTGCACAATAAAATCCAGCCATCTCACCCAGAGGCCTTTCAATAGTGTTGGGTTCCCCACAGAACAGTGGCTGAAATATAGTTCCACACATTTGGGAAACAGTCAAGGCAAATGAAAGCAAGGAGGCTGATGGAAAGACGTGTTAAAGACCTATCCTGCCTCAGAAGTTTGGATTCAATAGCTAAATGTTATGGAGATTCTCAGTCATCCAGGTTGTCCCAAAGGTGCTTTTTTCCTTATTTTTCTTTAAAGAGTTTTCACTTCTCATCCAAGAAGCTTCAGCTCAACTATTGGATTCAGTAGTTCCCCAGAGAGACCAGTGGAACTGCCGAAGCCTTGACAAAATGTATCGCTCGGCAGAAAATCGGAGAAAAATATTTTTTCCCCGGTTTGTTCGTTTCACTTAAAGTTGTCCGATAGCGGCAGGAGGTGAAGAGCCTCTGACTCAACAGCTTTGCGCCCCCTCCCAAGACAGCGCCAAGAGCTGAAGCTGCCTCCAACGCCAAACGCGGGACAAACAGAGACTAAGGAAACCGCGGGCGAGGGGTGGGGGGGATTTGAAGTCACCCATGCGCGATCGCCCGAGGCCCCTCCTGTCTTCCGGAGGAGCCATAAAATACCCTCGCCGAGGCGCGCAGCCCCACATTGGGAAAGCTGAGCTATTGGCGAGGAAAAACGCCCAATACCAATCCGGGAGAGGCAGAACAAGCGAGAGTCTCACACAACACAAAAGGTGAGCAGGCGCCTGTTCCGAATCGCATCGCTTTCTTTCCGTCCCTTTCTTCTCTTTTATAGGAAAAGTCGCCTCTACTCGCGGAAAATTCGACCGGACTGAGTTTCCTCGATGTCTACTACCTTCCCTGTCCCTTCAGACCTCCTTTCCTTCGGCAACCAGTTCCTTCTGAGGAAAGCTTTCCATCCAGCGCCGTTTTCTTGCGCTTTAAAAGCTCGCCACTTTTCCCGCGCGATGCTGAAGCAGTCTAAGCGTGTGGCTAAGTTCCTTAGGACTTTTATCCCTGCCATTTAGCTCCCCAGGACCCGGGCGTATAAGAGAGACGTGCCGCCTGCTCTTAATATACCTTTATTTCCTCTAGTCTGGAAGTTGGGTCATGGCAACTGGATTTCTTTTCTTTGCGTTTGAAGCATTTCGCTGCTTATCCAAATAAGCGTCTTCAGGCTGATTAGTTGGATAAGCAGCGAAATCTTTCAAATCCAAAGAAAAGAAGTCCAATTGCTATGACTCAACTTCCAGATAACTCTCTCTGGATGACTGAGAATCTTCATCGCTTTATTTCCACTTCTTTCCGGAGAAAGATTCCTCCTTTCTCTTTTTCTTTTCTTTTCTTTTCTTTTCAGGCAACTGGAATTCCTTTGTTATCAGCAGTTTATGGGAAAAAGTTAAAATAATGTGAAAACAAGCCAACAAAACCCCAATAAAATAAACAAGACTTTCTAAAGAATGTAACATCTGGATTATATAATAATTTTGGATTATATCGGTTTCTGTGTGGTTGGGAAAGGATTTGTTGGGCAGCTAGTGTAAATCCACATCTGTTTTTAATCAAAGGACCCCAATGTTAATTTTTCCATTTTCACAATGGAAGAAAAGGTGTGTGTTTTGTGTGTGGAGAGTATCCTAACATTCAGACACAAATCCTAGAGCTCAGTTGTAAGCATTACTGAATTAGCAGTGATTGGAGATTTTCAATCATTTTCAATGCCTCATTGTTATGCAGCTAATGAGAACATTTGGCACCAAACCTGCAAATGTAGTAAGTTTTCAGCTGAATTTTATAAACAACATATAAGAATTAGGCATTTTTAAAAATAAAACATACCCATGAGAAGATCTAGACAAACTCATACAATATATTTATTCTGCAATCCTGTGCCAATTGATGGAATTTAGCGGGGAAGGTGATTCCATGATGTTTTCTATTTTTAATCCTATTGTTTCTTCTATCATAGTTTTCTTTTTAGGGCAAATCCATTAAGGAAGGAAAAGATGAAATAGCTGTACTTTGCCTTTTTGAATGATATATTAGGGTGTAGACATCCTTCCACAAGGAAAAAAGGTTTTGAAATTTTAAAATAACAGCCGCTACAAAAGGAAACAGGGAAGGAATTTGATACAAGTATCTTCCTGGATGTAATTCTTCAGAATGTAATTTCATTCAGAGGAATTATATATTTTTTCTTCTTTTTACTTAAAAGAGTTCTATACTGCTCATGAACCAAAATAACCTCATAGCAATTCGTGATGCATTAAAGCCAGACCACAAACTGGTTTCCACTCAACATTAAATAATTACAGGGCTAGTAAGCAAGCTAATAAGGTTACAGAAGCATTTCTCCAAGCAACAGAGGAAAATTTCCATCCATCCATCTTCTAGTTTTAGAAAGTAGCCTCTGGACAGATAATTTTATTTCTTTATTTATCTACTTATGTAGGCTTATAAGCCAATCACAGATGACTCTAAATGGTGACTTAGTAGAGCTGAATGAGCTTCTTCTAAAAATCTTTGTGAAGGCAAATAATTGGTAACCACACATTTTTCATTCCTGGGGGAGAAGGAAACAGAGAAATATTGAAATAATCCTTTGGTTTTCCCCCCCTTGCAATTTCCTGTTTTCCTACAGATGCAGGGGACAATGCGGTTGTGGCTTCCCATGATGACACTTGCCCTGTGTTTGCTGATCTGTCTGGGAACATTGGCAGAAGCGTATCCCTCTAAACCAGACAGCCCCGGTGAGGATGCACCTGCAGAAGATATGGCCAGGTACTACTCAGCATTGAGGCATTACATTAACCTCATAACACGGCAAAGGTAGGTACCAGGGTAATATTCAGCGTAAAAGCGGGAGGGATATGATATGATTATTGTATTTTTTAAATCTTCCATTGTCTTCGTAAAAGTTTTTTTTATCCTGATGTCCTCCATATAAGAAAATGAAAGAACTTGACCATAGTGCCATTTTGATCTTAGCACATTTGTACTTCCTGTTCAATTATGCAGAAAAAATGTAGAATTGTTCCAAATGCATGTTTCTCACATGAAACTAGACTAGCTGAGTTGTTCCTGGTGAAATTTCCTTCCTATGAAACTATTAAGCAGACTGCATTTCTCTGATACCATTGGCCAACAATGGCAACTTCCCTGTTAACTTTGTCCTTTATTTTGAGGAATCTAGAGACTGTTGATCCCAACTGGTTGTATTCTTGAATTTTCCTTCCAGGTAAACTGTAATAAAAAGTAACAAAGTTCAATACTATTGCAAGGCAATCTTCAAAACATATGGCATTGATTTTATCTCATTGGTGGTGGATACATATTAAGTGGGGCCCATTGTAATCTATTGTTTTTTTTAAAAAAAATAGGCATGGAATTGTTTTTCTCTCCAATAGCAGTGAGACAGAGCTGTCGGTTTCACCATTCCTTCTCTCTACCTTTCTTAATAACTGTGATTGTCCAATAATTTAAGCTGGGCTGGCATATGGGATAAAGAAAATACCTTTGTACTTGAGATGGATCTATGTATTTTCATTTACTTTTTTTGTAATGGTCTGCAGCCTGCCTGACTTACATTTGAATTATATTCTTCCAATGGGACTTTTTTCAGATTAGGAAGTATGCATAGCCAGGTAGCTTCTGAATGTGGAAAGACATCCTATACAACAATAAAAAGCATCACCTAAAAAATCAGGTACCTTGCAATTATTAAAGACTTAAATTATACTTTAATAAGTATCAAAGCAACAAAGTATAAGGTAGAAAACAAAGGATCTTTCAAGAAAAAATGAGTTATATGAACTCCTATAATAGCTCTATTATTACTGTTTGTTAATCTATCTGATTTTGTTAATCGTGCTCAAATCACAGAAATGGCTGTTTACTCTAAGCATGCACTATCAATAGGAAGAAATTCAATCTTATGTCATGATGAAGGCCAATCCATTTTATAGTTTATGCTTTTACCAATTGTTCATTCCATCAACTTTCTAAACCATAAAAAATTATGGAATAATAAATGTGTTATTGTTGATGGTGTTATAAGACTGTTGTCTTTGCTGCAACAGACTAACAAAGTGACCATACTTAAGAATGTAGAAAAGAAGATCATATTTTTAATTTGCTCAGTGCTTGACCTCACTTTGCCATCATCAGCCCAATATGGAGCTGTCACCATAAATGCAGTTTGAACTTTTGAAGATAGAGGTGAATGGCATTGGATCCTATCAATCCTAGGCAAACATTCTTAGGAGAAAAAGGCAAAGAGAGCAAGAAGAATATTGTTCATATTGGGGAAGTAAAGAATACAATCTATGCCCTGCTTGATCTAAAATTTTCAGATACAAGCATGTTGTAGATGGGGAAATGTGACCCTTATATTGAGCATTGCATGGAGAGATTATTTTAATGAATGTAGCAGTGCTGAGGTTCATTGCTTAAAGTGGGAAGATCTTTTTTTCGACAAGGTTGATCACTAGCCTTCAGGAGACCATAAGAACGAAGGCGCAGGCAGCTCATGGACTGTATACACCCATCTCTGTTCTCTAAGTTGATCCTGCTCCCACACTTTTATCCGCAGATTTTTGTGTGCCACTTTTTCTTTTTAGGAAGGAAATATGAAGATAAAAATTAAACAAATAAAAATTGTTATCTAACCTCTCTACAACTTTGGTGTAATCAACAGAACCCCACCCCCACCCAGTTTTTTACTATGGGACATGACAAAAACTTCAAATAATTCTAATAGTTATGATCAAACATGGCAGAAACAAATGGGAGCATTGTCAGATCTTACTTTGTTAGAATCCTAAGGAATTTTATATGTGAATGATTTCTCTTATGGCGTGCGTTTCAAGACTAGACTGATTGTTTACAGAAAGTTTCCTCACTCATTTTCGGGCATCCAGTCTTTACATAATTTTCAGGAAATGTTCCAGTAGATGTAATGTGTAAAATAGGCTTCCTAGGACATATATTCACACTTGTATCATTAATAGTGAATCTCTGTATGCCAAAATGTTATTTAACTATTTATATACTAGCTTATGACAGAAATTAGTCAACTGAAAACATATTCCTATAAAATAATTTTAAACCTTTTTATAATAATTGACCTATGTCTGTGTTTGCGCATAAAAAGATTGTATATAAAATGGACCCAATAGGTCCTATAGGCTGAACAATTCAAACAAAATGCTATCTTTGTTTAAATAATCACTTAAGGGCCTTTTTATCTTAAAAGTGTCTGGATTTCCTATTGTACAGTTGCCAGATAGTGTGGATTCTTAAGCTTCATTGCAAAAAGATAAATACAGATAATCCTTGACTCACAACCATTTGTTCAGTCACCGTTGAAGTTATAATGGTACCAAAAAGTGCTTTACAATCATTTTTCATAGTTACGACTTTGCAGAATTCCCATGTGATCATGTGATCAAAATTCAGTGCTTGGAAACTGGTGTTATTTATGATGGTTGCCATGCTTGGGGTCATATGATCACCTTTTGCAACCTTCTGACAAGGAAAGTCAATGGGGAAGCCAGATTCACTTATCAACTATGTTACTAACTTAACAACTGCAATGATTCACATAGGAACTGTGGCAAGAAGGTTGTAAAATGAGCAAAACTCACTCAATAACTGTCCAGCCTAGCAACAGGAATTCTTGGCTCAATTTTGATCATAAGTTGAGGAGTACCTGTACAATGTCAAAAATCTGATGTTATTTGCATATGAATTTTATATGCTATCTACACATAAAAATAAACCTAAAATTCACTAGAATTGAAATTGAAATACAATACTTTGTGATGGAGATTATTCAATTGGCTTGTACATTATCCTTTCAATTGATTGTTTCAGTGCAACTTCCATGCCTATTTTCTTCCTTATGATTCTGTTTTCTTAAAATAAACATGGATTGGACAGCCTATCAAATAAAAGTTAGAATTCAAAGGAGCCTACAAAGAAGGGCATACAGTACATGCTGCATATATTTATTAGTGAATAAACGTCATTTTAAAGGATTTCATGATTAAGACATAACAAGAATAGACCCATTAAAATCAAAAAGATTTCTGGGCAGTTCAGTCTAGAGAGATTAGTCAAGATTTAAACTGTTGTATTTTTTAAAAAATGGCTATTATGTTTTATATTTTTTCTGAGACTTCCAAGTTTTAGTTAAAAAGTAGATTTGTATACTGTAAAATAATTAGTTCAGATACAGATCTTTAGGGTACATGCATATTGGAATTAACTTTTGAAGAGAAGTCTTAAGAAAATACTAGAGCTATAGATTATTTTAATATTTCAATGTTATAAATTGAATAATAGAAATGAAATTCAGAAGTAAAATCTCTTCCTTTTAATGTTTTAATACTATAATTCAACTGATTATAAAATATCCCATTTAGCTTCAAGAATTGATTATAACATGGTCCAGTTGGACTTAACCACTAATTGATTTACAGTTCAAAACTAATAGGATTTTATTAGATTTTTCACTTACTATGGACTCTTAGAGCAGGGAGAATTGAATTAGAAGCTTGAAGGATAATATTATCCATTGAAGTTGTTTTTGCAAATAAATAAATGATTGTCTGTGCAGTAAAATAGCTAAAAGATTTCAGGAATTGAATAGAAATCTTTTTCTTTCAGCATTTTGGTCTATATTTTATTAAAAGTTTTCTAAAGAGGAAGTAAAAACAATACAAACTAATAGAAAGTGAGAAAAATAAATTGGACAGAAAGCTAGAAGTACAAGAAAAGGAAAAGATTAACAGAAAAAGAAGAAAAGATACAAAGAAATACTTCTGATCTTCTTAGCAGCTGTATGTACAATTATAAGTTTATTTCTTACCCTATAGGTACAACATAGCTCTCTTATTTTTGTTATTTTCTCTAATTATTAAAATCTTAAACCATGTTCTCTCTTTTTGGGGTTCACAATGTATAAGGGGTTTCAAGTCAGGAATAAATGTAGATATTGTCTTTTCTCAGATCAGTCAATTTAGCCATCTCAGGAAGTTTTGTCATCTTTTATTTTATTATTTTATTTTCTTCGAATTTCTAGACCGCCCCCTCTCCCGAAAAGGATCTTCACCAGCTATTCATCCATTGTGCTAATGCTGAATCTTTTCATCTTTGTGTATACAATAATCTTGCTGCAGTGCAGAAACAAAGTTCCATTACATTTTTCCAAAGCATTTAATTGTCCAGAATTGCCAACAAGGCTATTCTGTAACTGTGCATGTAACAGCAAACAATTCCCATAAAGTGTTGTCATTTTTCAATCAGCTGTTATTGCTCTCTGTAGCCTTATTCTGGTTCTTGTCTTATGTTGTTTACATGAACATAAAACAAATCAGAATTGTTTCTTGGATAGGGCAGTTCTTCACAAATTCAGACAAAAGAAATCAATTGGGATGCTTTAAAATGTTAAATTATACATTTAAGCAGATCCCGTTTGTCACTATGATGGCCTTCAGTGGTGCTAAACCTTGTTCATTTAATAAGCCACTCTACCAGGTTTACAAAACTACAATACAAAGCAAAATACCATATAATGACTTGCTTCAAATATGTGAATTCTATTTGGCTACACTTAAAATTGTATCTAGAACAAATATTGAAATAAAATTCTTAATTGTGGGTTTTTGGTTTCCCTACTGCTTCTTACAATGAAGCTTATGTATGTTGCAATTGGTGTTTTTGTTTTTCATGTGGCTTGTCACACAACTTGATCCAATTTGGGCTGATAGGGAGTGACGGATTCAAGATCGTGCAGCCGGTTTTAAATGAAATTATACTTCAGTTTTACTTCTGTTGTTGCTTGGTCAATGACAACAGAGGTAGAGGAGATCAGAAGTAGGATGCCACGAAGTATGCAGTATCGTTTGAATGACTGATCATGGACCAGTGTCTGCCCTGTTCTATTCTTGGAAGGAGTGAGAGTTTTCAGATATGAACAGGCATATCAGATAAAGTGCAATATTGTGTCATGGTTCTTCCAAAAGTGGCTGGAAAGCTGTAAGTAAACATTTGTCATGTATCCATTTTAAAAAGTATAAAGCCCAACTGCTAAAATTACCGTATTTTTTGGAGTATAAGACACCTTTTTTCCTCAAAAAAGAGGCTGAAAATCTGGGTGTGTCTTATACATCGAATACAGCATTTTTTGCCTCCTGAAGCCCCCCCCCTTCACCAAAATGGCTGTGCATACCCTTATGGAGGCTTTCAGAGAGTTCCTGGGAGCTGGGAGGGCAGAAATGAGCAAACAATGGGGCATTTTTTGCCCCCCCCCAACCCCCAACAGCACTCTATAAGCCTCCATAAGGCTATGCATGAAATTTTTTAAAACACAAATCAGGCCCGTTTTCGCAAAAAACAGGGCGTTTTTTGCTCTTTTTTGCCCCCCCCAACTCCCCAGGAGCACTCTGCAAGCCCCCCCAAGGCTATTCATGTCTTTTATTTGAAAACAAACAGGCCCGTTTTTGCGAAAAATGGGCCATTTTGGGGAGGTTTGCAGAGTACAAAACCTTTTTCCCTTTTGGAAAGCTCTTTAACTGAGGAAAATTACATTGATCAAGTGCTGTGCCAGCAGAAACAAAGTCTTAAGGTTTGTCAGCAATTTCCTTTTCCAGCACATGGATAAATACACCTGGAAACATCTCCCTACCTACCTACTCTCTCTCTCCCTACCTACCTACTGTATTTCTCTCTCTCTTTCTATTTCTCTCTGTCTATCCTTCTACCTACCTACCTACCTACCTCTCTCTCTCTCCCTCTACCTACCTACGTACCTACACACTCTCTCTCCCTACCTACCTACTGTATTTCTCTCTCTCTCTCTCTCTCTCTCTCTCTCCCTACCTACCTCCCTACCCATTTTCTCTTTCTTTTTCTCCCTCTCTATCCCTTTATTTACCTACCTACATTTTTTTAAAATTTGCCTCTTCAAAACCTTGGTGCGTCTTATACTCTGGTGAGTCTTATACTCTGAAAATATGATATTTTTTGTTTATCAGAGTTGTACAGATCTGTACATAGAGATTTTTGGAAAACAGAAAATAACCAGAGTATATCAGAGAATAAATAAAAAATGTTATCGTTCTATCTGCAGAAGTTAGACGTAAAATCAAGCAAAGCCAAACTGAGTAGAAGTATCTAATGACACATGCAATGAATCCTCAAATAAAAGTTCTACCAAAGTGTACGATATTCCTGTACAGGAATCTTCTACAGAATGACTAAATTTGGTATACTCCAGTTCTCATACAAAGCAATAGTAGGCTTGCAAAAAAAATTATAGGTAGGAACTTTTTATTAGGCTAGATGAAATTAAATTATTGCAGACCTTAAGAATGCTTCAGTTAAGTCAGTTAAGAAAAATAACAATTACTGAAAAATTATTGAGTTACACTGAACACTCACTTTAAAAAAAATCCTTGAAATTGAACCAATTTGTATTCAGTAGTATGAAATTTTTTGTTTAGGTTCAGGTTCGAAAAAGTAAATTCTTTAAAAACATGCAACAACAATTTGCATTCCAACCACTACTGGTATGAAGAACACATGTTTACAGGAAAGCATCCTGTGTGTAATAAGGGGTTTCCATGTGTCACTAAAACATAGACATTCTTGAAGGTTTATTTCATGATTTCAGCCAAATGAAATAATTAATCTGGGTTAGATTTTTTTTTTTAAAGTTGATTATAGCCAATGTAGACTTTGTGGTTCCACCAGAGAGAATTAGAAACTGATTTAAGATTTACATATAGAAATTATCTAAGAAAAGAAGGAATGTATAATTTCTCAAATAAACAAAGAATAATATAGAGAAAAATAGGTACGAAAATCTGAAATAAAATTTTTTATCCAAATTTTTAATCAGTCTGTCTCCCTGCTAATTGCTTTTGTGGAACAGGAGATGGGGGAGAATTTCTGCTAAGTTTCAAACAGTCTATTCTTTCCTGCTCTTTTGAAAAAAATCAAAAATCCCATTATTTGCTGACTTGAGATTGGCAGATTCTCACTGTGGGAAAGAATTTTTGGCGGAAGGATTCATTCCCAGGATTGTTTGACCCTCTGACACACTCTTATGCATCTGTAGGATTCAGAGTGTTCTTCCTGATCTGTGTCTAACTGATCAGGTTTGGAAAGTAATGTAGCGTAATACTAATAAGAAACATCTGGCAAATCATGTCAGGCCAGAGTCTGTATTCTATCACCGTTACCACAGATATTAGCAAGGATTTCGACAGATGAGTTTAAAAGCCAACTTTGTGATTAATCAATGAGAAATGAAATTACTGTTATGTTTCATATCTTCTTGCAATTCGCTCTTCCATTCTTTCCAGAAAAAAAGATGACTTTTCATATTGTTTTCCAAAAGACACAATGTTGAAAAACAGATTTATAGTGGGTAAAATATTCAATGTAGTTGTTTTCTATGCCCATAGCTCTAAAGCTTCCAAAAACCAGCTTTGACAGATAAGACTCTGAACTCTTAAGATGAATAGGAGACTCTTAAGAGGGAAAAATTCAGAACTAATTTTTGTAAGCAGCAGCTACAAAGCTTATCAGCATTCAGCATTAACTTACCTTTACCAAGCCTCCCTCCCTTGCATTTGCTAACTGAACAGAATGAGCTTCACATATTTTGAGGCCATTCCATCTTAATTCTCAAACTAGCATTTCTAGATGATCCAGGTTGACATGGAACAGTGGAAGTAAATGTCTACCACAAAAGGTACCAGATTAGGCAAAGCTGGTCTAATTTGTAGATTGAGTATTAAGGACATTTTTGTCATATGGGATAGAGATGTTTCAGTGCCAACTCCCACCATATTTACAAAAATATTGACCTGATTTCTTGATAATATACAGTACTGAACAGACAAATGAGCATTTCTAAATTTTGAGTGAGTAAATTATCCTCATGCATAGTGAGTTTATCTGCACAGAAGTCTTTAAACCATCAAGTCACCATGCTGTAGTTGTAATCATTGCATAAATATATCTCTATTAAAGTCCATCAATATAGTAAAATATGTTTACCATGTTCTAGTTTTTATCTTCCAAATATAAACAATAGATTTAATTCTTGAAGGATATATAATTAAAGTGGCACTCTTAAGGAATCTATTTTTATTTTACTTTCTTTCTTTGGGTGAGCAAGAAATATTGTCTTAAAACTGATAGTAGAACTGCTTAACTAAAAAGATTTGAGCTCAGTTTCAAGCATGTGAGAATGCCAGTTGTGCTCAAACTATTTAATTATAGAAAATAAATCATTTCTTTTTAAACACATGAGCCAATAATCTTATTAACTGATTCCAATAAATACTTCGTTATCATTACATTTCTTTAAAACAAATAAGAATCCCTGTACTTTATTATTAGAAAAAATATTTACTTGCTCTGCTGCTTAAGGTAGATCCACTGGTCCATATTTTGAGAAAGACATGAAGAAACAAGCCACAGACCATTCTAGATAAATATTTGAATCAACTGTATAATGAAATAAAATACCGTGTTTTCAATTTAATAATGCAGCTGGCTCCCTTCACATCCTACATGAAAGACACATATTTGGCTTTTGATGATTTAGAGAAACACTGAAAAATATCTCTGACTATACAAGTATGCATAAAATTGCAACAAAAACAGTATTTCTAAATCTAGATCTGCTGATATTTTGTAAGCTTTACTAGTACTTTCTTCTGCAGCAACTAAATAGTTTTTATTGCATTTTTTCCTTTTTCTGTCTCCTGATTTATAAAACTTCTTTTTAAAAGTATCTCTTTAAATTTTAATTCACTGTCAATAAAATGAAATTCTGTAAGTTGCTTGGTCAAATGGTATTCTGCCACTGCAGGGATGAATAGTATGTTATCTCTTTTGGTTAAGGTAGCACAATTATTCTTTAGAAAGATTACCTTGATTCCTTTTTAGTTATGTTTTATGAACATAATGATGACCGTTCTGTATCATCAGGCTTTTAATGAGTATTTAATGTTTAATATCATCATGCTTACCTTTATATTTTCCTAATTAACTTTTACTATATTGTATTCAGTGGTGGGTTTCAAAATTTTTTAGAACCTCTTCGGTAGGTATGCCCTGCTTTGTGGGAGTGGCTTGCCAGCCATGTGACTTGGTGGGAGTGGCTTGCCGGCCATGTGCCTGGGTGGGAGTGCTTGCCAGTCATGTAACTGGGTGGGCGTGGCCAACTTGTAAAATGTGGTGAAATTCACTTAATAATGCTCTTGCTTAGCAACTAAAATGTTGGCTCAGAAACTCTTGCTGTCAGGCCTGCAGAGGTTCCTTTAAGAATCTTTGGCCTGCCACACTTTCTTATAATTTCCTATGTGTTTCATTAGTGTAGTAGTTGGGAGGTGGGAATAGAAAGGAGTAGGATTGTAGAATGTATTGTGATTCTTCCTAGAAGCTCAAGTTCATCTTTTGTCTCCGCGCCTCGACACCTGACCGGAAGCAGAGGGGTGTAGATGCCAGCATGGAAGATGATGATTGGAACATGTGATGAATTATGAGGTGTGGGGATAGGTCATGAACTTTCAACTGGGTGAACCCACAGGATGTACATTAGAGTTGGAATTTCATAGCATAATGCCAACATGCCTGTATTATTAAATTGGAACTTTAAGGATGATTCTGTTCTGGACTCTGATTTACTTTTGCATGGTGTTTGGAACGCTGACATTGGCATTTGAAGCACGCAAGTCTTAAAGCTGTCAAGTTACAAGACCCTTGCACCCCTAACCCTTTAGGAAAAAAACCCCAGGGGTGTTCCAATGACAGCTTTAAGACTTGTGGACTTCAACTCCCAGAAGTCCTCCTTGTCAGGGGAAAAAAAACACCCTGGAGAAAAATTGAGATCAATGGACCGGGCTGATTCCCTTCAGCATATCAATCAAGATGTTAAGAAAAGAAATAAAAGTCTTTGAGAAGTATATTCTAATTAATAAACAAACTTTAATAATAAAATAATAAAAGCAAATAAAACAGAACTAACTAATGGTTACATTTTGATAATAAATGTTCCGCCTGCCAACTTGGCAGCCGGACAAAGAACAAAGGAAAAGTTCTGGAATGTGTGAAGCATGCGCAATAAATCACTTTCAGATAACTTTGTTTTATGACCTGCGCAATAAAGCTTTCTTAGTTTAACTCTTGAGTGTCAATTCAGTCAGTTCATGCCTAGCAAACTTTTTAACATCGTGACACTCCTCCAGTCATGTTGGCTCAGGAACTCTGGCATTGAAGTGTGCAAGGCTTAAAGCTGTCAAGTTATAAGACCCTTGCACCCCTAATCCTTTAGAAAAAAAACCCCAGGGGTGTTCAAGCCTGACAGCTTTAAGACTTGTGGACTTCAACTCCCAGAATTCCTCCTCTCGCTCTTCATCTTGATGATGTGCGGACGGGCGAGAGCAGGGAGCTGGAACCAGTTCTAAATGGCACTGTAGATTTGTGGAACCTCTTCTATAGAAGAGGTTAAAACTGGCAGGAACTCACCCTTGATTGTATTGTATATTTTGTACAATTATTCTGTGCCGTACCGGCTGAAGTTTAAGAAGTTGTATTCCATCATATCAAAAGATGCAACATTGGGGACAGTTACTGAGTTTTGACCAGCTGTGTCTCTCCAAGGAGTTTTTTTAGTCCAGTATTCTTGGATCTTTTATTTGCAGATGGCAGGACTGAACACAGATCCTTTGTTGAGAAATCCTATGTATAATATCAATCAACTGTTGCATATTTGTAGATTGCATATGGGGGGAGATGCAATGTTTCAATTGTGTTTTAATTTTCATTCAGTAGTTAAGCTGAATTGTTTCCCATTGTTATTAATACTAGCTCTTGTATAGCATATATTTTTCTTCAATTGATCTGTAAAACAGGATATATTATTATGGTTGGAATAATAAATATGCAATGGAATGTTAGGTGACAATTGTGCATGTTCATACTTATTTAGTGCTTTATTTCTTTAAAAAATCTAATAAATTTAATTTTTAAACTCATTTAACAGATATGGGAAACGATCCAGCCCAGAGACGCTGATCTCCGATCTTTTGTTGCGAGAAAGTGCAGAAAACATTCCTAGATCTAGGTAATAGAAAAATAGTTTTCTGTAGTTGTTCTTGTAAGTTGCTTATAACTTTATTTGCACTGTAGACTACACTACATTTAATTTGAAGCCCAAGTTTTACATGGAGAAATCTGGGATTTTACCAGTTATGGAAGGTTGATGAGTTCTTGTCACTGAAGGGTGACAAATCTTATGCAGTGTCTGAAAAGAAAAAAGAAAGGGGGGAAAAAAGGAACTCCTGTCTCACTCAATTGTGATTCCAAGTATGACTATTATATTGGTCTATGAACAGATTGTGTCTTACATGAATAACAGGTCTCTCATTTATTGCCACTTTCTCCTCTCATCTTAGTCGCAAAAACCTCTGATCCTAATTTTAGCTGAATAACTAACTATAATATATAATAAAGCCAATAATAACTAACTATTATAATGCTTTTATATGATAAAATAAGTCTCCATCAAAGTTAAGGAATGCTCAGCCATTTTTATTATAAAAACAGACAGATAAACATTTATTTAACAATTCAGCCACAATGTTAAAATAGATTATTTGGATGACATCAGGTAAAAACTTTTTTTTAATGTTTCCTTCTTTCAGTTATCACATTCTTCTTTGCATGTTTTAATGGATTGTTTATTTTTTCTTATTCAGCTTTAGTATACATTAGTATATACCAGTGACGTGCAGTGAGGTTTATGACTGGTGAGGCACTGACACAGTGCTGGGTTTCAAATATTTTTAGACTTGTGGACTTCAACTCCCAGAATTCCACAGCCAGGCATGCTCAGTTCCAATTTAAAGCGACAGCATTTGTTTTTCTCCTTTGCTCCTTCTTTCTTTTTCTTTTTCTTCTCCTTCCCCTCCTTCCTCCTTCTCTCCCTTCCTCCCCCTCTCTCAAACACACACACACACACACACACAGAAGTTGGATTGGACTATCTCTCCTACCCCTTCCCTCTCTCACTCACTCTCAAACAAACCCCCCCACACACAAAAGTTGGATTGGATATCTTTTCCAGTGGCTTGAAAGCAGCTCCTCTGCCATCCCCCCCTGCTGCCTTTCCCAAACACCTCCACCATTGCAAATGCAGCCTGCTGTCTGGGTGGGAAATGCCTGGAACACAATAAAGCCCACCCACCACCTCCTGCTGGCAGGCTGGGGTGAGAGGAGAGGCAGAGAAGCCGGAGGGGAGCAGATCCGAGCCTTCCAAAAGAAAGAGGCTGGGGGGAAGTGTGTGTACTACAGCATGGCTCTTTGCCTGGCTTCCTGCCTCCTCCTGTGGTCTCCTCAGTGCTCGCTTGTGCTCTCCCTCCCTAAGTGTAGTTTGATTGCAGGCGGAGCCACGTTGCCTTTTCAAACTTTTAATCAGTGAAGCTGGGCTAGATTTTTATATAGTTTTATCCAGCTGTGTGTGTGTGAGAGAGAAATGAATGGGGGCCTGGGGAGGAAGTCACTACACTTGGGGAGGGAGAGCACCAGTGAGGAGACCACAGAGGAGGCAGGAAGCCAGGCAAAGAGCCACGCTGTAGCACACACACTGGCCCCACAACGTGGCTCTGCCTGCAATCAAACTACTCTTGGGGAGGGAGAGCACAAGCGAGCCAGGGTCCTTCCCTCCAGCCTTTGCCCAAAGCCCTGCACAGCACCAGGAGGATGAAGTTTGAATTCCTCCCCCTCCCTCCAACCCACACGTACCTTTTCCAGCTTTTTTTAACAGTTAAGCAGAGTCATCCACGGTGAGGCAGTAACTAGCTCAGCTTTTTCCTTTTACTTTTTTTTTTCATGATGAGAGTGGTGAGGCTGTGCCTCACTTGCCTTACCTGACTGCACGTCACTGGTATATACCTATTGTAAATTCCTTTAAATATTTCAATAGATTGAAGGATCTGTCAAAGTCAAATTTACCCCAAAACGACTTGTTCCTTTTCTGCTTTTTATTAAAATTTTGAAATTTGTGACAAACTCTTTTAGCCAACATACCGTATATAGGATAATGGAGAAATCTGTGACATTGTCCATTACTCTAACAATCGTATGTATGGATATTCTTGGGATGAAAACAGGAGACAAATTACAATGTATATGTTATTACACAGTGAAGTGAACTACATGACTTTAGATGTGATTTTATAATTACACTATTTGTGTGGTGACATCATAATACATATGTTGTCTTGTCAATGTTATGGTGCTTGCTATGAATACAGTTGTTTATGCAGCGGTGGCTCAGTGGCTAAGATGCTGAGCTCGTCAGTCAGAAAGGTTAGCAGTTCAGTGGTTCGAATCCCTATTGCCATGTAACGGATTGAGCTTCCATTACTTGTCCCAGCTTCTGCCAACCTAGCAGTTCGAAAGCATGTAAAAATGCAAGAAGAAAAATAGGAACCACCTTTGGTGGGAAGGTAGCAGCGTTCCATGTACCTTCGGCATTTAGTCATGCCGGCCACATGACCAAGGAGAGGTGTTCGGACAGCACTGACTTTTCGGCTTTGAAACGGAGATGAACACCACCCCCTAGAGTAGGGAACGACTAACACATATGTGGGAGGGAACCTTTACCTTTACCTTGGTACTGAACTATTTTGAAACTCATCGAATTTGGTACTCAACACATTTTGACATTAATATTTTGTCCCAGTACTCATTTGTTTGGTACTCAAAGCACAACCTAGAACTTGTCAGTATTGGCTGCCAAACAGGGACGTGCGGTCATTGGAGGCAGGGGAGGCAGAGCCTCCCCTCTCATCATGAAATAATAATATATAAAATAATAATATCCACGAGGGAGTTTCATATATATAAGAGGAAGAGGAGCTCAGGCGGGCGAAAGGAAGCGCTTTAGTCAGCGGGGTGTGGGGGAGAGGAGAGAATGCTCAGGCATTCTCCCCTCCTTTCCCCCACACCCCGCTGACTAAAGCACTTCCTTTCGCCCGCCTGAGCTCTTCCGCGGGCGAAAGAAAGCGCTTTAGTCAGTGGGGTGTCAAGGGAAAGGAGGAGAGATTCTATCTTCTCCCCTGACACCCCACTGACTAAAGCGCTTTCTTTCGCCCACGGAAGAGCTCAGGCAGGTGGACGCTCAGAGCCCTCACAGCTCCTGTTGTCCCGTCCGGCAGGCGCCACCCGCCCGGGAAGCAGCTGAGCTGGGAAGTCCCGACCAGCAGTTTGGCTTCCAGAGCGGGCGGTGTGGGCGCCAGTGGGCTCCTCTGGGCTCCCACCTTCCCAAAGCGCGTCCCTGTTTTTGCGGAAAGCAAAAGAATGGAGAAGAAACGGGGAAGCTTCGGATGGGAAATGAGGCCATGGAAGAGAGTTTTGCCCTTTGCTGGTGAACATGGATCGGTCTTGTGCCCATCCTGGAGAGATCCCACCCTGGGCTGGTTTTCAGAGACATGAAAGGCTCTTTCCTCAGGCGGGCATCTTTTCCAATGAAATAGATTGAGACAGGAAGATCATTTTATTACATTTGAACGTTTTGACTAAAACGGATTCTCTCATTCAAGGAGGGAACCCAAAGACCATCTTTCCGTCCCTTTTATCAAAGAAAATGCCATTGGACAGGGCAAAAATAACTCCTCCTTTGCTCTGGAAATCAGCTACATGGAATTAAACACTATAATCCAACTTCTCTTTGTGTGTGTGTGTTTGTGTGTTTGAGAGGGGGGAGGGGGGAGAGAGGGAGGAAGGAGGGGAAGGTAAAAGAAAAAGAAAAAGAAGGAAGAAAACTTATTTAAATAAGTTTAAAGCTGTTGCTTTAAATCGGAACTGAGCATGCCTGGCTGTGGAATTCTGGGAGTTGAAGTCCACAAGTCTAAAAAAATTGCTGCCTCACTAGCCATAAACTTCACCGCACGTCACTGCTGCCAAATGATTCACTACATTATTTCTTATTGGAAAAATGTGTTTAATACTCATTGTTTTGGTATCATCATGCTTCCCAGATCCACTTAATGATGGGTACTGACTGAGGTACCACTGATCTACAAACTTTGGGAAATTATTGACCTTTGAAATAAAATGTGTTAATTTTACATATTTTAATTAGCTGAATTAGAAAACAGGTGCTGGTTGGCTAAGGTTTTCAAGATATTTCACAATAAAGATTTATACATAGGCAAGCATATTTGCCTACAAGGGAGGGAGGTGTCTAATTATCATGTTTCGTAACTTCTCAGCAAAGTACGGTAGAACAACGGAAATGGAACCACGTGGAAGTGTATGAATTTGTCTTCACATTGAGAACAGCAAGGCAGATGACTGTGAAAAGCACGTGGAAAATTTGCTTAGGTCCTATAAAGCACTTGATGCAAACACGTCACTGAAAATTTGCTTCTTACATTTGCATTTAAACTATTTTCCTTTGAACTGTGGAGCAGTGAGTGATGACCGTGGAGAGATATTCCACTAGGATATTGCATGCATGGAGAAAAGATACCAAGGGAAATTGAGTCTGTCTATGCTTGCCAATTACTACTGGAATCTTCCCAGGGATGACCCTACTGCAGTTCACAAGAGAAAAGCCAAAAAGTGCAGTTTAGATACCAAATAAAGATGGAACCTTGTCTTTTAATCTGAAGTTAGAGCTTGTCAGTTTTTCATGGAAAAAGCATGAAAATGTTATATTGAAAACCAATAAATGCATGAAAAACTATGTTATTGGTATCTATAAAAAGATAAATTTGTAATGATTGGTGTGGCAACATTCTCATTGCTATATTACATTTTGCAAAAAAGTTATGGAGCATAATCGCACATTCCCCTCATAATTTTGAATTATTTTGGTTCAATTTTGACCTGAAGCTGTATCTTGGAAACTGGAGCCAATTAATGCTCAGGACTTAATTTTCCTTTATTAGTGAGCCAATTCTGGTAAAATTAAGCTACTTTCATTTCTGAGGCTGTCTCCTTGTAGACCAGTGTTATTACTTAAAATAATAACCAGTGTAGATCAGTGCTATTACCTTAGTATCGTAATGTTTCCATTACTAAGAAGAGATATATCATCTCTTGTTCAGAAATGCTTAAATTCCTAGCCATCTTAGATTTAAATGAAATTCTGGAAATGAACAACTTGCTTTCTTCAAATGCAGAATTTTAAAATTATTTCTAAATGGATATAGATACAGTAGATAAGTGTCAATGGTTTGTGATAAAACTATAAATTGCAGACTATACTGAATGTTGGCAGCTATCAGTCTGAAGTTATTCTTTCTCAATTCTCCCCCCATTTCTTTCTTTTTTCTGCATGGGAAGAGATTCATATTCTGGGATATATTCATTTTCTGGGGGGTTTTCCCCCTAGCCCTTCTGGGGGGTTTTCCCCCTATTTCCATGTACCTTTACCTTTACCTTTTATTTCAATTTTTATACCGCCCCCTCTCCCCAAAGGGACTCGGGGCGGTGTACAGTCGAATGAAATAGATAAAATAGACTACAAACATGGAAACATAAAAAACATAGAAGAGGAGGCAATAAAACACTGTACAGGTAAAGCAGATAAAAAACAGTATATAAACAATCCTAAAAAATGCCCAATTAAAATTACCCAGTTAAAATATATCTGCCAAGAGGTAAAATGAGGTTATGAATGGTCCAGGCCGGCTAAACGGAACACACTTTGCCTCTACATGAAGGAATCCCATAATAAATAGATGTTCTTCATCCTACCCCTATCAATTTATACCCATTTATACATATATGGGTATATAAATTGATAGGCGTTGGGATGAAGAACACCTATTTATTATGGGAAGTCTTTGTGTAGAGGTCAGGGGAAAAAAGAAGGACGCAGTGGCTAACATGCTGAGCTTGTCAATCAGAAAGGTCAGCAGTTTGGCAGTTTGAATCCCTATTGCCACGTAATGGAGTGAGGTCCCGTTACTTGTCCCAACTTCTGCCAACCTAGCAGTTCGAAAGCATGTAAAAATGTAAGTAGAAAAATAGGGACCACCTTTGGTGGGAAGGTAACAGCGTTCCGTGCACCTTCAGTGTTTAGTCATGCTGGCCACGTGACCACGGAGACATGTTTGGCTGTTCGGCTTTGAAATGGAAATGAGCACTGTCCCCTAGAGTCAGGAACGACTAGCACATATTGCGAGGGGAACCTTTACATTACCTTTACCTAAGAGAAAAAAACAGAGGAAAGCCTAATTTACTTATTGTGTGTTTTTATAGATAGTAAGGCAAATGGTTGTTTCCAATAATCCTTCCATATCAGTTGCTGATCAGTGTAATCCTACAGAGATGAGAAAAATGTTCCTCTCTCCATTCTATCTGATATGATGGGAAAGAAGTGTAGAAAGGCTATAACCCAGATCCGATGAATGTGGCAGTAAGATTATGCTCAGTCACGGTCACAAAGTTTTCCCATTGCTATTGGAGAAACCTTATTTAGTTGAACAGAGCAATTACCTATCTTTGGATTTTCAGCACAAAGAAGTAAGAGCTGGATTATGTGTTATACACTTCCTATGTTTATAAAGTGAAATAATAGGAGTATCTCTTCAGCAGCTCTTTCAATTGCACTTTCTCATTCTTTTGTATATTGTTGGGCTCCTTGATGTGGCCTCCTTGGTTTGAAATAAAAGTTGATAACACACATACATAAAAACTGCTGAATGCTTTGCCTTGTTCTTTTCCCAAGTGAGTGTCCTCCATAAAATTTGGGACTTTAACTTGCAAATATTGAGGATATTTAATTATTCTGGCTCAGAATTCTGGTAACTTGAATTCTAGTGTACTTGGAAGGCCAAAAAGTGTGGACTCGTGTGGTGCAGTAGAATCCAAAAATTTAGCACCTATCTCAGAAAAGATGTTCAAACTGTCACATAATTTCTTTGTAGACATTGTACAATCTATCATGATGTGGACATAATTTATAGGCTGTTGGACACTTGCCTTATTTCATATGATGAATCATGTTACATCAGGAATAAGGAATCCATGTTCTTCCCCATTTCCCTGGTTATTACCGATGCTGGCTGAAGCTGATGAAACTGTAATCCAGCAACATTTATCAGTCAAAAATGTTTCCATTTTTAATTTATTCACTGAGACTAAATATAAAGTAACTAAATATGAAGTGACTAAATTTTCCTGAACTTATTCATACTTATTCCAGAATAAGGAGCAGTTGAAAATTATAAAATAATATGTCTGAAATAATTTGATAATTTTTACATAACCGTTATGTAAATTATGTATAACTAAATAATACATTTTAAATATAAACATGTTTCATTACATTGTTAAAATAATGATCCTGCATGTAAAGAAGAAAGACAGATAAGTTCGATTTATTAATAATGGCCAATAGTTCAATTGCTTGATAAGTTTAAACCTGGCTATCTTCTTTAGTGACATACCAATAATAAAAAGAAATTTAAAAAATCAGAATTTGCTGCATTTTAGAAGAAAAATATTATTTTCCCTCATATGTAAATTTTAATTCAAATCATTGTGCAATTTTTTTTGTAAATTCAATTATATTATAATCATTCCTTGCCTATGCCCCTTTCAAAGATCCAAGATTATGTAATGCTTTTCAATGTTCTTGCAGAGACATTTGAATCTTTCCCCTTTTTTTCATAATGTGTTGTAGGTATGAAGATCCTGCAATGTGGTGATGGGTGTCACACCTGACCTTCATAGTTCTTTCTTGGTTTCCACTCCATGTGCCATTGGTAGAAGATCAGTTGGAAGTCCACCCACAAGTGCATGCAGTCACTGTCCTGAATTCTGTAGGTTTTTTCTCCCTTCATTATCCTTGTACGTATGTTTATTTAAATAAATTACTTGTGCACTATACATGGGAAGATTTTAATGCAGGAGAGTCACCCTAATGAGGAGTGATTTTTCAAGCTATTAAAATTTAATTTGCAACTTCATTATTGTCTAAAATAGCATGTATAATAATTGTAGTACCCAACCTAATAATTGTATAAAAAGTAGCATTCATGTTACATATTTCGTCCAGGGGTTCACTTTTAAGAATTGATTTCTACAACATTATTTATTTCATAACTATTGTTGCCTATGACACAACTGAAAAAAAAATAAAATTATGTGGAAAGTGCATATTTCTCTAATCTGTATACAGAATATTATTTATTGTCTTGACAAGTCTATTTATTGTATCATTTTTATGAGAAGGAAAGAATCTACTAATATTCCAGTGGAATATTCCAAGTAATTGAAAAATGCATATTAATATCCTTGCCACTCCATGTATTTGAAGATTATCTACAGGGAGGAGGAGTGGAAGAAATAAAAAAACAACAGACATACTATTTAAAGAAAACAGAAACAATTAATTTACGAAGATTAAACATTACTGCAGAAACTTTGATTACTAAGTAGAACACAGTCTGTTACCAATAGGCTCAAACCCCTCTGCCAGCCAAGTTGTCCTGCCATAATCCAAATCATGGCAGAGTGGCTGATAGTGCTACTATGCTGTATTCACACATAATGCCATGCTCTGGCTTTTACAATTATAATTTCGTGAATAAACAATCACTAGCTAAGATCACATAGCTGATTGAGCCAAAACCAAATAAACTACATCAGGGGTGGCGAACACGCGGCTCGCGAGCCGCATGAAGCTCCCGGCCAAAATAAATGAGGCTCTTTGCCTCTTATCATTATGTAGTATACTGTGGCTTGGATCGCGCGCTCCCTTTCGGAAGCTGGGGAGGTCCTTTGCAGGCAGCTAGAATGGGCCGCCTGCAAAGGAGTTCCCCAGACTTGCTTTGAGGAGCACGGGGCGACTGAGGCTAGTTGTGAAGCCCCAAAGCCCCCACCGCCACCGGAAGAACTGCTGCCACCTCCTCCTCATCCTCCTCTAACAGGCAGCACTGCCGGATTTGCCGCCCGGCACTGCGGCTGAGATGAAGCCGCCAAAGCTCTCCGCGCGTGGCAGCGGCGCCTCCCCTCCGCTCGGAGCAGCTGAGCTCAGTCAGCGCTGGGTTACCCCTGCCCCCTCCTCCTCCTCCGCCGTGCTTTTGAGGAGCCATGAGGCTGCAGGAGCCAGTAGGAAGGTGGGGGGGGAGCAGGGGAAAAAAAGCCTCATGGCTCCTCAAAAGCACGGAGGAGGGGGAGGGGGCAGAGGTAACCCAGTGCTGAGCTCAGGAGCAAATCTGGTGATTTTGTTGGAGGAGGAGGAGGAGGAGGAGGTAGCAGCAGTTATTCTGGTGGCAACTCGTACTCGTCGGCATCTTCAGCAGAAGCCCTGCCCACAATGAAGAAAGCAAAGATGGAGCAGATCCACGCAGATGACGTCACTGCAACATGACTGGAGGAGGAATTCTGGGAGTTGAAGTCCACAAGTGTTAAAGCTGTCAGGTTTGAAGACCCCTGGGGGTTTTTTCCCCTAAAGGGTTAGGGGTGCAAGGGTCTTGTAACTTGACAGCTTTAAGAGTTGCGTGCTTCAAATGCCAGAGTTTCTGAGCCAACATTTTGGTTGCTAAGCAGGAGCGTTGTTAAGTGATACTGATATTATATAACACTTTGAATTAAGCGGGTACCTTGAAGAAACATAACTTTGAGTTTCAAATAGTACTGATTTCGTTGTTGTCTTAGGTGACATCTGTGAAAAAAATTCGGGTGCTCAGGCATGAAAATGTGCCGCTCAAACACTATACTTTTCTGCTCACATCGAAAAAAAATTAGAGGGAACATTGCTTCCGGGTCTGTTTTGGCAGGTCACTGCGTGGTGTGGCTCTCTGACTCTCACAGTTTAAAATTTTGGCTCTTTTTGTCAAACTTGTTCGCCACCCCTGAACTACATGATGCCATTTGCGTGTTCTAAGTAAGGCCAATGACTTTCATCTTATCTCCGTTCTCCCAGATATATTTATCTCCTTGATTTCCCCAGATGTACTAATGTCTGCCTGCCCACCTCTCAAATTATGCCCTCATAATAAATATAGGGGGCAGAGTTAGGATAGCTGGGCTCTGTTCTACAAGGCATGGTTGTCATATCACATTCTTCAAAGATAATTTCTGGTACTTTCATTGGGGACTCTTATCCCAAAGAATTTCTCTGCTTCCATAATTTGTTTGTGTATTTGAATCAGTCCTGACTCTTGATGCGTGTTTGGACTACTTCTTGCAGTTTTCTTGGCAAGATTTCAGAAGAAAAACCACCTACTAACGGACTATCCCCATATATATTATGTACTGTTAAACTAAATAAAATACCTAAATATGCCCACCACCCAGGGGTGAAATCCTCCTGGTTTGGCTGGGTTCGGCTGAATTGGTAGAGATGATTGTCCTTGGTTCTGTGAGCTGGTAGTAAAAAAAGGTTCCAAAGATCGCATGGCTCAGCTGTGAGCTGCACAATCATTGGAAGCTTTTTTCCTTCTTTTTAAAGCATTTTTTCCTGCCGGTTTGGGTGAATAGGCAGGGAAAAAATGCTTTAAAAAGCGGGGGGGGGGAGCTAAGCCAAAAATGGGGGGGGGGGGCTGAGAAAGAAAGAAAGAAAAGAAAAGAAAAGAAAGAAAGAAAGAAAGAAAGAAAGAAAGAAAGGGGAAAGGGAGAGGGAGGGAGGACTACAAATCTGGAACCTGATACAGCTTCAGAGGATACCTTGAAAAGAGCACAGCAATCCACAGCTGGAAGGGACCTGGAGGTGATCTAGTCCAACCCCCTGCTCCAGCAGGACATTGTTAAAATGAGTTTCTGTCTTTTGACACACACACCCAGCCACATGACTACATAGTCATGCACACCCAGTCACATGACCCTCACCAAACTACACCCACAGAACTGGTAGGAAAAAAAATAGATTTCACCATTGCCGCCACCATAAGTTGCCACATTCATGGTAAGGTTGCTTGTTTTAGAGCAGAATTGGATCTACAAGGTACTTGGACGGAAGACCATCAAGAAATCCTACAAGTGTGTACTGAAGAGTAAAAAACATCCCAGAAGAAGGAAATAGCAATTGCCTTTAGCATGCAAGAAGTCTAATATAGCAGCAGTGTTTATTTGGACAAGTTAGCCAGTTACATTATTTAGTTATGATGGAATGTATGCTTTTCATGTGGAAAATTTAGAAAATAAGGTCTGTATTTGAAAGGCTGCAGTGACAGATATTTAATAATGGAGTCCTGGTGAGAATAATTTAATTTGCCCTGCTCTATTTCTTCCTTGTAAGAAGATTGAGAACTAATCTTCGAGATGGCTGCACCACTGCTGGCAAGGCCCATAGAGATTGATGCTTAATTCCAGGCTTAATTAGGCAGAATGCCAGAAATGTCTCAAACATTGCAATGGAAGCTTCATTTTTTTAAATGGGCATGACTTTTTGCTATTTCTCATTGTGATACAAAGATCCTAAAAGTAGAGAAGGAAAAAATCATTTTCCTTATGTATTAAATTTCACCACTATAATTTGTTTAATAATGATTTTTAAATAAACCATGGCCTCTGAGATGATACATCTTTAATCGCTAAAATCATAGTTTGTAAATTATTGTGTCTGGATTCATATAACATGCTGACCAAATCAATAAATTACCATGAACACAGACCCTTTCTGCCTCCAACAATGGGCAAGTGCAGATAGAAAGGAGCAAATTGGTTTCATGGATTTGTGGCAAACCATAGAACTGACATCATAGTTCAGCAACAGGGGGGCTTTTAACATGGAGTTCTATGCACAGCGATAGGGAAGAGAATAGTGAAATGGAGGATGCTGTGCTCTGTCCTCCTATAAGCAAATTTGGTTGTTAAATGATCCCATACATCAAACTCTTTCAAGTTAAAAAAACCTTGAGTAGCAAATGGAGAATAATGAGCCTATACTCTATACTTATTATCAGTGTCATTAGGACATCTTGGCAACACCAATTTTGCTTCCTGGAGCAAAGATTGTCCATCCCTCAGTTGTCTTTTATGCAACTCCTTTCTTACTGCAAAATTCCAAAGAGTTGCAAAACATACAGATGACTAAAAGAATCAGAACAATGCAATAAGGTAGAGATAGTCCTAGTTTAAGGACTATCATTTAGCTTTGGCCACAATTTGGGTATTTGGATACTGACACACATAATGGTCAAGCATTGTCTGGTCACATGATCACTATTTGAAACCTTCCCTGTCAGCTTCTGACAAGTGAAGTCAAAGGGGAAGCCACCTGGAAGTAGCAAATGACAATAATTGGCATTGTGCCTAATGACCATACAGCATTTATTTAACGGCAAGTGGAATTGCTGTTGGTTTGTATGTGCATGAGATGCTTACACTTTGGGAACACATATTTTAGAAATGAAAATGCTGGTCTCAATTGGTATCATTAAACAAGGATTACCTGAATGTAGATACAATAGAAATGTTTTGCTGATGCCCAGTGATGCAAATTACTCTGCTTTGAATGGCTAGATTAATTGACATTGAACATACAGCTTACAAATGTCATTATGCTTAAGGTCTGGAAATTCAAATATAAACAACTTTACCATAGGAGAGATCATGCATGCATGACCAATTTCAAACGCAAATGTTTCTTCTTTAATCACACAGATCTCATGAAACTAATATTCCAAAACGGCATGTGTTCAGACAACTTTAATTGTAGTTTAACATGTGTGTGTTATCACTGTAACCATATGCTAAAATTTAGTTAAAAATTAATGTTAGAAAATAGTTCCAAGCAGGCCACCTGGGATAATAAAGGCACAGTTATTGCTTCTACCATTCTTTAATAAGAGTTATTAATTTTGCCATGAGTTAGTACATCGGGGTTTTTCCATTATCACACTGCTTCTCATAATTCCTCAAGGCTTTAGGCTGCATCCCAAATTAACACAAATTCCTATTATTCACAGAATATTAATCATCATGGCAGACCACAGTTGTTCTTTTCAGACTGAGAAGATCTGTTAAGTCAAGGGGTGACATCAGTCAGAAATGATGAGTCATCCTTCTGGATTTACACTTGGCTGGATTTTCTCATCTTTTATTTGCTCTCTTGCCTGTACTCATAACCAAATCTGGGAAACGAGAGATGATTAAGGTTCTTGCACAAACTGTGTTTGCTGCAGTGTGAATTTAATATAACTCTGCATTGAAATGAAGAATTGTATTTAAAATGGCGTAAAACTCCAGCTGAGATAGTACTTTCCTATCTGGCTAGTCCAGAAGTACCATTTACATTTCTTCCCATGTCAGTGAAGGCTTATTTTGCCGTAGTGCCTCTAGTCTCAGAATGGTTCAGAATTTTCACAACATCATATGAATGTTTTTTTACATATCAGCTGGGAAGAGTTATTAGTTAGAAACTACTTCTAAAACTTCTGAGATGATTGTGCTTTTTATACAGATAATTGTTTAACATATTCTCTTTTTCCAGTAGCCCTCTTTACATTACTCATGCACTTCAGCTATTCTATTGGAATTGTCTGTGCCTCCCAGCCTCTGCAATAGAAGAGAACCTTTTAAAATTAAGATTCTTGATTATGGGAGCCACTCAGAGGTGGGTTCCTAACGGTTTGGACCAATTCGGCCATGTAGGTAGTAACTTGGCCTGCTATGGCCCTGAACTGGTTCTCTTGGTGGCGCCATAGGCGGTGCTGTCTTGTTTTTTGTTTTTAAAGTACTGTGCATGCAAAAATTACTTGTTTTTAAAATACTGTGCATGCGGGTGCATGCACAGAAAACGCACGTGTACCACATCCCTGAGGAACCGGCAGTAGCAGCAACCAGAATCCACCCCTGGAGCCTCTCCATACTCTCATTCCTGACTGGGAGCTCCCTCCAATATCTATCTCTGTCCCAGGGAACAGCAACCTTCTGTGTTGTGTTCTATTATATTGACGGCCAACAATAACTAGGATGGCATCAGCCCCATAGCATTTTTCTTGTGGATTTTCATCTTCCTCATTCCTCGGATGGCCAGGTCCAGTTTGCTCTCTGGTCTCCCTCTCCCAACACCTGAACGTCACAGGATCTCTTCTTAACCCGTACTACTATGTTACACCCTCCTTCCCTCTCTTCTGGCTTCCTGATCTCCAAAAGTGACTACCTTGCTGGTGATTCTACCACTACCCAGGAGTTCTTGTTTCACCTCTAATTGGTTACTCAACCTCTCCTGAAAATTTATTTATTGTAAAGATTATGGACTGTATCTGAACTGCTTAAGGAAAGAGAAGGAGAAATAGCAAGCAAAGCCAGAAAGCAAGCAAGCAAGCAAGCAAGCAAACAAACAAACAAAGCAATATAGAGAATGTGACCTTTAATATGTGAAGACCAGTAAGTTTGGCACCAGAGTAGCCCTGAAGAAATTACTAGGTGAAAATTGTGTGTAAGCAACAACAGGAACAATCAAAAGGAGAACCAGACTCAAAGTTTGCTGAGAAAAAATAATATGTGAACCTGCAGCATCTCAAGCTGTAACTTCTTTCCCCCGCCCTACTCACCTCCTTGTTCAATAGATGTGCAATGGTGAAATATGTGCAGATCTGTGATAGTGCTTAAATAAAATGTGACTGTCAATAAAATTATTAAAGGAATTAAACTAATTTGTGGCTGTCTTGCTTTTTTTTTCTTTTGGTGTCTCCTTGATCTCTTGGTCGTTGTTGTCTCACTGATAACACTGTTCTCATATAATGTCCTGACCATTGATCAAGAGAAAAGTGGAAAAGCAACTAATGACCACAACCATATCCAGCCGTTAGACTATTCAATTTCAGCAGTAAGTGAAATTATGCCTTAAAATTACTATTTTGCAACAAAAATAATATTTCCTATTTTTAGGGATTACAATTACTTTTTTTAAATTTTTGATTGGCCCAAGCTTTTTTTGTCTTACTCTTAAATGGAGAGTAGCACTGAACTGGATAAATATAAAAAAGAGCAAATCTTAGCCAGAAAATTGTCTCTTCTTCTGTAGAATATGAACTACAGTTAAAAAGTAAATGTTAAAATGGGGATGGATTAATGAGGAAAATATTAGAATGGGATAAAGAGAAATGATGCTCTTTTCTTTTAGCAACTAGAGTAACCTCTGACTCCTGTCATGACAAATGGTAGTTAATCTCAATGAAATCCTGTTTTGGGCATTATGTTTTGCACAAATCTTGCACACATTTTGTTCACCATCACTGCCAATAATCAAATGATAAGCTAAGGAAGTTTCCTGCACTGATTTTTTATTTTAATATTTCCTGACTAAGTTAAAATTCCTAAAAAATTATGTATAATCATTATTTTCTTCTGTTTCTTAAAGCATTTCTGGCGTGAAATTGTAATAAGTTCCTTGCATCCCACTCTTCCCTCCTCTATTAGTAGAGTGTAAAATTCATTTTCTGTCACAGATAATTTAATTTGAAATCCAGCCTGAAGCTTCAGAGTGTTTGATGAAGTGAATGGAGGAAATATGGCAAGAGAGCTTCATTTTTAGAATTTCGATGCAAAAATAAAAATCATTGGTCATAGAGGAATACCTCAAAACTGTATTTAATTGAGAGAACTTAGACCTATCCAGTTGTTAATTTATCCAGGACACAACAAATATACTGATTTTGCCTCTGATATCAAATATACCAACTAGCATTCCCTTTCCTTTTATATCTCAGTGTGCAGTGTAAATATTGATAAGCACAGTGGTATCTCAGTAGTCATCTTAACTAATTCTGGGAGATGCGATAAGTATAAAAAAGGATGAGTACCAAAGTACTTAATGGGAAAGTACCATTTTCCCCATTAAGAATAATGTAGTGAGTTACAAGGCAGTTGACACCAACAAGTTCAAGCTTGTGTATTAAGTACCAAATTAATAATAAGTATGGAGACAAAATGTTCATATCAGAATGCATTGAGTACCAAATTCGATGAGTTTCAAAGCAGTTGAGTAGCAAGGTACCACTGTATACAGTTTTTGAATGTTGGTTTGCATGCACAGAGACTCCCATGGAGTAAAAAATCCTGTTGGCAATTATTTCTACTTGTGTGAGAGTTCCTGCCTATATTTTTTGTATATATTAACACCAGTCATTTTGTGTTGCATGCAAATGTCAACAAAAATGCTATGCTATGCATGTTGTTTCAGTGCAACACTTTCTTTTTATTGAGCAAAAGTAGTTTAACAGTTGAATAGAACTCCAAAACACTACAAGTGAGGCTTAGGGGCCTATGAAAAAAAAATTTATTAAAGGTTTTAACAAATTTTACAAATATTACCCCTTGGTAAAATTGGTTAAACTTGTATAATGATTATATTAGATTATATTAGAAGTTTTGAATACTTGCCATTTCAAAATAGCATAAAACAACAAAGTTTTATTCAGAGAAATAATATATAAATATCATAGAATAAATCCCCATTCTTTGTATCAAAAGAAGGTTGAAGTCCTGTGTCTTCTCCTAGTTTTTTGGTGAGGGTGAATGAAGCACTATTCCTTGCAATCTTTTTTCTAATTGTATTTTGGATGAAAAGGTTTTTATTTATGAGCAATCCAGAATTATTGAGAGTTGGGTGCCATACAAAATGAATGAAAGAATGAAAGAAAGAAAGAAAGAAAGAAAGAAAGAAAGAAAGAAAGAAAAATAGATAGATGATAGATAGATAGAGATAGATAGATAGATAGATAGATAGATAGATAGATAGATAGATAGATAGATAGATAGATAGATAGATAGATAGAGTGAATGATATATCATTCTGGAGAGAATGATATGAATTATAAAATTGCTGTTCTGGATTTTAAAGGTGTGAGATCCTTTCTAGCCAGATTTTTTAGGTAGCTCTTCAGCTCATTCAGTAAATACATCTTGATCTTCTTGATGTACTGGACAACTCCATCACTTAAAAAGATGAGAAGCATAACATCTTGTAACTTTTTAAATACTTCATAGTTTTCTTTAAAGAATTTTCTGGAATTCTATTTGGTAAAACAGTAAAGTATTTAAAAGCATATTTGCAAAATGTGCTGTTGGAGTGATGCACCCTTCCCCAAAGTATAATATAGTTGTACATGTCAGATACAGGTAAGGTTCAACTTAGCTGTTTTAAGCGCTGGCTATATAAGAGATATCCCATGTTGTTCTCTCTTGAGCAGGAATTGATCACTCTTCAAGATGCCAGTTTTTAAATCATAGCAACCAATAAATTATGGTGGAGACTTAGTAATGCAGGCAACATTACTTTAATCTGCAGAAAATAATGGCACAATTGCATTGATTATTTGACGATAAAATACTGTTATATTTGATGTATGGAACCTCTAACATCATAAATTGTGGAAAATGAAAATATACATAGTATATCATAACCTATGTATTTATTCTCTTCAAACACTGAATGATAATGGCTAGAAAGACTTCTAGCATTACTTTCTGGAACATCTGGGGACTTGTTTTCCAATGTTCACATAGAACTTTCTATATTTGTTACCATATCTAAGTGCTGAACTTAAAATATTCTTGTAGAGTATTTATTGTAACATATTCCCTTGCTCTTAAATATGATAATTAGGATGATGATAATCATGATAAACATAATTAATGTGCTTGTGGTCTTCCCTACAAGATTATAATGTAAAATTCAGTGCAAGTGATAATGGAGGAAAATGAGAAAGATGGAAACATGGATATACTAAAACAATGTACTACCCTATTTTTAATGGCTTAAATATATGTGCAACTTGTATAAAGTAAATAATATTAGAAGAATAAAAATGATGCTAACAAAAAAGATTACTCTAGTTATACTAAGATTGTCTTGCTTATTGGTAGATAATTTATGCTAGAACCTGGGATTGGGAGAAGGAATATAGTCCTACTAGTTATCCCGAACTTCTGGTGTCTTTAGATATTATGTTTCTAGGGCTCCTTTAGGCAGTGTTCAGAAGGCTGTGTGAGGAAATATTTTTTGACATTTATGCCACTAAATATATTGTTCCATAATGTTGATCTTGTCTGTAGTCTTTCAACATCTATATAAAACAGCTAGGAAAAACAAACATAAGGAACAAGGATGTAGATGTCATTGTCATAGTAGCAATCTATTTCAAATTTCCAGTGACATCCAGATTCACTGTTCCTTATCTTTCAACCCCAAAAAAGTAATTAATATTGTAGAATATTAAGTTGTTAATGAACACAGGTACGAGCCTATTTGAGGACGTACCTTGTGGCATTAAGAGCGGCCAAACGCCAATATTGTGCCGCTCTTATTGCGTCCGCAGATAACCGCCCTGCCGCCCTGTTTCGGGTGACTCGCTCTCTCTTGTTTGAGAGACCGCGGGAAGCCCCTTTACAGGGCAGAGCAGAGGAGTTTGGGAAATATCTACAGGACAAAGTTGCTCAAATCTGGAAGGGATGGGCCCCTTTCAGTAGTCCAGCTGAGACGCCTGCGGCAAGTCTTGAGGGACCGCTTTGGGAGGAGTTTGACTCAGTTGCCATCGAGGATTTGGACAGGTTGCGTGGATGTCTGCGACCTACCACATGTTTATTGGACCCGTGTCCCTCCTGGCTTGTACTGGCATCCTGGGAGGTTACACGCGACTGGCTCCTGGGCCTAGTGAACGCCTCGTTGGGCGAGGGGCTTCTACCGACCGCCTTGAAAGAGGCGGTGGTGAGGCCCCTGCTCAAGAAGCCTTCCCTGGACCCAATGGACCTAGTCAATTATCGTCCTGTCTCCAACCTTCCTTTTTTAGCGAAGGTTGTAGAGAGTGTGGTAGCACAACAGTTCCCACGTCACCTGGAGGAGAATGATTATCTAGACCCGCGCCAGTCCGGCTTCCGACCCGGGCACAGCACGGAGACGGCCTTGGTCGCATTGGTTGATGATCTCTGGAGGGCCAGAGATAGGGGTTGTTCCTCTATCCTGGTCCTATTAGATCTCTCGGCGGCGTTCGATACCATCGACCATGGTATCCTGTTGCACCGGCTAGAGGGGCTGGGAGTCAGGGGCACCATTCTACGGTGGTTTGGCTCCTACCTCTCTGACCGGACGCAACGTGTGTTGGCAGGGGAGCAGAGATCGACCCGGAGGCCACTCACATGTGGGGTGCCTCAGGGGTCGGTGCTCTCGCCTCTCCTGTTCAACACTTACATGAAACCACTGGGCGAGATCATCCGTGGTTTTGGGGTGGGATATCATCTGTATGCTGATGATACTCAGCTATACATTTCCACCCCGAACCACCCCAATGAGGCCGTCGAAATGATGTCCCGGTGTTTGGAAGCCGTACGGGTCTGGATGGATGACAACCGACTAAAACTCAACCCTTCCAAGACGGAGTGGCTGTGGCTTCCGGCCTCCCGGTTCAACCAGTTGCTTCCATCTCTGGCCATTGGGGGCGTGCAACTGGCCCCCATGGAACAGGTGCGCAATTTGGGCATCCTCCTAGATGCCCGGCTGTCCATGGATGACCATGTAACAGCCGTGGCAAGGGGGGCGTTTCATCAGGTTCGCCTGATGCGCCAATTGTGCCCCTTATTGGACCGGGATGCCCTACGCACAGTCACCCATGCGCTAGTGACGTCTCGCCTGGACTACTGCAATGCTCTCTACATGGGGCTTCCCTTGAGATGCACTCGGAGACTGCAGTTGGTCCAGAACGCGGCCGCGCGGGTGATTATGGGGAGGATGAGATACTCCCCTGTAACACCTCTCCTGCGCAAGCTGCACTGGCTTCCTGTAGTCTATCGAGTGCGTTTCAAGGTTTTGATTATGATCTTTAAAGCGCTTCATGGCACAGGACCTAGTTACATGCAGGATCGCATCCTGCCCCATACATCCCTACGACCAATCCGCTCACACAGAGAGGGACTTCTTCGGGTGCCGTCCGCCAAACAGTGTCGGGGGGCGACACCCAGGAGCAGAGCCTTCTCTGTGATGGGCCCAGCCCTATGGAATGACCTCCCCCGTGACATCAGGACTACTTCCGATCTCCGCTCCTTCCGTGTACAGTTGAAGACCCACCTCTTTCAACTATCTGGCCTGGCTCAACCGTAAATTTTTTCTTATTCCTCCTGACAGTTCTTTTAAATTTTTAAATTTTAAATTGTGTTTTTACAATTGGGGTATTTTAATGGTGACTTTTAATTGTCCAATGTGATGTAATTTGTTACCTCCTCCGTGCATGTTATGTCCTGTATATATGTAGGTTTATGTGTTTGTATACATGTTTTATGTTTTATACTCCATTGTACGCTGCCCCGAGTCCTGTCTGGAAAGGGAGCGGCTAATAAATTTAAATTTATTATTATTATTATTATTATTATTATTATTATTATTATTATTATTATTATTATTATTATTAACTATAAGAAAGAAAACTTGTTAAAATAAGCTCTGGATAATATAGAAGTACTGCTAATAATTAGGATACTGGATTGAGGGACTGAGATTTGGAGTATTCTTGATGAGTTGCCATTGCCAAAATGTCCTTGATTCTCAGCTGCCAATCGAATCACAGATATATGTGGGTGGAATTAGGCAACTAGGTGCTAGCTGCAACCATTCCTTAATTTATTACATTCATTGGTGCAACATACTATAGCTAGATTGATTGACAGCCAAACAATGTAAACTTCAGAATCATATGAAGCTTCTCCAGAGCATTGAACACCACATTGATTGACAGTTGTTTACCAAACACAACTATCTAAGTTGTAATTCAGTATCTAAGTATCCCACCTTTAGTATTTTTACAATAAGGTAGAGAACAAACCAACACACTTTTTTCTATTTCCTCCAAAGCAACAACCCTGTGAGGTCTGAGAGTGATTGGCCCAAGGACACCCAATTGGCTTTCATGGCTAAGGTGGGACTAGAACTCATAGTCTCTTGCTTTGAAGCTTGGTGCCTTAACTACTGGACCAAACTGACTCTCAAAATTTATCCCAAAGACAAAACTATATAGCATTAACCTTCTATACTCTAAATATTTACAACCTGATTTGCAAAGGATATGCTTTGCCTAGAAAAAAACTGCCAAATTTGTAGGAGATCTGACAGTGGCTTGCTTAAGTGGGACATGGGAGAGAACTTTTTTCAAAGTTGTACCAATGTTATGCAATGCACAAATCAGATGATTTGATCTAGTGGCTTCATTCAGACAGCCACACATCAAATTTGTTTGACTTAATAGCAGCATAGATGGTAGGAAAAAATCATTTAGAACTGCCCCTGCAGTCTCCAAAATAAAAGATTACATAAACATAGGACTGAATGGTAGAGAGATAAAAAGTCAATTTACTTAGCTAAAGGCAAAATTAATTGTTTCTAACTCATAGTAACCTTTATTGTGCAAGGCATTGTAAATGGAAAACAACCTTGTAATATTTACTTGTATACAAAAATCATCCTGTTTCCAGATAGAAAGTTCTTGCAGCAGAGCTTATCTGGAAACAGTTTGAGCAATGTCTTAGACATTGTTTAAAAATCTGATATATCACATTGATTGATACACTATTGTAATACTATTCCTTTCACCTTATAGAAGACAGCATTCCCTTTGTTACACAATTGAAGTGTTTACTGGCATTTGTATGCTCTTCTGACAGGAGAAAAGAGAAGCAATTAGTCTATATTTGACTGCAACATTAAAATCTTTCTCGTAGTGAAACATCTATAGGGCACAGTTATATCTGATGTCTAAAAAAATGGATTGCATAAGCGCAAGATGCTGCCTGTTACACAAAGGATGTAATTATTTCCTGATTGCTATCAAAACTAGACCTTGATAGGAACTGGGAATTAGGAAGACAGCTTATTTTGAATGTGGAGTGATGTAAGCAGGTCGGAGTCCTCCTTGAAGCAGTATTGTGTCATAAGAAGCAAAATGGCACGTTCAGATATTATGACTGAAGTTGCAATATTTGGTATATTTGCTCAACATCAACACAAAAAAGGAAATTTTGCTCACAATGCCGTAACAGCCACCTTGCCTGTTTAAACAGGCAAGGTCAAAAATGACTTTACTACAGAAAATAGCTACCCTTGAATAATGTATGATCATAATGTCGCAGTTTTAGAATGTTAAGGCAACTAAATTATTTATTTATTTATTTTACTTAGCTTGTCACTCATGTACAACATAACAGGAATAAGAATAAACATGAATAAGAACAAAGGAAATGGGTACAAATAAATGAGGACAGTAGGACAGGGACGTCAGGCATGCTGGTATGCTTATGCACGCCCTTAAATAAGTTTACAAACAACAGTGCTTCCTGTAATATAAGAGGTCCATTATGAGATGATTGAATTACTATTTAAATTTAGAGCCAAGTATTTACCAATGTTTTGCTTTATATATTGGCCTAGGAGCTTGTGGTATTAGCGTTTCTCTCTGTGGTTCCTGCTATGGAAAGTGCTCTATAGTGTGATGACTACAATGTCATCTTACATACACAGTGACACATAAATATATAACTAAATGCTAGCAGATGGTACATAATTATTTTTGAAAGAACCAGATCTATCAAAGGCCATGGTTAGTGGATTGTCCCAGGTGTTTACGTCATAAATCAGTCTGTTGTTCAGTATCAAAGGCCATGGTTAGTGGATTGTCCCAGGTGTTTACGTCATAAATCAGTCTGTTGTTCAGTATCTATTATTATACTTTGTGAAAATGACAATTTTGTCCATTTCAATTGCATTGAAAATCCCACTTTTGAAACGCAGTATATTTAATGAAAACTTCAAAAAAATTTTTACAAATGTTTGGTGCAATGATGGTGTTTAACTGTTAAATATTTGTAAAATAAACATAAATTTAAAGTAGTGTTCCCCTCAGTTGACTCATAGTGGAAATAATATTGTTTAATTCATGTTTTGCTCTTTGAACCATTGAAGGGTAAATATCTTTACTGCCGTATGACTCCATGCCATAATTCTTCCACAATTTTTAAAAGCCCCTGAAAACTATGATGGCGAAAGGATAGCACATCAACAGTTAGCACCACCAGGCTATACCCTTGGTCGCTGTGGTAGCTTTTGGAAGAGCTGGATCTGGCAAGAGACCATCCAGCAATTCTCAGGCTGAAATACCATAAAAGTCGTTAGATGAAACACCAAAGATATTGTGAGTTGGCATGACAGGAGAAATGAACCTGAAGGTTAAATTCTGGAGCTGAGCCTGAGATCTATATAAAAGCTTGGAACTCATTCCACTGCAAATTAGCTAGGTGTATACAATTTCATTATTGTCAGAAATGAAGAGTTTAATCTAGACAAGTTGTGTCTAGGAGCCTTCAGCCAAATAAGACAAAGATGATTAGGGGACTGGAGACTAAAACATATGAAGAATGGTTGCAGGAACCGTGTATGTTTAGCTTAAGAGAAAGAAGGAGTAGGGGAGACATGATAGCAGTGTTCCAATATCTCAGGGGTTGCCACAAAGACGAGGGAGTCAAACTATTCTCCAAAGCACTTGAGGGTAGAACAAGAAGCAATGGGTGGAAACTAATCAAGGAGAGAAGCAAATTAGAACTGAGGAGAAATTTCCTGACAGTTAGAACAATTAATCAGTGGAACAGCTTGCCTCCAGAAGTTGTGAATGCCCCAACACTGGAAGTCTTTAAGAAGATGTTGGATAGCCATCTGTCTGAAACGGTATAAGGTTTCCTGCCTAGGCAGGGGATTGGACTAGAAGACCTCCAAGGTCCCTTCCAACTATTGTATTGTATTGTATTATAATATAATAAATATAATATAATATAATAAATATAATAAATATAATATAATATAATATAATATAATATAATATAATATAATAAATATAATTAATATAATATAATATAATAAATATAATATAATATAATATAATAAATATAATATAATATAATATAAAATAATATAATATAATATAATATAATATAATATAATATAATATAATATAATATAATATAATATAATATAATATAATATAATATAATATAATAAATAATATAAAGACAATTCTGGATAAGGGTTAAGTGTCTGGAGGACTGAGATTTATAGCAAAGCTCCAGAGCGATGTCTGAAAGTCTGGATGAAAACAAGATACATTCTAAGCAAAGCTGAAAGGTGGGATGAAACAGATTCAACAGAGAAAACAAACCAGATATATCCTGCAGAAATTTTGAATGAGTTACATCATCCAGTTCAGCTCTCAAAACCTGCCTAACCTACTGCTACTTCTTGACTTACAGCCATTTGTTTTATTTGAAGTTACAATGGCACTGAAAAAGTGACTTATGACTGTTTTTCACATTTATGATCATTGCAGCATCCCCATGGCGACGTACTGTGTTGAGTTGCAAAATATTTTGCTACTGGTTCGGGTGGGCGTGACTAGGTGGGGGGCATGTGATTGAGTTGGCATGGCCAACTTGACATCACCCACACCCACTCAGTTACCTGACCCCCCCCCAAGCCATGGCAACAGAAAAAGGTAGAATTTTCTTTTGGAATTTCTACCTATGCCCTCCTTTCACCAGTCACCCATTTCCCCTCCTTTAGCAACCTCGGCCCTAGCCCCACTTCCTTCCCCACCACTGCCTCTTTGGTTGCTTACCTTCTGCAGCAGCTGGTCCAGAGTCCAGAAGGCAAGCTGACCAGAGTTTTTGGCGGCCCCCAACCAGCCACTGCTGCTGGGAAGCGGCTAGCTGGCAAAGAAGTCTCCCAGCTGCCACTTCGAGAGCTGTTTTGCAAAACAAGGAGTTAGCTGGCTGCAGGCCACTGAAAAGTCTTCCGGGCGGTGAAAAAGCTGCTGCTGTCACCACCATGTTCTTCACGCATGCACATCCCATTGACTTGCAAGGGTTAGGCTTAGGCTTAGGGTTACGGAGGAATATATTAGAGTAAATATAATACTTTACAGTATTGTTAAGCCCTCCCCCAAATCTCATCATGAAAGAGATTTTTTATGAAATGATGTACCATTGATAATTTGTCTAGAATGGATCGAGGTACTCCAAATTTATGTTGGAAATTTGGTCAATTTATCCTTGAGGACTTGTAAAGAAAGTCATAAATTTCTGGATGCAAATAATATAATAATATAAATAATTTTAAAGATGAACATTTGACTGAAGCCAGAATTTTTCTTGCTGGGATTAATGGATAGTCAATTAGAAAAGAACCATGGAATATTATGTTTATATACATTGACTGCTGTGACACTATTATATGAAGCAGTTATTGTATATAAATGGACAGATTTGAACTGCAATGGGGGAATGGTTGATGAAGGTGACAGAACTAGCAGAGATGCCAAAATTAAATTATTTAATTAGAGAAACATTAATACTTATCTGTGACTGGAAACCCCTAATGGAATTTTTGTTGAAAAGAGAAAACTGAACTTGTGATTTATGGATTTGAAGATTTATTGAAAGAAGAAAATTATTATGTAGCCTTAGATAAAGAGGATAAAATATACTTTTATAATCACTGTCAAAAAAAAGGTTGGAATCACTTCTTTATAATCTTTTATTTTCTATTTTTATTTTATTTCCTATTTAATTCATTACTGTTCCTTGTTTTCTTGGTTTTTTTCCCTAATATTAGTATTGTTTTTTTAAAATTCTTCAACAAAAATTTTATTTAAAAAAAGAAAGAGACTAAAACTGCTTAGGAAAGCTGTCCTCTATACCTTTTGAACTGCAGCAATCATGATCTGGTAGAAAGTGATAGGAGTTAATGCATCAGGTTAGAGAAGGCGTGCAAAAAAATGACTCAGTAGTTGAAAGCTGATCAGAAATGAGAAAACACTGACTGAAGACAAACAGCATAATAACAGAATAGCAGACTTGGACGTGACCTTGGAGGTCTTCTAGTGCAAGAGACCTTATACAATTGCAAACAAATAGCTGTCCAATCGCTTTTTAAAAACCTCTAATTGATGGAACACTTACAACTTCTGGAGCAAGCTAGTCTAATGATTAATACTTCTCATTGACGGAATATATCTCAATAGTTCTCAATAGTTATCTCTCCTTGATAAATTTCCATCTGTTAGTTCTTATCCGGCCTTCAAGTGCTTTGTAGAATAAATTGATTCCCCCTTCTGTGTGACAGACCCTTAGATATTGGAACACTGCTATCAAGTTGTCCGTAGTCCTTCTTTATACTAGACTAGACATACACACAGTTCCTGCAACTGTTCTTCATATGTTTCAGCTTCAGTACCCTAATCATCTTTGTTCTTCTTCTCTGCACTCTTTCTGGAATCTCAAAACCTTTTTCATATCTTGGTGACTAAAACTGGATGCAATATTCTAAGTGTGGTCTTGCCAAGGCATTATAAAGTGATATTAACATTCACATGATCTTGATTCTCTGTTAATGCCAACTAGCACTGCATTGGCTTTTTTGGGCAGCTGCAGCATAAGGGTTGGGTTGTTGCTGGTATTACTGCCGATTCGGTGCACCCACAATTTTATGTGTGCACACTTGCTTCGCTCGCTTATGTGCCAGATGCACCGTCCGCATGCGTTCACAATTGCCCATAAATAGGACCGTGCATGCACAGAACATTAAAAAAATAGGAAAAAAAACATGCCGCGCCAACGGGGGAACCGGTTTGGAGGTGTAGCAGGCCTGGGTCACTGCCAGTTCTGGTGACCCAGGCCAGCAAACCACTATCGATTTGGCCAAACTGGTCCAAAGCAGTAGGAATCCACCTCTGTGCAGCACACTGCTGGCTCATATTTAAGTGGTTGTCCAATAGATTCCTTTTACAGTTACTGCAAAATAGAGCACTACAAAACAGAATACAGGTTCATGGTACATAAGGCTCCCCTCATTTATGACTTCATACAAGAGGGTAGAGCAGACCTGGTGTGAATTACAGGGCTCTGGTTGCGCCATGAGAGAGGTGTTCCCCTTAGTGAATTATGCCTATCAGGCTTCCAGGCACTTCACCAGCTGAGAGCCCAGGGCAGGGGCGGGTGGTGGTGGTGGTGGTGGTTATTAGGGAAAGTCTCAGACCTCAGGAGGTCACTGTGCCTCAGATAGGCAGGTGTGAGTACCTTTTTGTGAAATGGGGCCTTGGAGTTCAGGAGGGCCTTTTTGTTACGTACCTGTCTCCCTGCTACGTTTCATCAGCCCCTGCTGGAGCTGCTGGATACGTTAGCTGGATTGGCGGTTGATTTCCCCAGGCTTATGATCCTGGGGGATTTCAATCTGCCTTCCATTGGCGAGACATCCGAGTCCGCTCGGAAGTTCATGGCTTCCATGATGGCTATGGACCTAACTCAGTTAATTCAAGACCCCACCCATAACAGGGGACACACGCTTGACCTGATTTTTGTCTCTGGGCAGTGGATGAATGATCTAGATTTAGGGGATATTTCTATCCAACCCTTGTCATGGTCTGATCATTTCCTCATCAGGCTTGACTTCCATACTGCTATCCCTTGGCACAGGGAGGTGGAACTGACTAGATGGTTCTGCCCCAGGTGCCTAATGGACCCTGAAAGGTTCCTGATGGAGCTTGGGACTTTTCCTGAATCCCATGCTCACAGCTCGACCGAAGCCCTAGTGGAAGCCTGGGATAGGGCGACCACTGGGGCCTTGGATCGCGTTGTGCCTTTGCGGCTTCTGGCCCAGTGTTGATCCCAGGTAGCTCCCTGGTTTATCGAGGAGCTCTGGGAGATGAAACACCAGAAAAGACACCTAGAGAGTGGTTGGAGGGCCAGCCGGTCCAAATCTGATTGAACACTAGTAAGAATTCATATAAAATCCTACTTAGGGGCAATAAAAGTGGCAAAACGGCAACATTTTTCCATTCTTATCGCATCTGCAAATAACTGCCCAGCTGCCCTGTTTAGGGTGACCCACTCCTTATTTAACCAAGGAACTGGGAGAGACCCCTTGCAGGGTACGGCTAAACAATTTGTTCAGTATCTGCAGGATAAAATCTCTCAGATCCAGACAGGCTTGGACTCTGACTGGGTAGATTCGGGCAAGTCGACGGGGATGAATCTTGTGGAGACTATCTGGGATGAGTTTGACCCTGTGACCCCTGAGGGCATGGACAGGATTATGGGGAGACTCAGTGCTCTCACTTGTGTGCTGGACCCATGTCCCTCTTGGTTAGTTTCGGCTCCCCGAGAGGTGACACGAGGCTGGCTCAGGCGATTACCAATGCTTCATTGAGAGAGGGGTTCTTTCCCACCACCTTGAAGGAGGCTGTGGTGAGGCCCCTCCTTAAGAAGCCTTCCCTGGACCCAGCTTCTTTAGCCAACTATCATCCGGTCTCCAACCTTTGCTTTATAGCAAAGGTTGTCGAGAGTGTGGTAGCACGTCAGCTTCCCCAGTACCTGTTGAAGCTGCCTACCTGGATCCATTTCAGTTGGGTTTCAGGCCCGGGAACAGCACGGTTGATGATCTCTGGTGGGCCCGGGACAGGGGCTGCTCCTCTGTCCTGGTCCTATTAGACCTCTCGGCGGCTTTCGATACCATCGACCATAGTATCCCACTGCGACGACTCGGGGGGTTGGGAGTGGGGGGGCACCGTTTTATGGTGGTTCTCCTCCTACCTGTCAGATTGGTCGCAGTTCATGTTGACTGGAGGACAGGGATCGACCCCGAGGCGCGTCACTTGTGGGGTGCCCCAGAGGTCAGTTCTCTCACCCCTCCTGTTCAACATATATATGAAACCTCTGGGCGAGATCATCCGTGGTTTTGGGATACGCTATCATCAATATGCTGATGATACCCAAGTTTTCATCTTTACCCCAAACCACCCACACGATGCCCTCGATGTGATGTCCCAATGCCTGGAGGCTGTGTGGATCTGGATGGGGAGTCCTCCTGGATATGCGGCTTAGTTTAGAAGAACACCTGATGGCCATGACCAGGGGGGGCTTTTACCAGGTTCGCCTGGTATGTCAGTTGCGCCCCTTCCTGATCGGGATGCACAGTCACTCATGCCCTTGTCCTTTCTCGCCTGGACTACTGCAACGCTCTCTACATGAAGAGCACCCGGAGGCTTCAGCTGGTCCAGAATTTGGTCGTGTGGGTTATCATGGGGTTATCATGGGCACCTAGGCGCTCCCATGTTACACCCCTTTTAGGTGGCTTGCACTGGTTGCCGGTTGTTTTTGGGGTGCGATTTCAAGGTACTAATTATGACCTTTAAAGTGCTCCATGGCTTAGGCCCAGGGTACCTGCAAGACTACCTACTGCCACCAGTAACCTCCCACTGTCCAGTGCGATCCCACAGAGTTGACCTTGTCAGGTGCTGTCGGCCAGACAGTGTTGGCTAGCAACCCCAAGGGGGAGAGCCTTCTCTGAGGGAGCGCCTTCCCTCTGGAATGAGCTGCCCCTGGAGCTTCACATAATCCCCGACCTCCGGTCCTTCCGACACGCCCTAGAAAGTTGGCTTTTCCAGCAAGCCAGCCTGGCTTGAATAGAATAAAATAAATGATTAATTTAATTATTAATTTTGATCTAATTATTAAATTTTTATTGTTAATATTAATTGGATTTTGTTTTTGGATACTTTATTTATTTTCCTTTTTAACTTTTGTAATATGTGGGGTTTTTTTTATGTTGTACACCGCCCTGAATCCTTTGGGAGAAGGGCAGCATATAAATCCAACAAACAAACAACAAACAAACAATACTATACTGCAGAATAGATTGGAAGTGGAAGTGCAGGAAAATAGCTGGGGAGTGGGAATATAATTTCTTGCAAGGCTAGCATTGCAGAGATGGGTTTTGATTGATACGCCCCGATACGCACATACAGGTGGCAGAAATTGGGCATCCATTTGCATATCGGGGTCCTCAGAGGCCGCATACTGATACGGTCCCTCCCCTGGCCTGTACCCCCCCACACTTGCTCCCACCGCCTGGATGATCACCGCTCTCTCGCTCTCTCACTCCACCTGTCTGCACCATGCTTGCCCCGCCCACCCACTTCCTTTGCTGGAGCAAAGGAGTCGACTGTTGGAAGAAACCCGCATGGCGTGCGCTTCCTTCTCTTTGACAGTCTCCTGGTTTCCAATGGGGTGCGGAGAAATTCAAGCATTAGAGAGGGCGGAAAGGCAGTCCCTAGCAGAAGCTTGGCCTTCTCTTCCCTCTAACGCATGGATTTCTCCCCACCCCATTAGAAACGTGGCGGCTGTCAAAGACAAGGAAGCATATACAGGCTTCTTCCAGCAGCTGAATCTTCCACTCCTGTTCCTTCCTCAGCTGTTGGAAGAAGCCCCTGTGCTTCATTCTCACTCCCTGATTTGTGCCCACCACCCCACTGCAAGCCAGGTGGCTGTCAAAGAGAATGAAGCATGGGGACTTCTTCTAACAGCTGAAGAAGGAAGAGGAGCAGACACTTCAGCTGTTGGAAAAAGCCCCCGTGCTTCGTTCTCTCCCCCTGATTTCTCCCCATCACCCCACTGCAAGGCAGTGTCAAAGAGAATGGGCAGCTGTCAAAGAGAACAAAGTGTGGGGACTTCTTCCAACAGCCGAAGCCTCTGCTCCTCTTCCTTACTCTGCTGTTGGAAGAAGCCCCCATGCTTCGTTCTCTCCCTCTGATTTCTTTCTGGCCACACTCACAGAAGAAGGAGGCACGGATGCTGGTCGGCGCTTGCTTCCCTTGCCGCTTGCCACCACTGTCCTTGTGGCCTGTTGAAGAAGTCAATAAGCCAATAGGCCAATAGCCAATAGGTGCGAGCCCTTGGTTGCCAGGCTGTCAATCGTATGTTGAGGACTTGCGGCCGATCATAAGTCGAGGACCTATGTCTGGTCGCAAGTCAAGGACATAACACCCACTGGCTTCAGCCCTGCCATCCCTGTTTAGCTGGCTGGCTGGCTGGGAAAGCAGGGGGGGGAGCGCCGGCCAGCATCCCTGCCTCCTTCCTCCAAGAGCCGCAGTGAGGCATCCTCAGGTGCCATCTGAGGAAAGCCCTCAGAGGCATTGCTCCTTAGCCTGAAACAAAGCAGTGGTGAGGAAGGAGCGGTGGCAGCTGAAGCACTCCCTGGCAGTGAGTTCAGGTTCTCCCTTCCCCGAGCATATCCTGTTGCTTCTGGCACTGCTTTTGGTTAATCCAGCATGGTGGCGGGGCTCTTGCCATCACTGAGAGCATTGCTGGCAGCTGCTTCTTGCCATCACCACCAAACTGGATTCACCAAAAGTGGCGGAAGCAGCAACGGGACATGCTCAGGGAAGGGAGAGCTGAAACTGACTGCCTGGGACCAGTGACGTGCGGTGAGATTTATGGCTGGTGAGGCTGGTGACATCATCAGGAAAGCGGGGAATGGGACCACGTGTGCTGGATGCGGAGTCTGCCTCAGCCTCCAGCACACGTGATCCCATTCCCCGCCTTCCTGAGCGTGCTCCGCCGGCTCGCGCTCCACAGTCCTCGAAAGTAACTGGGGAACGACGAGAACCTTCCTGCCTCTGCTGGACTTTGCGCAAGTCCAGCAGAGGCAGGAAGGTTCTCGTTCCCCAGTCGCTTTCGTGGCTTCGTCATCCGGGAGCGCCGACAACATTTCTGCCTCCGCAGCTCGCGGGCGCGGACGGACGGAGGTAGCCAGAATGGCGCCGAGGCAGTCCGGTGGGCGAGCAACCGAGGATCAGGCTGCCTGATCCTCCATCGCTCGCTCACTCGCTCTTTTGTCCACCCAGACCGCCTCAGTCGCTTTCGTGGCTTCGTCATCCGGGAGCTCCGACAACATTTCTGCCTCCGCAGCTCCCGGGCGCGGCCGGATGGATGTATATAATATTATATACTATTATATACTATTATTTCATGAAGAGAGGTGAGGCTCTGCCTCCCTTGCCTCCCCTGACCGCACGTCCCTGCCTGGGACTCTGTTTCAACCACCATTGCCACTTCTGCTGCTGCTGCACCCACCAGAGACTCCTTCCTCACCGTGTGGTTGCCCGTGGTTGTTTTGGGCCAAGAAAAAAAGAGCAGCTGCACTCTCCCCTCTCACTCTCCTCAGCCTATATGGAGGGTAGGCGAAAGTGCTGCTAGGCTGCCCCTCCAGGAGGACCACCACGCATCCTCCACAGGTGGGAGGTTGAAGGGGAGGTTGTGAACTTCAAATTCCAAAGTTCCTGAGCCAATATGACTGGAGGAGGAATTCTGGGAGTTGAAGTCCACAAATCTTAAATCTGTCAAGTTTGAACACCCTTTGTTTTGTTTTGTTTTGGAAAGGGTTAGGGGTGCAAGGGTCTTGTAACTTGATAGCTTTAGGTCTGGCATACTTCAAATGCCAGAGTTCCTGAGCCAACATGACTAGAGAGGAATTCTGGGAGTTGAAATCCACAAGTCCTAAATCTATCAAGTTTGAACACCCCTAGGTATTTTTGTAAAGCGTTAGGGTTGCAAGGGTCTTGTAACTTGACAACTTTAAGACTTGCATACTTAAATGCCAGAGTTTCTGAGGCAATATTTTGGTTGCTAAGCAAAAGTGTTGTTAAGTGAGTTTCACCACATTTTACAAGTTGACCATGCCCACCAGGTCACATGACCACCAAACCACACCCACAAAATAGGCCATGCCCATAGAATAGGTAGTAAAATAATTTGAAACCCACCACTGTAGCATTGGTGTCTCTTTGTGGGCAAAATTTTATGTCTTTAAAGTGTATAAGCTGTTCAACTGGAAGAGATTCTTTCACGTAAAAGTTCTGTCTGTGGCTTACACACATGAGCTGATCTTCTTCTTGATCAAATGCTGCCTCAGGAATGAGCCTCCAGTTGTGAATGAACTGAAGCTACTGCTTCTCTAGTCCAGTGGCATTATATTTAGATATAGAAAAGCCATTTCTAGTCACTGAATCTGCTTTAAAATGGCAACCTATGCTCTTGTGCTTGAGGTGGCTGGAGAACATCCTTGGCTCACTTATCTAACTGCTTGAGAAACATGGAAGTCAAATTAAGCAAAGCAACCTAAATTGCAGAGTCATCAACCCTCCATCAGTAATTGTGAAGGCAAAGGAACTTGCCATTAATGGAAATACCACTTGCTTCTATTTTTGGGAAGGGAGCATAGTTAAGGCATCAGGGGCATCTGCAGGGTAAGAGAATCACAAAATGAATATGTCAGAGGTGGCCTTCAGCCAGTTAGGACTGGTTCAGGTGAACCGGTTGTTAAGATTCTGCGCAGTTCAGAGAACCAGCAAATCCCACCACTGGCTGGCCTCACCCCACCCTGCCCACCCTGCCAAACCCCACCCAGTCACTCTTCATCTCACCCGCATGCCCAACATAGCCACATGGCTCAGCCAGCTTGCCTGTGTTCCGCTATTGTCTACCACATGGCGGCCGCAGCCCGGCTCTCTGCTTCAACTGCCTTCTTTGCCAGTCTCCACTTCTCCTTGCTTGCCTAGACTAGACTCGCCCAGCTGCCATGGCCTGCTCTCACCTGCTCCAGCAGCAGGCGCCTCAAGGCAGACGTAAGTGCGGCCCAGGACTGCACGTGTGAAGGAGCAATCTTGACCCCAGCATGGCGTCTCCCGAGAGGACTTCCTGTCATCAGCCTTATCTTCACGGGCAACCATGCACTATCCCCGTTGGTATCTGAATGGCAGGGTGTTCAGGCCAGTTGAGGGGCATGGAAGCTCTGGAAGGTAAGGCCAAGGCCGATGGCGGGGGAGGGAAACATGCTGTGCTTGGCTGAAGAGCCACCTCAGGAGGAGATAGTGAAGCTCCCTTGACTTTTGGGCCTGGTGCATTTGGATTCCGAGGGGCCTCCGGGTGACTGCTGCCTGCTCACCTTCACCTCTGCCTTGGGTCCTCCATCCCCGCCCATGACGGGGGGACATGCTGCTTCCAGGCTGGGCAAGCCAGTGGGTGAGCAGGCAGCCCTCAGGAGAGATGCCATGCTGGGGGTGAGACAATTACTCCACTGCAGTGCATGCATGCAGCCCTGGGAATCCACCTGCCACCATTGCCACTCTGGAGCTTACCTTCTGCCACTGCTGTCACTGGAGCTCACCTTCTGCCACTGCTTCTGCCACCACTCTGGAGCTCACCTTCTGCTGCTGCCGCTGCTGCTGCTCTGAAGCTCGCCTCAGGGACAGTTTGTCCAAGCCATGTTTTGCTCCCTGGGAAGGGCTCCATCATGGAGGGCTGTGTGCCCTGACCAGGCGCCTTCTCTCGAGCCTCCTGCCTCACATGGTGTGGCGGGAGGAGGAAGTGTGTAGCCAAGAAGGCTGTCTGAAGTTCTTGCAGCCAAAGCCAGGATGTCTGCAAACCCACAAGTATGTATGTCTTCTGCCTTGAACAGAAGGTTGAACTATGACCTCCAAGGTACCTTCTTCTAGCCTATGATTCTAAAGTCTCCAAGACAAGGGAATTTGCTTAAATTGTGTGTCTGTGTGAGAGAGAGAGAGAGAGAGAGAGAGGGAGGGAGGGAGGGAGGGAGGGAGGGAGGGAGGGAGGGTGGGTGAGATGGAAGGATGTGGCTTCTTGGAGGTGCATTTTGGAAAAGTATCAAGAGAAATGCCAAAAAGGCAATCCGTTTGGGATTAAATTCCAAATGAAATTGGGTCTTCAGGGTAAGGACACAGGCAAGAACTTTCAACTGCAGGTTTCTAAAAAATCTTATTAAAATGAATGTCTAGAGGTAGCTCTTTAACTCATTAGTCCAGAGAGAGAGCAGAAGAGATAGGATGCCAATAAGGGTCTTAGCTATTTAGCTCAGGAATAACAGAATAACAGGGCTGAAAGGGACTTTGGAGGTCTCCTAGTCAACCCCCTGCTCAGGCAGGAAAACTGAGGATGCCATAATCTGAGTGACGGGCATGGGAAAGGTGTCAGAATAACAGAATAATACTTAGAAGGGACCTTGGGGGGAGAGGGGGCTATACCATTTCAGAGAAATGGTTCTCCAGTCTTTTCTTAAAAACTTTCAGTGACCGAGCACTCAGAACTTCTGGAGACAAGCAGTTCCACTGGTTAATTATTATTAATTATTCTCACTGTCAGGAAGTTTCTCCTTAGTTTTAAGTTGCTTCTCTCTTTGTTCAGTTTCCATCCATTGCTTCTTCTTTTACCTTCTGCTGCTTTGGAAAATACATTGCCCCCTCTTCTTTGTGGCAGCCCCTTAAAAACCTGTTGCCTATCATACTCTTGGGCAAAGCATGTGAGCCATTTCCCCCATTCAGTGGTCCATGAAAGTACATCTATGGTATGTAGATGCAGATAATAAAGTTGAAAAAAGGTGAACAACATTTTTACAGAACCTTTTACAGAACTTTTACCCAATTATAGATAGTTGAGGCCGGGTGTGACATGGAGTGGCTGGAAGGGGAGGGGCCAGGCAAGGCACCCTTTGAGTTGGCCATGCCCACCTAATCACATGCCCACCTAGCCACACCCACCCAGTCATGTGACCACCTGGCCATGCCCACCCAGCCAGTCATTAGGGTAGAGAACCAGTTGTTAAAAAATTTAAATTCCACTACTGGAATATGTGATGCTAGTAAAAAGGGGCAGGGCAGCCTCTTCACTTTTTAAAATTGCCATTTCCCTCTCACCCAATATCCTTGCATTGCAGTTTGAAAATGACATGCGTAGTATATGTATATGCCTAGCACACATATCACTGCATTGCTGATGTAACTTGGAAAGAGAGAGAGAGAGAGAGAGAGAGAGAGAGAGAGAGAGAGAGAGAGAGAGAGAGGGAGAGAGAATGGCAGGGGGAACATGTCTGTTTTGAATAGGAACAAATTGATGACTGATTGCAAAAGGAAGGGATCCCTTTGGGAAACAGCATAGCAACATCTTTTGCGACGTGCTGGAAAACAAAAGAAACATTAGGAGGCATGAAGCCTTGGATGCAAATTAGTCCACCCACTATATGCTTAAGAGCAGTCATCCAACAGCCACAACCTCAGCTGTAGGTGGAGATGACAAACAGATAATTAGTACCTCTCAAGCTGCCAGCTAAAAGCTATGTGGAAAAAAGGGTCACTTGGTTAAGCACATGTTCTTAACAGTTTCTTACATAGTGGGAAAATTGCTCTAAGGTCCAACGTAATTGTCTTACCTGCAATTAGATTTAATCACTGTCCTGAAGGGACAGTGACATTTGCTACTGAGCAGAAAAATATCTGTATTTTACCTTTGAGCTAAGATTCTTTGCTAGGAGAGAAGTTTCTCTTGAGCATAAAAAGCAATATCTTGTCTTTAAATGACATCCTGACTCTATTTAAGCACCCAAATCCTCATAAAACTGGTGGCACCTAAATCCTGAAAAAAGAATAATTCTGAAAAAATTCTGCAATGGGTTTTCAAATGGGTTTTCTATATATATTTCATTCATAGTATGCACACACAAATGTCAACTTTGAACCCAGGCCTTTGGCAACTCCTAGTCTTGGCTCAAAAGACATATACATAAAGTAAATTTCCTGCTGTTAAACGTAGCTTATATTCATGAGCAGTATATGCACCAAGTGAATGCACATAGTTATGTGTTGTGGCCCAGCAGGAGCCGTTGCCGCTGCCACCAGACTCCGAGAGTGAGGGTCCCTATGAGTCGGCTCAGGAGGATGTGGAGGACCCTGGACAGGGTTCCGACTCTGAGCAGGGATCGGAGAGTCTGGTCGGCCACCAGGAGGTGCCTGAGGCATGGAGCAGCGGTGAGAGCCAGAGGAGGGGGGCTCCTGATGTCATGCCTTGGAGCAGTGGGGAGGAGTCACGAGACAGTGAGTCAGAGATTAACAGGGAGTTCCTGGACGCCCGTTATCGCCGCGCCCATAGACGCAAGGAGCGAGAGCGCAATTATCGGTGGTAAGGGCTCTCAGCTGTTGATCAGGAGACCCCTCTTCAGGCTATAAAAGGGTTGACTGTGCATACGCCCTTTGCAGCAGTCAACAAAGAACTCCTGCAAGAAGTTTTGGTCTAGAAAACGTAGGAAGTTGGATAGCTGCTTTCGTGTCTTGTCGTTGTGAGCTTTGTCGTGGTGGATCACTGCCACGGAACGTTCTGTCTGTCTGTGAAATAAACCTTGTTCATTTGTGTTGTTCCGGAGCATGTTCTGTGTGGGCGAAGGAGGAAGGGGGGTCAGAACAGTTATGATAACAGGGAAAGTTGAGTTTGGCAGATCAGTCAGTTAATAGGAATCCTGAGCAAGTTGTTGCTCTCTCCCCAATTGCTGTAATGTCACCCAAATCCGTTCTTCCTCTTCCAGTTTTACTCCCACTTTCTTTCCTAGGTCTCTTTCTTGTCTTTGTAGTATTCTCTTCCCATACTTCTCAGTGGTGGGATTCAAATTTCTTTACTACCGGTTTTGTGGATGTGGCTTGGTGGGCATGGCTTAGTGGGCATGGCTTAGTGGGTGTGGCAGAGGAAGGATACTGTAAAATCCCCATTCCCTCCCAATCAGCTGGGACTCGGGAGGCAGAGAATAGATGGGGGTGGGTCCAGTCAGAGATGGTATTTACTGGTTCTCTCAACTACTCAAAATTTCTGCTACCTGTTCTCCAGAACTGGTCAGAACTTGCTGAATACCACTTCTGCTACCTACTCTACATGCTTGGTGTTTTCCACTAGATATATTGACATTTGTGTGTGCATGTAAGTATGTATCTTTAAAAAACACAATGGACCCAAATACTTTACTGCCTTAACAGTACAAACAATAACATGGATTGGTACTAATGCATATTCTTATTTAGTGTTGCCCTCTATGGAGAACCAGTGGATGTCCGATTGAAGGTTGACTTCAACAGATAGTTCCTAATCATCCTGTTATGCAATATAGTGCAGTGTAGAAGCATTGCTAAGACGCCTTTCCTTCCATTTTAAGTGCAATACTCTTTAGTGTACCTTTATGAGCCAAGAATGGTCTCTTACCTTTGGTCATGCTTACTGATGGCTGTGGTTCAACATCAGTAGTGTGCTGGAGCTGGCTTGTATCACTTCCCAAAAGCCAATTGTTAATGTTTGGGGAATTTTGCAAGTCAGTTGAGAAAAGAGCAGAGCATGATGCTTAGAGCACTGATATTGAGCAGTTAGCAGCATGGTACAACTGCGGCAATGAAACTGACAAAATTAGTGTTGAAACACTTACTAGCAACCACTGTTCAACACTGTCCAAAAGTCCATGGTTGATTACATCTGACGTAAGTCAGAGTACATCTGAGTTCTAAACTGTGAATGATAATAACCCATGGTTCAAATTTGCCTTTTTGAGATTCCCTTCACTCTGTCCAGGCTTAGTATTATGTGTAATTGAGCTATCTCCAAGGCAAGTTTTTGTTCTTCAAACAGATGGAGTAATTTAGCACATTCTTTTCCTAGAACTTTGCATTGTCAGCAGTGACTTTGTAAATGCAGACAAGGAGAGAACTAGGTAAATGAGGTGACAAGCTGCACAATTGCATTTGGATAACTGCCTCCATTAAATTATGGTATTTCTTCCTTCCATTCAAAGAGCTTCAGTCATTAAGTGCTGAGAGAACAATTCTAGGCAATGTGACCAGAGTTCACTTCACTTCCACTTATTCTGATATATGCATAGCGATGCATCTCAGTTTCTCCCTGGAGCTCTAAATTACCTGGCCTCTATTTCTGAAGTGGAACCAATGCATTAGAAATCCTCCACTTTTCTATCTTAAAAATAGTTTCCAGCATTTCAAACACATATACACAAAGTTCTGATTAAAGTGTATGAAGATCCATTTTGCTTGGCGTTTTACCAATGCTTGGGAATGCATTGCACTTTGGCAAAGCCATGCAAAACAAATATTGAAGCTGTCATTCCTGATATTGTCCCAAGGTTGCTTTTTCTGTTCTCGTGGTTTTATTGAAATGCATGGATAACTCAAAAATGGAGGGAAGAAACAAAAATGGGAATGAGTAATTTTTAAAAAGAACCTATAACAAATTATACTGTCAGTGTTGGTGGGAGTGGCCTTGGAGGTTCTTTGGTTGGGGTGCTTATTGTCAGCTTGTTCAGCAGTTCCTTGATTTGGGATATTGTGTACTTCTTGATTGTTGGTGTGATGTTAATCTTGATATTAATCTATGCTCATCTCAGTTTTGATTGCTGGTGAGGAGGTATTTTGGTTTTTTTGTTCCTTTTTTTGGCTTGTTGATTTTCTCTTTTGCATAGTATGTAGATAGTGTTTGTCTATGTGTCTGTTGATTAATTTGACAGAGTGTCAGACTTCTACAAATTCTCTAGCATTTTTAGGCTTGGCTTGATCTAGGATGATCACAGTTTCCCAGTTGAAACTATGGTTAAGTTTAACCATATGTTCTGAAAATAAAAAAGTTTTTATCATGTCTTCTGATTGCTACTTCATAGATGTGTTCTGCCAGATTTCTGCCTGTTTACCCCATGTAATTACATTGTACATTATACATTGTAGATAAGTCCTGCTTTTTCTCCTGGGGTTGCTGGGTCTTTTGATTTACTTAGGATGTTTTGGAAGGTTTTAGTTGACTTGTGTGCTACACTGATTCAATGTGATTTAACAGTTTGTTGGTGGCTTCTGAGATGCTTTTGATGTATGGCATTGTTATTCTTTTAAAGGTTTCTGTTGGTTGTGCTATATTGGGTTGCGTGATCAGGCACTTTTTGATGAAGATGCATTAATATCCACTTTGTTAGAAAATGTTGTATAATGCTGTGTTTCCCTTTTCTGTTGTTCAGGGTTGCTGCAGTTTGTGCTCATCTAAATAAAATTCATATACAGCATCTCTTGTGGATTGTTGGGTTGTTTTTTTTAGTAGTGGAGCCCTTGATTGGTGTAGGTGGTTTTTCGGTATCCTTGTGTTTTTGGTTTACCATTATGGTCTCTGCTGATGAGGATATCCAGGAAGGGTAGTGAGTTGTCGTTTTCATTATCACTTCCAAACATTGCATTACAATCTCTGCTATAAGTCCTGAAAGCAATGAACCCCTAGATATACCTTTAACTTGTTGATAAATTTGTCCATTGAATTGTATGTGGTTAGCAGAGATTTATGAGATTCATAATCTACTTAACACAGTCGGGTGTGCTGTGGAGCAATGTAATAATACAATATAATAGCAGAGTTGGAAGGGACCTTGGAGGTCTTCTAATCCAATCCCCTGTCTAGGCAGGAAACTCTATACCATTTCAGACAAATGGCTATCCAACATCTTCTTAAAGACTTCCAGTGTTGGGGCATTCACAACTTCTGGAGGCAAACTGTTTCACTGATAAATTGTTTTAACTGTCAGGAAATTTCTCCTCTTTCTAAGTTGCTTCTCTCCTTGATTAGTTTCTGCCCCCAGGTGCTTTGGAGAATAGTTTGACTCACTCTTCTTTGTGACAACCCCTGAGATATTGGAACACTGCTATCATGTTTCCCCTACTCCTTCTTTTCATTAAACTAGACATACCCAGTTCCTGAAACCAATATTCATATGTTTTAGTCTCCAGTACCCTAATCATCTTTGTTGCTCTTCTCTGCACTCTTTCTAGAGTCTCCACATCTTTTCTACATCGTGGTGACCAAATGTAGAAAAGATGTGGAGACTCTAGAAAGAGTGCAGAGTCTTGTATTTGCGCTAATCTTTCCATTGCCACCCACAATTTTCTACATCATGGCAACCAAAACTGAATGCAGTATTCCAAGTGTGGCCTTACCAAGGCATTATAAAGTGGTATTAACACTTCACGTGATCTTGATTCTATCCCTCTCTTTATGTACTGTAACCTAGAACTGTGTTGGGTTTTTTGGCAGCTGCTGTGCACTGCTGGCTCATATTTAAATGGTTGTCCACTCGGTCTCCAAGATCCCTTTCACAGGTATTACTATTGAGCAAGGTATCACCTATACTGTACCTGTGCATTTCATTTTTCTTGCCTAAATGTAGAACTTTACTCTTTTCACCATTGAATTTCATTTTATTAGATAGTGCTCAATGTTCAAGTTTGTCAAGATCCTTCTGTATCTTAAGCCTGTCTTCTGGAGTGTTGGCTATTCCTGCCATCTTGGTGTCATCTGCAAATTTGATGAGTTCCCCATTTATTCCCTCATCCAAATCATTGATGAAGATGTTGAAGAGAACTGGGCCTAAAACAGAGCCTTGGGGTACTACACTGCATACTTCCCTCTTTGTAGTTGCAGTTCCATTGAGGACTACACGTTGAGTGCAGTTGGTCAACCAGTTACGAATCCATCTGGTGGTGATGCTGTCTAACCCACATTCTTCTACTTTATCTAGTAGTAGGTTATGGGCTACCTTATCAAATGCCTTACTGAAGTCCAAGTAAACTATGTCGACGGCATTCCTCTGGTCCACTAATTTTGTCACTTTGTCAAAGAAAGCAATAAGATTAGTCTGACATGATCTGTTTTTGACAAACCCATGCTGGCTTTTGGCTATTACTTTGTTTACTTCTAGGTGTTCATTAATTTGTTGCTTGATTATCTTTTCCAGAATCTTTCCTGGTATTGAGGTCAGGCTGATAGGTCTGTAGTTTCCTGGATCTGTTTTTTTTTTCCTTTTTTGAAGATGGGAACCACATGTAGTTATATATTGTTTGGCTAATTTTGGGTCTATGGAATGAAAAGGCACTGTAACATAAAATGAGGCCATGATTTTATTCTCATCTATAGTTACATGTCTGAATGTTTTAAGGCATTGTAGTGGGGAGTTGATGGAGTGTTTGCTACCGTTTGGGAGGTGCCCAGGCTTTTTTGTTAGTTTTTTTGTGATGTTTTAGGTAGAAGTCCTGGTAATGATAAAATTGGATGGAGAGGTATGTCAGGCTTGTGTATTTTGGGGTGTCCATAGAAGTATGGGAGGATGGGTCCCATCCACCATTGTTCCTCTTTGGTAATTTGTCATTTCTTGGTGAGATCACAGAGAATTGTCTTCATCGGTTTGGCTAGTTTCTGTATTGTGTTAGTATTCATGGGGATGCAAGTTTCTTAATAATAACCATGTTTGGCATTTGTCAGCTGGTAGGATGATGATAATCTGGTCCTTTTCTAGGTTTCTGAGGGCTGTTGTGAAATGACATTGGGAAAACTCATATATATCATGCTACCTGCAAGTACTCTTTGACTTACTTCGGATTTTATGATGGGCCTCAAATTCTTTCAGTACCATGCTTCCCCAAAAATAAGACCTAGTTGTATATTTTGGGGGGCTCCAAAAATAAGGACTAGGGCTTATTTTCAGGAAAAACACAATTTCAGGGTGATCAGCTTGGCTGGATGCCTCAATTCATGGCATGCCCCCAAGAAGTGGCAAGCATGTGGGATTGACGGTTCCGGCAATAGCTGCAGCCCACCAGTCCCTTGGTCAGTACACTCTGACATGCCGCGTGGACCAAAGGCAAGATGAGTGACATGACGATAAGCCTCCTGTGACCATGTGCCTGCTCTGGCCCACTGACTTTTGGCTTTCCAGCAGCCCACATGGTGCATCCGGATTGCCTGCCTTCTACCCTGTGCCTCTGCCTCTGCCTGCTGCTGGTGCCATCTTATGAAGATGAGCCTCCCACAGCCGCATGCCTGCTCCAGCTCACTGACTCTCAGATTGCCCGATTGTCTGCCTCACCCCTGTGCCTCTGTTTCCATCTGTTGCTTGGACATGTAATCAACTCACGTGTGCTGCATGGACTATGACTGCTGCTGGACCCTGTCAGTCTGCACACGCTCATTGCCTCCTGTGCTGGCTATGCCGACCCCCTTCACTATGGCTTATTTTTGGGGTACTGCTTACATTAGGCACATGTTTAAAAATCAGGCTACAGCTTATTTTGGGGGTAGGTCTTTTTTGGGGGGGAAACACAATTACTCAGATGCACAAATGAAAACCCTGATAATGACTAGTCTTCATTGTTCTATGAGAGTTTCAGCTTTATGTATTTATTAGTTTTCCATTATGTTCATCAAGATCTGAGGATGTGGGTGTGTGCAGGTGTGGGTATAAAAGTAAACAAACACAGGTTTCTTGTCAAAAGTGTTAAGATCTAGACTTGATTTAAGGTAGCACTGGTATAAGCCTTACCCCCAAAATAAGCCCTAGTTAAGCACATCCCACCCACCATCAGGTTGTACGAGGTAGAGTGAGGCACAAGTATAAAAATCAAGCTAGGGTAGGGTGGGGGAATGGAGCTGTCCCATGTGCCCCACACCTGCTTACCTTATGAGCACTGCAGCCAGGATTTCCATACCTCAACACCTGTTGTGCCACTGCCAAACTTCTCCTACAGCTGCTTGTGGCCAGATGCCATGTGACACATCATGCTGATGCCGCCACTCACAGTATGACACCTCATGGCTTGTCCTGCCGGGGCTGCCACTCATGGCATGATGCCTTGAGGCTTTTCACACCGATGCCACCATTCTTGCCTGCAATGGCACAACACCCCATGCAACTTGTTGCTACGAGTGGCAAAAGCAGTACAATGAGCCGTGCAGGAGCAGCAGCATGACGAGCCACATAGTGTCTGGCTGCGAGTGATCACAAGCGGCCGCAGAAAAACTCAGGCAGAAGCACAACAGGTGTCAGGGTGTGGGAGGTTTAGCTGCAGTAGTCCTAAGGAAAGCGGATAAGACTTCCCAAGAAAATAAGACCTGGTGCTTATTTTGGGGTCCAAAATAAAATAAGACCAGGTCTTCCTTTTGTGGAAACATGATATGTTTATGTAGGTGTGTGTCTGTGTATCATATATTACATATATGTAATTTCATACACACACATATATATATGTATGTATGTATTATCATTTATATGTAATTTCATACCTTTTACTTGCATTTCTAGATTGCTCTCAGATAATATCTACGTCTTCTAAAAGGCTGACTGAAATATTAGAAAGCTATTTATTAATGCAGCATTCAGTTTTATTCATCAACCACCTTTTTCTGAACTCTGAACTTTCAATAAAACCACAAAAACAACAAAGCCACATGAATGCATTAACAGGGTTATCACAACGTAGGGAAAAGCAGGTCTTTGCAGTATTATAATTGAGGACAGTTTCTTTCCTAATAGGACACATTTGGCATTTCTATCACTGGATTTAAAAGAAGCATGTTGTTATGGGAAACAGCATCCCAAGCCTAAAACGTTGTTTTGTATCAATCCATCAATCCTTGCAGCAAAAATCTACATTTCACAGCTGCAGATGCTTCTGTTTCTGAGCAAATGTTATTTCATTTTTCACAAGGCTGCTTTAAAACTACAGGCAGATATATTAAGAAATTGGCAAATTTGGAGAAAACTTTTGAAAAAATATTATTTGACACTCTTTTGGTAATAATCTAAAGAAACTAAATAAATACATTTTTGACATGGCAATTGTCTATAACAGAACATTTTACTGACATCACTAAGATTGGCCCAATGCAGTGGTGGGTTTCAAAATTTTTTAGAACCTCTTCTGTAGGTGTGGCCATGTGACCGTGTGGGAGTGGCTTACCAGCCATGTAACTGGGTGGGCATTGCCAACTTGTAAAATGTGGTGAAACTCACTTAACAACGCTCTTGCTTAGCAACCAAAATGTTGGCTCACAAACTCTGGCATTTGAAGCATGCAAGTGTTAAAGCTGTTAAGTTACAAGACCCTTGCACCCCTAACCCTTTAGGGGAAAAAATGCAGGGATGTTCAAACTTGACAGCTTTAAGACTTGTGGACTTTAATTCCCAGAATTCCACCTCCAGTCATGTTGGCTCAGGAACTCTGGCATTGAAGTGTGCAAGTCTTAAAGCTGTCAAGTTACAAGACCCTTGCACCACTAACCCTTTAGAAAAAAACCCTAGGGGTGTTCAAACTTGACAGCTTTAAGACTTGTGGATTTCTCTTGTGGAGAATTCCTTCTCTCACTCTTCATCTTGATGATGTGCGGATGGGTTGGGGGGGGAAGCTGGAACCGGTTCTAAATGGCACTATAGAAGAGGGTAGAACTGGCAGGAACCCACCCCTGGCCCAATGACTCTTTATATATATCATCACTTCAAGGCAATATTAGAAATATTCAACTGGCAAATTACATATGAATTGCTCCCTTGCTGTCATTTAGTGTCACACCAGTGACGTGCAGTCAGGTGAGGCAAGTGAGGCACAGCCTCACCACTCTCATCATGAAAAAAAAAGTAAAAGGAAAAGGCTGAGCTAGTTGCTGCCTCACCGTGGATGACTCTGCTTAACTTCACTGGTGCTCTCCCTCCCCAAGTGTAGTGACTTCCTCCCCAGGCCCCCATTCATTTCTCTCTCACACACACACAGCTGGATAAAACTATATAAAAATCTAGCCCAGCTTCACTGATTACAAGTTTGAAAAGGCAACGTGGCTCCACCTGCAATCAAACTACACTTGGGGAGGGAGAGCACAAGCTAGCACTGAGGAGATCACAGGAAGAGGCAGGAAGCCAGGCAAAGAGCCATGCTGTAGTACACACACTTTCCCCCAGCCTCTTTCTTTTGGAAGGCTCGGCTCGGCTCCCCTCCGGCTTCTCTGCCTCTCCTCTCACCCCAGCCTGCCAGCAGGAGGTGGTGGGTGGGCTTTATTGTGTTCCAGGCATTTCCCACCCAGACAGCAGGCTGCATTTGCAATGGTGGAGGTGTTTGGGAAAGGCAGCAGGGGAATGGGGGGGGGGATGGCAGAGGAGCTGCTTTCAAGCCACTGGAAAAGATATCCAATCCAACTTTTGTGTGTGGGGGGGTTTGTTTGAGAGTGAGTGAGAGAGGGAAGGGGTAGGAGAGATAGTCCAATCCAACCTGTGTGTGTGTGTGTGTGTTTGAGAGAGGGGGAGGAAGGGAGAGAGGGAGGAAGGAGGGGAAGGAGAAGACAAAGAAAAAGAAAGAAGGAGCAAAGGAGAAAAACAAATGCTGTCGCTTTAAATTGGAACTGAGCATGCCTGGCTGTGGAATTCTGGGAGTTGAAGTCCACAAGTCTAAAAATATTTGAAACCCAGCACTGTGTCAGTGCCTCACCAGTCATAAACCTCACCGCACGTCACTGTGTCACACTAACTGCATCCTAGTGAGCTCACATTACTCCTTATCTATGATAAACATCCAATATTTTGCTTGGATGCCCTTGATAGAGAATAAAGCATTATAGCATCTGTATCTTTTTCTATAAAAAGGTGCAACCTTCCATGCTAAATAGGACCTAGAAACACATTGGCCTGGTGGCTATCATGTTGATCCACGATGCAGATTCTTGACTTTGTGTGTTCTGCAAACCAAGCCCCAATGGCAGTGGCAACAAACTCAGTTTCATTGAGGCCCACATCAAGGTTGTGTTTACCTTGGAGGGGATTTATTTATTTATTTATTTATTTATTTATTTATTTATTTATTTATTTATTTATTTCTTAGCGCTTATAGACCGCCCCCTCTCCCGAAAGGGACTCGGGGCGGTGTACAGTCCATATCAGAAATACATCATGAATAACTATAAAATTTAGACAATTAAAATTATTAAGTAGATAGATAAATAAGTAAGAGGAGGATAAAAAGATTTACAGAACTGTACTGCTAAGTAAATAATTTAAAATTTAAAAATTTAAAACCCCAACAAGTATCCCATACAATTAAATTTAAAAGAACAATCCCCTAAAAAACCAGTAAGAAATATGTATGCCAGGAGGTAGACGTTAAAATTATGCCAGGCCAGCCAGTCGGAACAGGTGTGTCTTCAATTTCTGTCGGAAGGAGCGGAAGTCAGTGGTGGTTCTAATGTCGGGGGGGAGGTCATTCCAGACGGTTGGGCCCATCACAGAGAAGGCCCTACTCCTTGGTGTCACCCGTTGGCATTGCCTAGTGGATGGCACCAGGAGAAGCCCCTCCCTGTGAGAGCGAATTGGCCGCAGGGATGTGTGTGGGAGGATGCGATCCCGCAGGTAGCTAGGTCCTGTGCCATGGAGAGCTGTAAAGATGGTGGTCAAAACCTTGAAACGCACCCGAAAAACCACAGGCAGCCAGTGCAGCTCACGCAGGAGTGGTGTTACGTGGGAGTACCTGGTACTCCCCATGACTGCCTGCGCGGCTGCATTCTGGACTAGCTGCAGTCCTCGGGTGCGTCCCAAGGGAAGCCCCATGGGTGTGGCCATCTTGACATCACTTGTGTTGGGAGCACTTGTGGTAGGTTGAATTCTCTGCCAGCGAAAATGGAGCTCAGGAGGGCTCTCCCAAGCTCTGTTTTCACTGGCAGAGAGTTGCTGGAAGCCATCGCAGCCAAAAATGGAGCTTGGGGGGGGAGGGCACACGTGACCCTCTGGAGCTCCATTTTTGCTGGCAAAGGTACTGCGAGCTGGTGCTTCACTGATTCCAGGGCAGCCCCGCAGGGCAGATCTAAGCACCCCCTAGACCCGATCCAGCCCAGGGGCCTTGAGTTTGAAGCCTTAGGATGCTGATAATTTTGCTGTTGTGATCTATCCACATGTGCGGTTATGATTCAGGAGAAAGTAGATAGGATAGTCATTTATATTGTGGAATCTAGAAACAAAACACTATGCTAGAAGGTACAGAGAAGTTGTGAATAATTAAATATCAAAAGAGGGAGGGGGAATCTTATGATGGTCATTTAATGTTGAGTGAATGAATGTGCTCTTAAGAGCCAGCTCATGTGTTATCATGTGCATCATGTCATGTGCCAAACCAGAAATGCTCATGCCAATGTCATGGAACACTCTGTCTTATTAGAATTCAGAAACACCACCTGCTATTTCTGCAGAATCCTAGGATTATGACATAAATAGCTTCCTGATACCTGTACTTCCAAGTGCAGGTAGCTGTTCCATTGTCTCTTCTGTCCCCATTCCTTGAAATATCTTGCTAATAAATATTTGCAATACACTCCAAGGCCAATGCTAGATAGCTCATTCTATTCATCATGCAAGGTGATCTTAATAATTATTCCCCAGCTTCATACAGAATCTTGGCATGGGACATTTGGAGTGAGCTCAAGTATATGATAATTCTGATGGCAATGTGTTGCTTAAAAGTTGAGAATGCACTCAGTTTTTAACAACTCTGTGTCTATTAATTTTGTGCATCTCTCTGCAGAGATGTCTTGATTACATACATTTCACAACTCCTGAAGCTGAATGATATGGAAACATTGGTTTTATACTGTAGTCAAATTGCAGGGATCAGCAACCTTCAACCTTCAAGCAACGTACAAAATGCCTACTGCTTTTTGAATCCTAATGCTTCTATATGTTATATTTTCTGTTCTTTTTACTTTGCATTTCCTGTCATTTAACAGAAGTATCAGTATGTAAATGCTACATCAATGTCTTGGGCATTCCAAGATGATCTGGGACACCAAACCTTTGGAGTAAAAGGCATGAGTAGTTAGCTTAGCTGTTATTTATGCCTTGCCATGCCTATTTGTTCCCTCAAGGGAGGTGGCTTGTGGCACTCCCTGAGAGTCCAGATTGTGACCATATCTATGCCTTTTTTCTATACTTACGTATTGGTCCAGCCCAGTGGTGGGATTCAAATTTTTTACTACCGCTTCTATGATTGTGGCATGGTGGGTGTGCAGGGGATGGATACTGTAAAATCCCCATTTCCACCCCACTCTAGGGCAAGGATACTGTGAAATTCCCATTTCCTCTCCATCCCACTAACTTGCTTTCCAACTCTGCTCTCCTATGCAGGACAACAAAAGAAGATCCAGCTGATCAGCTGGGACTTGGGAGGCAGCAAATAGATGGGGGTGGAGCCAGCCAGAGGTGGTATTTATTTTTTCTCCGAATTACTCAAAATTTCTGCTACTGGTTCGCCAGAACTGGCTGAATACAGTGGTGGGATTCAGTTTGCATCACTTTGGGAGAACTGGTTGTTAACTTTCTGAGCAGTTTTGTGAACTGGTTGTTGGGAGAAATTATTAGGGCAGAGAATTGGTTGTTAAATTATTTAATTAAGTTAAATTATTTGAATCCCACCACTGGCTGAATACCACTTTTGGTCCAGCCCTATTTGATTCTAGGGCAAAAGTATGGTTCAAATACAGTTTGTGGAGCTGATTTAACTTTAAAACATATTATTAGGGACTGTATGATATTGCATATAAAACATTAGTGAATGGGAAGATGAAGTCTTCTGTGCCAGTTTCTAGATACCCTGTGTATTATTTGACCAGATAATTTTTTATATTGCTGCTATGGTACAAGATACTGATGTGAGCAGTGAAGTGCAGTCAGGGGAGGCAGAGGAGCCAGAGCCTCACCACTCTCATCATGAAAATAAAAAAAAAATTACCCCGGGAAGCTGCGAAAGTGGCTGGGAGAGGCACGCGGCTTGGTTTAGCCTCCCTGGACATCGCAGCAGCAGCGCCAAGTGCGCCGATCTCACCATTTTTTGCATTGGGCGAGCCCGGGATACTTGCAAGGGGAATGGGACCACGTGTGCAGGAGGCTACTCAGCTCCAGCCTCAGATCAGCGCAGCCGCGGTCCCCTTCATGTTGGCTCAGGAAGGAGGGGAATGGGACCACATGTGCAGGGGAAGGGGACCGCGGGAGTTGGGGGGGGGTGAAAGGAGGAGAAAGGAGAAGTTTCTCTTCTCAGAAATGTCTTCTCAGTGGAGCTGTGGCAGCCTGCCTGTCCCTTTCTGACATTTCTGAGAAGAGAAACTTCTCCGGTTGGGCTGCACCTGTGCGATCGGAGCAACCACGCGGTTTGATGATGTCACCAGCCTCACCAGCCATAAACCTCACCGCACGTCACTGGATGTGAGCTATGTCAGCTGAGAGACAACTAATGCAGATGCTGTATAAATTGGCATACAATTAGTATGACAGTGGGTTGCCAGAACCATAAAAAAGGAAATCTAATGGGTTAGTGGCTAACTAGGTCAGATGAGTTGTGTGAACGGAACCTCTCTATATATTAGTATAATGGCAAATGCTTTCTGTAATTTACATGCTAATGATAATGTTGTTACATTACAATGACCTGCAATTCTCACTTATTCTCAGAGATCACATTTGTATAGCTTGCATGGTTGGCATTAATTTCACAGCTTTTAATTTTTAGGGGGATGAGAGAAAATAACTACCAAGCATTTAAGCTTTAAAATTGGGAATTTAATAGACACAGCAACCACAGTAAAAAACTCAAAGATAATTTGCCAACTTGGTAAAAAGTCACAATAGAAACAATTGTTTGATGTATATGTGACATCCCTGTGTGTCATTAGAACCCAACTGTGAATTAATACACTTTAATATTTCCATTAATGTTGCTTGACAGTTATAAAGATAAGAATTAATATCAATAAAAAAGATAACCAAGACTATACTGCCTTATATTAATTCAGTTTTAAAAGGACAAATAAAATAGCCTGGCTTACAGTATATATTATGCACTTATCAGACAAATTGTTTACTTCCAATGATGCAAAAATACCCATACTGAATATTTAAATACAAAACTGGCTTTTGGGGATTAATTTTCACATGTGCCAGTGTTCATCACATTGAAAGCAGCTTTAGCAAGAATATCCATGGGGTGCTCAAAAATTCTCATAAATAAAAGTCAAGATTCATACTATGTCCTAGAAGATAGATATTTGGATGTCAAATCTTTAATGGCTTCAGTTATTATGCAAAAACATTTCAAAAACAAAATGATAACTAGTAAAAGAAATATATTAAAATTTTCCAGAATATTTGCAGTGATAAGAGTCAATGCCTAATATAATACTTCTGGGATTTTTTTTCAAGGGGGATTTCATAGAGACAGTTCAGAAAAATTGCAAATTTATTATAACTATCTCATTGTTCTCCAGCACATTCATATATATGTATGTATGTATGTATGTATGTATGTATGTATGTATGTATACACACACACACACACATATACATACATACATATACATATACATATACATATACATATACATATACATATACATATACATATACATATACATATACATATATATATATATATATATATATATATATGCTGGTTTTGTTGTATTCGGGTCTTTTCCCGTGTAAGATTGAGATTGTCTTTGCAACATTTCGGCAGGATCTCACCTGCCATCTTCAAGCTTGGGCTCAAAATGGGAACGGAGCTGCTGTCTTTCTGTAAATCATGGTGGGAGGGGATGGGGTGCTGACTTTGTTTCAGTAAGTGGAGTGATTGGTTGTGTGGTTGTATCATGATTGGTAGATTGGTGCTGATTGGTGCTAGCTGTATGTGCATTGTTGTTTTGTATTGTAACGGCTTGGGTGGTGGGTGGTGTTCGTTTGTTGGCTAGGGCTGGTTTCCAGATGTTTGGTAGGTGGGAGGTATCATCACGTTTATTCATATTGTGGGGGTGTTTCTCTATTTCGATGGCTTCCATAATTATTCTCTTGTTGAGGTGTTCTGTTTTGGAGATTAACAACTCCAACCCTACGCAGAATCCATCACCTCACACGTACAAAACTCACTCCACTTCATAGAAACAATAAAGAAACAAAACTTACAACCCAGCGACCTACTCGTGAGTTTCGATGTCATATCCGTCTTCACCCTAGTGCCTATAAAAGAAGCCTTGACAGCCATCCAGAAAAAAACACAACCCCCCTAAACACATCCTGGACCTGACCAACCACTGCCTAACCAACACATACTTCATCCATAATGGACAAAGATACAAACAGATAGAAGGAGCACCCATGGGATCACCCCTCTCACCTGCCATTGCAAACTTATACATGGAACATTTTGAAACCAACGCCTTAGACAAATCTGAACACAAACCCAAACTCTGGCTCAGATATGTTGATGACACTTTCGTGATTTGGCCACATGGGAAAGAAAAACTGGACAACTTCCTCACACATCTCAACAGCCTAAACCCCAAAATACAATTCATCATGGAAATAGAAGCAAAGAACCAACTTCCCTTTCTGGATGTCCTAATTTACAAAAAACCCAATGGCTCCCTAGGACACACCATCTACCAGAAAAAAACACACACCAACCGCTACTTAAATGCACAATCCCACCACCATCCTGCACAGATCAACTCTGTAGCCAAGACCCTCATCTCCAGAACCAAACGCCTAGCCGACAAAGACCACCTGAAAACTGAATTACACAAACTCACAAATGTATTAATCTCCAATGGATTCCAAAGAAAAACAATCACCAACCTAATCCAAAAGGAGACTCCCCCAAAAAACCAAGACACAGAACAGGACAATGGCATCTCCCTCCTCCCTTACATCAAAGGCACCACAGATAAAATCAGCAAAATTCTCCACAAGCACAATATCAAGACAGCCTTCACCACTGACCAAAAAATAGCCAACATCTTAAGAAACCCCAAAGACAAAATCCAGCTAGAAAACCAAGGAGTCTACAAAATACCATGCAAAATCTGCACGGCAATATACATAGGACAAACAAACAGGAGGGTAAATGCATGCATCACAGAACACAAGAACGCAGTAAGAAAAAAAGAAAAAACTTCCTCCCTTTTCCAGCACCTTAAAGCTACAGGACATGAAATCAACTTTGAAGGAGCCAGGTTAATCTCTAAAACAGAACACCTCAACAAGAGAATAATTATGGAAGCCATCGAAATAGAGAAACACCCCCACAATATGAATAAACGTGATGATACCTCCTGCCTACCAAACATCTGGAAACCAGCCCTAGCCAACAAACGAACACCACCCACCACCCAAGCCGTTACAATACAAAACAACAATGCACATACAGCTAGCACCAATCAGCACCTATCTACCAATCATGATACAACCACACAACCAATCACTCCACTTACTGAAACAAAGTCAGCACCCCATCCCCTCCCACCAAGATTTACAGATCATTCTCATTCAGCAACCATTCACAATTACAACAATGCAGAATGAGAATTAGAGCTACTCTTTGAAGTTGCTGTGGTCATCATCACAGCTTCCCTGCATGAAGCTGTGATTCACCATTTGTGATTTTCACTGCTGGCTCTCAACCAACCAAGTCAGTGAAGAAATTGACAGGAAGTTGCAAGTAGTGGTCATGCAACATCGTTCTTAGCATACTTTTTGATTGCAGGAGTTATCTATAATAACTGAATTTTCTAGATTGCTCTCTTCCTTTGTTTCATACACCAGAGGTGGTATTCAGCTGGTTCTCTCCGGTTTGGGCGAACTGGTAGTGGTGGCTGCAGGAGGCTCCACCCACCTGTCCTGACCTAATGCGCAAGCACTGCACTTGCACAGAAGGTGGTGCGCATGCACAGACAAGGCGTGTGAGATCGAAGCAGGAGCTAATGTAATATAAACAAAACTGTCAAAAATCTTATAAGTGTTGTGGCCCGCCAGTGGTCAGCGGAGCTGGCAGCAGAGTCGGATAGTGAAGGGGTTGGGGAGGAACATGGGCCAGTCCTGGACACTGGAAACAGGTTCCAGCTGTTTCCCTACCTCACTGCTGACTAGCTCCGAAGGCAGCCGAGAACTGCCAGACGGCCTTGGCCCCATCTCTTCCTCCGATGCAGAGCCCTCGTCTGAGCCTTCTCCAGCCTCCAAGACTGATTCATGTTCATTTCCAACCTCATCAATGTCCGACTCTGCTGCCAGCTTTACTTGCCGCTGGTGGGCCACAACAATAATATAGGTAAAATGTTTCATGTGGTTAGTAATCAGGCATGAAACAATGCCCAACTAGACTAGAAAAGTTTAGTTGTACTTTAATATCAAAAAGGGACACCTCTGAAGAATGCTCAAACAACTGAACATTTGCATTTATCTCATATGCTTGTAAAATAATGCTCAGATTTTTGCAATCATTTAGCAGTACGTGAAAAAAAGAAAGGTCAAATGTACAAGTCACATTAAAAAACAGCAGGAGTGCCCCAGGGATCCGCAACCTTGGGCATTACTCTGCCTGGAACCATTCAGAGCCAGGCCATAGAAGCAGCTCATGCAAATAGAACTATGCATGCACCTGCTTGCCTGCCGCTCATGTGGAACCATCCCTTTCCTTCCCTCGACAGTCTGTAAAGCTGGAAAGGTCAATGCCTTAAAATACACTGAAAAATGTGGATGGTTTTAAAGTAGAATAAAATATGAATTAAAATATAAGAGTGAAGACGTGGCATAAAAGGGACAGTTAGAAGCTTGCTTAAAGGGACAGGGAAATGTCATACAGCCTCTAACCACAAGATGTTCCAGCCAACGTCCCTATGTCAAACGTCCAAACCACAAGGTTCAATTAAAGTTCGCATAAAGACACGTAGTCTATACCTGTGTCCCAAGACAAAAGGAGAAGTAAGACCCCCATCTACTTATAAGGCTTTTCCCCCAAAATAACCAGTAAGAAATGAGTTAAGTATTTCCGTGTTGCGCCGCTTTTGAGAATGTATAAGAATGCATGCTTCGATAATGAAGGTTGTTCAGAATTTCCAATGCTAGCTACGTGTTAGCTTTCTGAACCTGGCTGCCAAATAAACTCTTCCTGTATCCTGGGAAATCTAAGCCTGTCATTTTCTGCAACAGTGTAATGCAAGGGCTTTGAAATATCAGAGAAAGTAGTAAGTTACTGAAACCATTTATACTTGTCTTCATAGTAATAGTAATAGCACTTAGACTTATATACTGCTTCACAGTGCTTTAAAGCCCTCTCTAAGCAGTTTACAGAGTCAGCTTATTGATGAAGAGGGAAGTTGCTTTTTTTTATAAATCTTTTTTCTTTATCACATCACCTTAATCAGAGGATGGCATTACCTCTTATAATTAATGGTAATAGAATATCACTCATTATAAACAACATTTTTACACAATTTCTTTTCTGTACCCTCCCTTTGTCAGCAATGAGGTGATACACGAAATTAATGAATATATTGGCCTTTGTGAAATTTGGAGGAACAGAACTTCGGTCAGTTAAGTTAGTACTGCGTGAATCCAGGAGAAATAATAGAATTCTACATAACATACATGGACACATGCTTAGTTTTATTGCTGTTTAGTATAAATAAGTATTTTCTCATTTCCTTTTGTATTCTGGCAAAATTAGTTCCTCCCTTCCACAAGATCTGAATGACCAGCAATTCCCTCCCTTGTTTTCTCCTTTCAGTTTCCCAAAGTGACTTCAGGTTGCATAATACCTCTATGGCACTCAAGTGTCCTTAAAATTGTGTCTAAGTCTTAAAGGGTCAAAGCCTGCTCTGTTGCTTCTGTCTTATCTTTTTGCAGAATATTAAATGTACCATGATATGGTGGATATAATATAGAAAGCTGGCCATGCAATCTTTTTGTGATCATAAATCTACCTTGCTAAAGCAGTTTCTGGGAAATATATGTATTCATATTACTGAAGCACCCTCTAGTGGAATAACGGAAGACAATTTGATTTTTGAAAGGCAACTCTGTATTATCCATCTCCTTTAAGTATAGCATGCCACTGATGGCAGATACCTAGTTTAGCAAATAGTAGCATTTATCAAAATAAATTTTCAGACCATTTTTGAACGTGGTGGTAGGAATTCTATGGCAGAGCTCCCATCCCAAATGCACCCACCCTTTTTGAAACACACTTTCAAAAAGAGCGAGATGAAAGGAAACTCTTTCTCTTTGTAATCCAAGTTAATAAATTTCTATAATTTGTCAAGGCACATTTGGAGAGAGGTCAGAATCCATGCTCACAAACACAGATCCTTAGTACTAAATCCTTAGTACTTAGGCCTAGACAACAAAGCAGCTTTTGGGCTGATTTCTTCAGTTTAATCTTAGAATGATTTCCTGTTTTATCACATCCTCACACATATTTCCTTTTTGACTCTTAGAAGAAAAAAGCAAATAATCACAAAAAAGACTGCAACTGCACACTAGGGCACATTCTGATTTTCTTACAAACACAACAGTAAAGATCCACTGGCCAACAATTTTCTTCTAAGGTCATTGAAACAAAATTGTAGCTAATTATAACCTGTTGGTCAGATTTTTTAACAGACATTATTATAACAATCAGTATTTTAATCAATGCACACATTTTAGCCATACAAGGTTTTTGAGTATGACATCCAGTCTGTCAATAACTACTTGGACTACCATGACCAGTTTTTTTCTTATATTATGGTTTGTTACACAGTCAGCCAGATGTTCAGACTGGATTTGGCATTTTTGTCCACCTAATCAAGTTCTTTCAAAGGACCTGGGATAGACAGATGTTGTTTGATGCTGTAAAAGGTATTGTTCCAGCATGTAAGTTCTTCCAAGCAAATCTGTCTTCTGCAATGGACTGGTGGCAATTTTGACAATACTGATGGAATTCAAGTTTGGCATCTAGTATTATTGCTATGGTGTTTGCTTTCCTTTGCCACAATTGTTTTATTTGCAGATCTTTGGGCTTTGTTATTTTCTCCAGTTCTTCCTCTTCTATTTTGCCAACTCTACATACTACAACATCCACTATCCAGACTTTTTGGTTTTTGTCTTGTTAAGTCTGGGGTAGCAGATGCTGGTCTGTTTGAATTCTGTAATCTCAGAACACTTTAGATTCTTAATTTTCTATTACTTTTCCTATTGTGGTCACTCCAGTTTTAACTTGTTAGCAAATTATGTTTCTTGCAAATATTCCAATGTACCATTGTTGCTACTTTATCATGCTCTTGTTTGTAATCAGTTTGTGTGATCTTCTTGCAGCAGCTAACTAGATCCGTGATGGCTAACCTTTTTGTCGAAGCCTCTTGAAGCCTGGGGAGGGTGAAAAATGGCCCAACACGCAAACCATAAGTTCGGGAACAGGCTTCCCAGTTGCCTGTTGGGCCATTTTTCTCCCTCCAAAGAGCAAAAAACAGTCCAACACGCAAACTGAAAGTCCATTCCTGAACATACAGTTTGTGCATTGGGTGGGTTTTTTTTCTCCCTCTGGAGGCTTCAGGAGACTTCAGGTGTACTAGCCATGTAATACTTTGACTTCCCTGAAGTGTCCAGAGGGTGAAAAATAGCCTAAAGCCCAAACTGGAAGTCTGTTCCCGAACTTCTGGTTTATGTGTTAGACAGTTTTTCTCCCTCCAGAGGCTTCAGGAGGATTAGGCTTCAGCGGAGCCTCCAGAGGGCAAAAAACGGTCAAAAATCACCTGGCCAACGTGCACATGCACGCTGAAGCTGACAGGGCAACGCCTCGTGCGCTCAGAAATGTCTCCATGTGCCATCTGTGGCACGTGTGCCATAGGTTTGCCATCATGAAACTAGGTAGTACACTGTTTCTTCAGCTTCTCTGATGAGTCTTTCCATTGCTGTCTCTTCAATTCTGCTTTATAAGAATTTGTTGTTAAGGTTTGGTCTTTTGCATCCAGAATTGGCCTGTCTTTTTCTTCAATTTTCCTGCTGCTAGACTTTGCCAGATCTTCTTGTAATGTGGCCTGCAAATTTTTTGTATATGTTTGTGTGTACTAGCCATGTAATACTTTGCAATATCTCAGTTCTATTTTTCATTAGATATTTCTTGTTGGCCAGTTTGGTCTCTCCAGAACTCAGTAAGTCATCATAATGTACCCGTTTCCGTGTATCTTCTTCACTTGTACTTTACATATTCTTCCTATGCCTTTCTCCTTCAATTGTCCAGTATACTTTCAACATTCCATGCCAGCTATGTTACTTGGTAAGTAGGGTATGATTCATTGTCATTATTATTATTTTTTGGTCTTCCAATCTGGTGTTTTTATTCTGCTTGAGCTCAGTCCACTATTCCAGCTGTGTATGGAATTGCCCTAATGTTAATTACTTTGGCGATATTTCTTCCACTGTGTTTGAGTTTTAAAATATTTTTTACTCTCATGATATATTCACTTATAAGGATTTTCTTGACTTCAGTGTGTTTTATGTTGTCATCTTGAAGAATGTCCAGGTTTTTTAATGACCTTCTTTATCCAGACTCTTGTTATTTCTTAAGCAGTTCAGTTTTCACTATTTTCGCTATTAATGATAAGGTTGACAAATTTGTCCAGTCCAAATTCCACTGCAGTCCTTGGCTGTAACTACAGGCAGTGCTGTACATGAAATTCTGTTTCATTCTGTGTTTTTCCATGCAGCTTTAGATTGTCCATGTAAAAGAGGTGGAATAGCTTGGCAGATGTCTTTAATGTTTGATAGAAAACAGAAAAAAGAATAACAGAGTTGGAAGGGACATTGGAGGTCTTCTAGTCCAACCCCCTGCTTAGCAGGAAACTCTATACCGTGTCAGACAAATGGTTTTCCAATATCTTCTTTAAAACTTCCAGTGTTGGAGCACCCACAACTTCTAGAGGCAAGCTGTTCCACTGATTAACCGTTCTAACTGTCAGGAAATTTCTCCTCAGTTCTAAGTTGCTTTTCTCCTTGATTAGTTTCCACCCATTGATTCTTGTCCTACCCCCAGGTGCTTTGGAGAATAGCTTGACTCCCTCTTCTTTGTGGCAGCCCCTGAGATATTGGAACACTGCTATCATGTCTCCCCTAGTCCTTCTTTCTATTAAACTAGACATACCTAGTTCCTGCAATCATTCTTCATATGTTTTAGTCTCCAGTCCCCTAATCATCTTTGTTGCTCTTCTCCGCACTCTTTCTAGAGTCTCCACATCTTTTTTTACATTGTGGCAACCAAAACTGAATGCAATATTCCAGGTGTGGCTTACCAAGGCATTATAGAGTGGTATTAACACTTCACATGATCTTGATTCTATCCCTCTGTTTATGCAGCCTAGAACTGTGTTGGCTTTTTGGGCAGTTGTTGCACACTGCTGTCTCATATTTAAATGTTTGTTTCACTAGGACTCCAAGATCCCTTTCACAGTTACTACTATTGACCAAGGTACCACATATACTATACCTGTGCATTTTGTTTTTCTTGCCTAAATGTAGAACTTTATTTTTTTCACCACTGAATTTCATTTCATTAGATAGCGCCCAACGTTCAACTTTATCAAGATCCTTCTGTATCTTAAGCCTGTCTTCCGGAGTGTTGGCTATTCCTGCTAGCTTGGTGTCATCTGCAAATTTGATGAGTAGTTTTGGCCTGACTTGTTCAGATTGTTGATAGAGTAACCAATGCAATGACAAAGAGCAGCGGTGATAGCGTCTCCCTTCTCTTGATTTTAACTTCTCCCAGTTTATCACAGTGGACCAGCAACTGTATTTTCCATTGCACCATTGCTTTTGACTCCTGTTATATCCAGAGACGTGAATATATGGTGATGTGGCATGGAATCAAATGCCTTCTTGTAATTAACCCAAGCTACTTTCAAGTTGATTTTCTTTTTGTTGCACCTTTCCAAAATCATCCTGTCAATTAGGAACTGATCTTTTGTTCCTCTGCTGTTTGGATAGTTTCCTTTCTGGACAGATGGAAAGAGCTTGTTTGCATCTAAGTGCTGTTGGACGGCATCAGTTATTGTAATATTTTTCTTCTATCTTTCCTCTGAAAATTCAGTGGAGGAAAGCAAAGCAACACTAGAAACTTCCTTTCATCTTTTGTAAATGAATATTTGTCATATCAGCAATTCCGAAAGATATTAATTGGTCCAAAGTCATCCATTGAGCTTCAATCCTGAGTTGGAACTCAATCCCGAGTCTCTATGAACTCAGTCCAGCAGTTTGACCATTATACTATATGGAGGCTCTGTTCTGTTCCATCTCTAGTTCCTTAGGGTTCCTTTCCATTTTCCCCCTTTTATATTTGGGTTTGCACATGATTTGTATAACTATTGCTCAGTGAATTTATTACTTTATATGGGTTAATTTACATCTAATCTTTTCTCCTGAGGCTCAAGAAAGAACACAGAACACTCACCACTATGCAGTGGTGGGATTCAACCTTTTTTTACTACTGGTTCTGTGGCCATGGCATGCCTTGGTGGGTGTGGTTTGGTGGGTGTGGCATGGGAAGGATATTGCAAAATCTCCATTCCCTCCCCATTCCAGGGGAAGGTTATTGCAAAATCCCCATTTCCTCCTGATCAAGCTGTGACTTGGGAGGCAGAGAATAGATGGGGGCGGGGCCAGTCAGAGGTGGTATTTACTGGTTCTCCAAACCATTCAAAATTTCCACTACTGGTTCTCCAGAACTGGTCAGAACTACCTCTGACCTTATGATGTAAATTGATCTGAGAGGCAGTGACCGGCCTAAATTACCCAGAAAATGCCCATGGTTGAGAATGGGCTTAAATCTGAATGGACTAGAGCTCCTCTATCCTGGTCCAGCACCATAACAATTACACCATTCTGAATGAGCCATAATTGATAAGGTTCAAACAATATGCTGAACTGATCAGGGGTGGGTTGCTGCAGGCATTACTGCTGATTCAGTGTGTGCACAATTTTGTGTGCACACGCTTGTTTTGCTTGCACATGCGCAGTTGCCAAAAAATAGATCTGCACATGCACAGAACATTTTTTAAAAAGGCGGGGGGGGACATATCTTCCCAACCAGTGAACCGATTCAGAGGCATGACAGGCCAGGGTCACTTATGGTTCCGGCGATCCAGGCCAGAAAACCACTACCAGTTTAGCCGAACCTGTCCAAACCAGTAGGAACCCACCTCTGGAACTGATGTGTGAAGCCAGCTATTTCTTGTTCTCCTTTTGGCATATGTCCTGCTTCCTCTTTTCTCAATGTCCTTTTGTGCCATTTAAGTTTAAGGATATCAAGAGGTTAACTTAGCATCACTAAGGATCATACTGTTCCTGCCCGATCCATTTAATTTGCATAACCTCCCATATACATACATTTCTTATTCACTGATGGAGGGTTTTAAAAAACAGTCTCTAAACATTTTTGAATGTCCTTTACATCTCACCTCAGAATTTACTAAAGAGCAAAATATCCATTAATGTCCCAACCACAATATATGAAAGTAATATTTTACTGACATTAGCATTTAAACTATAATTTGATAAAACTGGGAAAGATGATGCACCTTTGCAAACACTAGAGGGAGTACATAATTTATTTTGCAAAAGGAAGAAATACCACTGCAAATGTTAAATTGTTTTTTTTAAATGGCTAATCATATGGGGAATAAATGAAGCAGAATGAAGTGTTGTGTTGACCATGCTTTGTAATAAAACCACTGTAGAAATTTGAGCTAAAAAGGACATCATAACTTTGAAGGGAATATGCAAATTTGAACTGAGATGTTTCCATGATCATGTCTAGCTTCCGTGATTATCATCATGTATGCACTATTCAGGACTCAAACATTGTGGGAAGAGGGATAAATGAAACCCACTGTCAACTCAAGAAGAATCTCAACCACATATGTATTAAAAAAAGTTAAAGTTAAGATTATGCATGAAGTTACTTATGGAATTATGGTTTGGATTTTGTCATTATTTCTGAGTTCAATTTAAAACTGCATTAGAGCATAAAAATATAGCATTATGATTGTGAATGACTGGTCATGTTTTTCTCTAGAGCAGATATAATGTACTTGTAAACTACTTTTGGGTATATAGCAGTGGTGGGTTTCAAAGTTTTTTAGAATCTATTCTGTAGGCGTGGCCTGTTTTGTGACAATGGCTTGGTGGTCATCTGACTGGATGGAAGTGGCTTGGCAGTCATGTGACTGGGTGGGCATGGGCAACTTGTAAAATGTGGTGAAACTCACTTAACAATGTTCTTGCTTAGCAACCAAAATGTTGGCATTTGAAGCATGCAAGTCTTAAAGCTGTCAAATTACAAGATCCTTGCACCCCTAACCCTTTAGAAAAAAAACCCAGGGGTGTTCAAACTTGACAGCTTTAAGACTTGTGGACTTCAACTCCCAGAATTCCTCCTTCAGTCATGTTGGTTCAGGAACTCTGACATTGAAGTGTGCAAGTCTTAAAGCTGTCAAGTTACAAGACCCTTGCACCCCTAACCCTTTAGAAAAATACCCAGGAGTGTTCAAACTTGACAGCTTTAAGACTTGTGGACTTCAACTCCCAGAATTCCTCCTTCAGTCATGTTGGTTCAGGAACTCTGACATTGAAGTGTGCAAGTCTTAAAGCTGTCAAGTTACAAGACCCTTGCACCCCTAACCCTTTAGAAAAATACCCAGGAGTGTTCAAACTTGACAGCTTTAAGACTTGTGGACTTCAACTCCCAGAATTCCTCCTTCCCTCACTCAGCTGCTATTGCCGGGGGGCCACCAGGACAAGCAAGGTTTTGGGAGGGACCTTCCCTCCCCCTCCAGAGAGCCCATGCCGGGAGAGAAAAAGCGGGCTGGTTTGAATGACAGCTAACGGGCAGTGTAGTGGCCAGTGAGTGCCTCCTTCACTCATTCGAGCAGGCAGAGAAAGAAAGGAGGTGCGCGTACCCAAGGCAAAGGAGCCTGCCACTTGCTTCCTTCACATGTTTGGGCAGTCGGGCTTCTTTGTCGCATGCCTTCAGAGAAAGAAAGAAGGGATGCGAGAAAGCAGCCCCACTGCCCGAACGTGTGAAGGAAGCAAGCGACAATCCCCTTTACCCTCGGCTATGTGCACCTCCTTTCGTTCTCTGCCTGCCTGAACGTATGAAGGAGGAGGGCAGAGAACGAAAGGAGGTGCACATAGCCGAGGGCAAAGGGGATTGCCGCTTGCTTCCTTCACACGTTCAGACAGTGGGACTGCTTTCTCGCATGCCTTCGGAGAAAGAAAGAAGGGGTGCGAGAAAGGAGCCCCACTGCCCTAACGTGTGAAGGAAGCAAGCAGCAAGCTCCTTTCCTTTCGTTTTCCCCCTGCCCGAACGAGTGAAGGAGGCAGATGGAGACTGAAAGGAGTTGTGCATAGCCAAGGCCAAAGGAGCCTGCAGCTTGCCTCCTTCACACGTTTGGGCAATGGAGGTACTTTTTCGCATGCCTCCTTCACTGCCACCCGCCCGCATTCAAACCAGGCTGCCTCCTATATCCCCACATGGGGGCTCTGAAGGGGGAGGGAAGGTCTCTCCCAAGACCTGCTTCCCTTACCTCACGGCACAGTTCTGGGATGGTGGGAATGGGATATTCTTTTTTTTGCTGGTACAGGGGCGCAGCCGTGACTCCTATCTTCTTGCTGTCTGCAGTCCAGCCCTGCGCAATTTCCCTGCCAACCCACTGACCTTGAAACACTCTGCTGGATGGCCTCTTCTTTGCGTCCCGTTGCCTACATCCAGGCAGGTGTTGCACGCCCAGAGCGATCACATGGTAGTGGCACATGGCTGCTGACTGTCCCAGGGCCTGCCCAGTTTCTTCTGGAGCGGCAGGCAGATGGGCAGCAGTCCCCCCACACATCCCCGGCTGCCTGCAGCCTCAGAGCCTCAGCTGGGCAGGCAAAGGAAGTGGGTGGGTGGGGCAAGCATGGTGTGGATGGGTGGGGCAAGTGAGCAGTGACTGGGAAGGCAGGGAGGACAAGCAGAGGGGTGGGCAAGCTAGGGGAGGGAGCGTTTCAGTACAAGGTCTCTGGAAGAACAGGTACAGGAAGGCATGGTAAATTTCACCAACTGGTATGCCCGTATTGGTGCGTACCGATTGAAACCCACCCCTGGTATGTAGTTAAAAAAAGTTGTTGCATTCAATCACCAAGCAAAATATGAACAGGGCCATATTTTTAAGCCATGTTGTTAATATTGCATATTTATGACAGTTGCCACTGCACACACTATGTGAAATTTTGCAAGAAGACTTTCCTGTATGTAGTTATATGTACAATAGTTTCCATTCAGTATCTTACGTTAAGAAAGTCTGAGGTCATATGAAGACTTGCACATGTATGTGTATTGCATGTGAATATGAAAGAGAAGAAGTAAAAAAGAAAGAAGAAAAAAGAGAAAGAAAGAAGGGAAGGAGGGTGGGTGGGTGGGTGGGTGGGTGGGAGGAAGGAAGGAAGGAAGGAAGGAAGGAAGGAAGGAAGGAAGGAAAAATGATCATATGTGGATGAAGCACGGGTAGTTCTCAACTTACAATCACAATTGAGCCCAAATTTCTATTGCTAAGTGGAACATTTGTGAAATGAGTTTCCCTTTTACAAACTTGATTGCCGCAATTGTTAAGTGAATCACTGCTGTTGTTAAGTTATTAATAGAGTTGTTAAGTAAATCTGTTTTTTCCATTGGCTTTGCTCATCAGAAGGTTACAAAAAGTGAGCACATGATCCCACAATACTGTAACTGTCATAACTATGAGTCAGTTGCCACAGTTCTGCCAATCACCCAGCCAAGCATTAGGGTATGTTACATGGACAACACTTTTCCCACCATCAAATGCACAAGACTAGAAGAAACACACAATCTACTCAACAAGGTATTCACTGGGATCAGCTTTACATGTGAAGAAGAAAAAGAACAATAATTCCCCTTCTTAAATATTCACACAAGGAGACAAGATAATCGCAAATTAAAAACCTGCATATACCAACACTTCATGCACACAGACCAAATTCTAAATTTCACAGGCAACCACTACACTACATACAAGAAGAGCTGCATCCAGACCTTTTTCAAGACAGCCAAAAGACACTGCAGCACCAAGTCATTAAGAAAAGCAGAAGAGAAACACATTTTCAATGTTTTCTTCCACAATGGTTATCCAAAAAATATTTCAGAATATGATGCTTGTCATCCAAACCCTGACAAAATACACAACCAACCATAACACAAAAAAGAAGTCCAGCCGTACATCAAAGGAACATCCACAATGGCTGCCGACATTTACACTACAGAAGGAAGACAATAGCAACATAGTATGCAAAATCAATTGCTGCAATTGTAACCAGTTCTATGTGGGACAAACAGGAAGGCAATTGAAAACAAAGGTTAATGAAGAATCACACAATACCCTCAGCGGCTGAAATTTTATTTTTTAGGTTCCATCTTTAGTAATTATTACAATATCACTGTTATCAATAGTAACGAAACAGATGCTTTTCTGCAGCAGAATCTGCATTGTGCAATGCTCTATCCGGGGTACTTTAGACCCCAATGCTTAGATGTTTCATTCTTCTTTTAAGAAGCAATCCCATCACCCATCTCCTCCCATCATTTTATTTCAATGGATCATTTTAATCATTTTGGTTTTTGCTATCTTTTTTGTTGTTTGTGTCCCTTGGAACTGATGTTATGATGTTATGAGTACAAGAATCTGCTTTGGAACTTTCTGTGAAACAATATAGAAATTAATAGGTGTACTATATTTTAGGATCCTTTACTTTGGAAACACAGAAGGTTTTGAAATTGAATCCACGTTTCCTCAATGTTTGGGAGGAAATTTATGGGGAGGGGGGAATAATATGTGGTGCTTCTTGCATGATGTGCTTACATGAAATACATCACCATCTGTTATTTTAGTCAGTAAACAGTTTCAATTGCCTTTGGTACAGAGACTGAAAGAGGATGTTTGCATTAGATATAGCAAGTAAATGTTAATGAAAATTAACCCTTAAATTTAAGTCAAAGAATAGAGTAACAATATTCAGCAATCTGCCAAGTGATGGGAAGTGATGGGAACTGAATCTCAGTTTTGCAGATCAATCTTCTAAAAAGCTTGTTAATTAATTTGGCTAGCTGATGAGAGCTAATTAGCTCGAAATAGATCTATACTAGTCTCCCTTTATTTATTTATCAGTACAAATATAACACACACACACACACACACACACACACACACACACACACACACACACACACACACACACACACACACACACACACACACATATATATATATATATATATATATATATATATATATATATATATATATATATATATATATTCTCAGTTATAAGGGTATCAGGATTGTTCTATTGTGGACAAATATAATTCCAATGCATTTGCTGCTGTTTAACTTAGACATGGATTGGATAATTTTATGTTCAATAGACTTAGGGAAGGAAAGATATAATGCCAGCATCTTTTTAAATGCTTCATCTTTTAGCAGTTGTAATATGTACTTTTTATTGCATTTTAGTTTTCAGAGGCAAACAGAAGAATGAATTAACTGTTGATAAACATCACCATCTTAACAATTGGATGGGGGTTGTCTTTTGAATAAGCACTTTGAACTGGGTTTTTAAAATCTTTCCACTATCTACATAACCAGCATGGGGGGGGGGGGGAATCATACTACTACCAATAGAATCCACATAGCAATGACTTCCTTCCACTGTAGTTTAATAGCTGATTATGCTGAACTATCATAAACAGAGGTTTTTCCTAGCAGAATCAGCTTATCCATTTGAGCAAGCAAGTCTTGTGAACAGCATGTATGAAATTCTGATCCAAATTAGCATGCATGTCACTCCTGTACAATTAAGAGGGTTCCATTGGGCATTTAAATAACGTTTGCCTACTTTCTTTTTTTTTTTTTTTAAATGCCCATTATGCTTACTGGAAGAGGAAAACATCTTCGATGCCAAGAACAATAATGAGGCTTAAAATAGTAAAGAAAACAGAATGTAGTAATTTATTTTACTGTGGGTCATATTTAATTCCTTATTTCAACAGTAGCTTGTTGGAAAATGGGTAACATTTGGGGGGGTTGTCAGAAATGACTAGGAATTCAACTTGGTAAAATTTACAATTCAAAGGCAAATTGATATCAAAAGATGGAAGAACATAAGTTCAAAGGCTCATTTCAGTGAATGAACTACTTACTGTGGATAAAGCTTGTCAAAACTCTTTTGAAGTTCCCTAGGCTGGAATGCTGAACCAGCCATTATGTGGAAACATATTTTCTTGGTGCACTGCATAAGAACAGGCCGGAAGAACCAACTGGCAACTTTATTTTTCCCTGTTAGCTATGTATTGTCTAAAAACAGAAAAATGATAAGCCTTAGGGAAAGTTTAGATTAATTTATGTTCTTTGAAATCTGCATTTGCACTGGTTAATGCTCCGAAGAGAAAACTGAAATTCCAAGCATATTTGCTTGCTTGAACATGGTTGTTTTCCTTCCTTCCTTCCTTCCTTCCTTCCTTCCTTCCTTCCTTCCTTCCTTCCTCCCTTTCTCCTTCCCTCCCTTTCTTCCTGGAGTGTCTTCAATTCACATAAAATACTTTCAAGAGAAAGCCATGTGATTTCAGCACTTAAAACAAAGCTAGCAGATTGAATACAGTGTTGATCCTTCAAAGTGGTTTTATTTTGTTTCTACTTAATTAGTTGAATGCTGATAATATGGTAGTATGGAGGCTGCTGTCCAAGATGTATAATTCTCTGCCAAAATGACATTATGCTAACTCTAGTGATGTACTTCTCGACAAAGCATTAAATTCATTTTATCTAAGTTATACTATCTTTTCTGCTGAGTTCTCCCTAATAATAATCTATTGTTCATCTATCAAAATATTAAAGGAAAAAAACCCCAAATATTTCTCTGACTAAGTAAATCATAAATGTAACAATGTATAAGGTAAAGAAATTCAAGAAGAAATGCCTGGAATTCAAAAATAATTCTGTATCTTGAAATGCCCACCCCCAGAAATGTAAACATCAGGTTTATTGCATCATATCTTTCAACTGAAAGATTGCTGGAAGATACATGATAGATTAAAACAAAATAAAATGAAACCCATGAATATTCACTCAGAGCCCTTTGACTTCTGTCCAACATGGGAGTGGGGGAAGAGAGACTCAGTCTTCCTTAATGGCTTTTCCTTTTCTGGTTACTGGAGGAGGGCAGTCTAGTGTCTTTTCTGACCTTGATGTTATTTGGGGAAGGGTTAGGTGCAGCTTCCCAGGGCACCTTTGTTTCTCCAACCAATAGATAGAGCAACAAGGGAGAGCTTCATTTTGGCCCTGTGGGACATTCCCAGTGACATTAATTAAGAGCAGTAACTCAATAAATAGTTTCTGAAAGCTATTATCCTAACAAAAATTATTATAATTGTCATGTGATTTACAGGGCTCAGTGCCTAAGACGCTGAGCTTGTCAATCAGAAAGGTTGGCAGTTTGGTGGTCCAAATCCCTAGTGCTGCATAATGGAGTCAGCTTCCATCATTTGTCCCAACTTCTGCCAATCTAGCAGTTTGAAAGCATGTAAAAATGCAAGTAGAAAAATAGGAACCACCTTTGATGGGAAGGTAACAGCATTCGGTGTGCTTTCGGTCTTTAGTCATGCCAGCCATAGGACCATGGAGATGTCTTTGGACAGCATTGGCTCTTCGGTTTTGAAATGGAGATGAGCACCGACCCCTACAGTTGGGAACGACTAGCAAATATGTGCGAGGTGAACCCTTACCGTTCCCTTTACATGTGATTTTCAAGCCTTTACTAATACAACATAAAAATGTATGTGGAATAATTACAACTTTCCATTAAATACAATTAGATCACAGCTTAACAGCCAACTCTGTACAGGAACAGGCAGGGGAGCCAAACCCAGAAAATACTATGAGTGAACAGAATTATAGGAAGAAATAAAAGCAGTTAGCTGTTGGAGGGGATTGCGAGTTTGCTAAACACAAGTAGTACTAATTTAAATTGAGCTGTGGTCTGAAAGAAAGCCATATGATACTAAAACATCAGAATAGCCTAAATGACACTGTTCCAGGCTACAATCAAGGGACAGTGATAGAAGTCAAGAACACCTAGCAATAGACTATTATATAAAATAAGACCAGTTCAGGGGTGGCCTGCTACAGGTTCGCCCAGTTTCAGGACAACCTGTAGCTAACATTATGGATAGTTTGGAGAACCTCCAAATCCCTGGCTGGCCCAATCCATCCCTCTCCTTCCAGGAGTCTCCACGTGGCCCATTGTGGATGTGAGGTAAGTGCAGGGCCCGTGCGGAGGTTTAGGGGGAAAAACAGGCCTCCTGGAAGTTCCTAAAGGCCAGAAACTGGCCTATTTCTGGCTTCTGGAGCCTGGGGGAAGCAGTTTTCACTATCCCAGAGGCTCAAGAAAAGCCTCCAGAGTCTGGGAAAGGTGAAAATGGCCCCATCACCATGGTGCAGGAGGCCACCATGGCCACACCCACTCAGCAACTGGGCAGAGATCCCGTTGCTGAAATTTTTGAAGCTCACCTCTGGAAAAGTTCAACAACCACAGGACTGGTAAAGCTTGGGAGCATTAATATGAAAAAATGAATAAGAGAGCAAGAAACTGAATAATGCTTGACAGGATTGGGAGAAAGGAGGAACACTTTTGGAAATGTGCAGAACACATTCATGGAATTCTGTTTGAGACTGGTTCTTAGAGCAAGAAAACAGAGAATGTTAACTTTCATTAGCCATTGAAAACCAGCATAAGAAATGAAATGCAACAATGATGTTACACAGGAGGAAACATACGAAAAGTGGGTGCAGTGGGTACAGACCAGATATACGTTATAGGAGATAAAAGAATCTGTTAACCAGGTTTCAGATAGGAATATGAAACACACAGATTTCTGATTTAAATTTAAGTTACTTATCTCTTATAATCTCTTATAGACCCCTACAGTAATTGGACTGTGTTTACTAAAAGGAACTCAAGAATTGCTGTATCCTGGGAGTTATGATCATTAGCCAATGATGTATTTCATGTGCTGTTATGAGAGGAAAGCATTAGGCATGATTATTCTTTATGGTGGCTCAAGCAATTTGGAAGCCGTCCCCCAAATAGTTTGATCTGCCTCTTGTTGGCTGATAAATGAATTTGTTTACCCTTGGCTTTCCCATCCAGTAGTTATTTTAATGTTAGCCTGTCATTCCAGGTTTTATATTGATACTCATATGGATATATCTTGTTGGGTTTTACCATTTATTATTTCACAAGATTTATGATGTTGGCCATCTGTGGTGTGATGGGTATATTGCTTTATTAACTGCCATTGGCTGGAATTATAAAGAAACCCAATACATACAATTTTGAATCAATCATACTGTTTAGCTGCATACAACTGTTCCTACTTGTATGTTCAGATCTTTTAAAATTTTAGCTTACATTGTGCCTGCCTTAGGGAATCTATCATGAGCATAATAAAGACTAAACTAAACTAAAGTGTTAGAAATAATGTAATGGAGGTTTTACCTCTCCCATATAAGTAATGCATTGCAAATGATACTGTGACTTGCTCTTGTCCAAAGATGGAAAATATATGGTTCTCCAAGTTTTGAAAACTGAAACTCCCAAGAACCCAGCTAGTGTACCCAGTGGTGAGAGATATTAGGAGTTATCCTTTGTCAACATTTTAAAAGTCACAGTTCTTCTTCCCTCACTTTGCCCATTTCTGTACTAGCCAAAAAAGTAAAGAATAATGATTAACCATTTAATAAAGTAAAAATCATTAAAACATTTGAATGATTATATAAAGCATTTTAATAATAGTCACACTAATTAACTATGGGTTCATAATTAGGCTTTCCTTTCTACCATCTGTAATCAAGATAGATTAAGCAAAACTACATTAGGACATAATTTGGAATCAGGCGCAACAGAGCTCAAGCCTTACAAGAGAATTTAGGCAGTTCTGAAAAACAAAGATTAAGAAGAGTATTATTCCAAGTAATGAGGATAACCAACCCATAATCAATGATCTGAAAATAATAATTAAAATGAGCTGAACATGGAACTGAATTGGAACCAAACATAGTAATTAATCTATGCTTCCATAACAATGAGCATCTGCTCCTTTGAACATATTATTCCTCATATAATTTTAACTCTTTCAAGGGTTTTTCTCCTGGCTTATGTTTGGAGCTTTCATTGAAGCCTGTAGTTCAGCAGCAAAGAACCATGGCTCTCCAAATTTTGCTGCATGACACATTCCATGTTGTGATCAAGCTATTTGGTGTTAAGGAATTTGTGCAAGACTTGGAGAGCCAAGTTGCTCATTTCCACTATAGCTTTCCAGATGTGTTGGGTTTGCATTTATCATCCACAGTTAAAGTGACCACTGGCCAGTCTATCCCCATTTTGTGCCCTCCAGATGTGTCAGAGTCTAGTTCTAGCACTGATTATGTTACCTAGTGTGGGAAGTTAGCACCCACCTCTCTCCTAGAAAAATGAAATATTTTAGGAAATATTAAAAGGACAGACTATTTTCTCTGAAAAGGGAGTCAGAAATTCAGTACCCCATCTTTGTAAATGGGCCATTAAGGCCTGGGCCAGCCTATTCTATATAACAAAGATTTACCTCCTTCAGGCAGAGACATAATGGGAATCCTAAAGCCTTTTCATTGCATCATCACCCAGCAAGACTCAACCAAGCTTGGGACTCAAAAACACAACCTACAAAGTTACCCCTGCATGGCCCTACGGGAGTTTAACAACCAATCAAAATACAAGCTGAAATTCGAATCCAAACAGAGGGTATAAATCTCTCTCCCCCTCCACTCCATGTGCCTTTTTTACCCAAGACCTCAAGCCATATGATCTTGTACATCATTAAAACCATCTTTCTAAACAGCCAACATTGTTTCCAGTGTCTTTCTCCCCACTTGGAAATGAACCCAGATGGAAATTTCTTCCAACAATTGTTTGAGTAATGAAATGTCTGCAAGAAAACTAGCAAGCTCAGAGAGTACCAAGGACCTCTCATATCAACCCTGAGCTACAAATATTCTCCTTTATAAGAGTCTAATTCCTTCAATTCTATAACCAGTATGACTGGGAGATTAGTGGGGATTCTCCAACTTGGGGAATGTTGTCAGTAGATAGTTTAATATAATGTGTAAAGACCATTGGTCTGGAAAAGGTTCATGAATGCTGGCCTTCTACTTAGAATTTCTATAAAATAATGAATAGAGCCAACTCTGCCTGATATTTATCTTGAAATCATTTTGGTATTGTTATATCATTGTTATATCATTGGCTGTTTGATAAAAGTTAAATGGAGTACAGATCGACGTATCTTCAAAATATGAAACTAGTGATTTCCAATTACAGGAGATCATGCCCAAATTTGGGTTAATCTGCATCCATCCTAAATAATAGTAATGGGAAATAGGAGGAGGAGGAGCTTCCGGCGATGGCGGTCGCCTCCTGAGCTCCCGAGAACGCCATGGAGCTCCCGACGGGGTAAGGGACTGCTGCCGGCCCTCATGCCATCGGAGGGCCGAGAGTTTGACAGCTCGACCACCCTGGCTTGTTTTGGGCTCGTTTTGGCCCGCCAGGGTGGTCAGGGGAGATTGGAGGGGAAGGAGGAAAGGAAGGCTGTAAGCGGCCGGGAAGAAAGCTGGAAAGCAATGGCGGCGGCGCGCGGCGCGGCGTGAGGATTGCGCTGGTGGCAAGAAAGACACCGGTGAGAAGAACGAGGCACCAGTGAGGAGAACGAGGCTGGGAGGCAGTCGGGAGAGGCAGATGGGGACGGCTGCGGCGGCGGGACGAGTGGAAAGAGTGATGCCGCTGCCAGGGACGCCAGGACTCCTCTGTGGTTTTTTGCCGTCTCCTGGCTTCTCCCATGCCCCCGGGCCCTGCCAGCGCCAGCAGAGGACGCCGAGTGTTTATTATGAACTTTGGAGAATTTTGGAGAACTTTATCCTGAACTTTGGAGAACTTTGGAGCGCCGGGTGGGGGCCAAGGTGGAGTGTGCCCACCGGGCGTTCTGGATGGGAGCCAGGAGTGAGGGCGAAGGTACAAGACAACGGTTGGGGGTGGATTGGAACATCGGAGGCCACCGGAGGCCCTGTTTCAGGGCCATGGATAGGCCTGAACAGTTACCTAGGCCAAGAACGACTGGGCCAAGAACGCCCCCCCCACCCATTAAGGAACCCACACTCACCTGGAACCACCTTGGACTGTCTCCCACCTTTTTGTCATCTCTGCCATCTTTCACCATTTGGGGATATTCGATCATTTCCCGCCCCGCCCCCTCATCCAAGTGCTAACTGGACATTGAAGCCTCCTACTTCCTATTGAGACCCTAACCCACTGTCTACTAACTTTCCATCACCAGCACCCTGACCCCACTGGGTTTTTAACAATCTACTCGAGGTCAGACCTGCTCCACCTGCGGGAGGCCCCTCTCTCGCAGGCATGGCCCTTGGCTCTCTCAAGGGCCTGCCTTGATGACGGGTTTGTGAACCCCGAGAGGTGGAAGAAACGGAAGCTAAGGGGATTTTTAACTAAATGTTTTGTATTGTTGTTAGGGGGTTCCAGGGAGGGGGGGTGGGTCAACCAGGCCGGGAGGGGAGCCAGTGCCAGACGAACAGGTGAGTCCAGGAGGGAAGTGAGCGGGGTGGGGGGGAGGGAACAAGTTATTCCAACAGAGGGTTGTTTTATTACAACGGTCGCGGGGAGGGGGGGATGCGAGGACAAGAGAAGATCACAAGGTCGGTTGGGAGACCGTGGCTGCTGGCTACGCCCGGTCGTTTGTACCAACCCCGCAGTCTAGGTGGCCAGGAACTACAGAGCCAGGGCCTGCGGCTGATGCTTTGCAATGCAAGGTCCGTGACCAATAAGGCCCCCCTCATCAATGAGTTGATCTCTGAGGGGGAGCTGGACGTTGCAGGGATAACGGAGACCTGGTTGGGCCACGAGGGTGGTTTACCCCTCATGGAAATGTGCCCACCGGGTTTCCGTGCATTCCATCAGCCTCGGGCCCTGGGTAAGGGTGGTGGGGTGGCGGTAGTTATACGGGAATGTCTAGAGCCGAGGGAGTTCACTGTCCCTCAGATACCCGGGTGTGAGTCCCTAGGTGTGAAATGGGGCCCAGGGAGGCAGTGGGGTCTGCTGATTGTATACTTGGCTCCTCGCTATACATCAGTGGCCCTGCCCGAGCTCCTCGAGCTGATCTCAGAGACGGCAGTTGAGATCCCCAAGCTTTTGGTCATGGGGGATTTCAACCTGCCGTCGACGGGAGCAGCATCTGAGGTGGCTCGGGAGTTCATGGCTTCCATGACAGCCATGGACCTGACCCAATTAATTCAGGGCCCCACACACGAAGGTGGCCACACACTGGACCTTGTTTTTGTATCTGAGCAGTGGACGAGTGATCTGGGAATAGGGGACTTAGTTGTTACTCCCCTGTCATGGTCAGATCACTCATGTCTCCGGCTGGACTTCCCTGGCGCTACCCCCCACCGCGAGGAGGCGGAGCCAGACTGTCCAAGCTGGTACCACCCCAAGCACCTGATGGAACCGGATAGGTTCCAGATGGAGCTTGGGCCACTACCTGTAGCCCTGACCCGCTCTCGGTCGGAGGACCTAGTGGCCGCCTGGAATAGGGCGGCGGTTGGGGCCTTGGACCGGGTCGCGCCTTTGCGACCTCTCCTACGGCAGCGACCCACCCGAGCTCCTTGGTATACCGAGGAGTTGAGGGTGATGAAGCACCATAGGAGACGTCTAGAGAGCAGGTGGAGGTCCTCACGCTCCGAATCTGATCGAACACAGGTAAGAGCCTATTTACGGACCTACCTTGTGGCATTGAGAGCGGCCAAATGTAGACACTGTGCCGCTCTTATTGCATCCGCTGATAACCGCCCTGCCGCCCTGTTTAGGGTGACCCGCTCCCTCTTATTGCAGAGGACGCGGGGGGCACCCTTGCAGGGCAGAGCAGAGGAGTTTGGGGAATATCTGCAGGACAAAATCGCTCAGATCCGGAGTGGATGGGCCCCCTTCAGTGGACCAGACGAGCTGTCAACAGTGAGTCTTGTGAGACCATTCTGGGAGGAGTTTGACTCTGTTGCCCCCGAGGATTTGGACAGGTTGTGTGGACGGCTGCGACCCACCACATGTTCAATGGACCCATGTCTCTCCTGGCTGGTACTGGCAACCTGGGAGGTGACACGAGGCTGGCTTCTGGGCCTGGTGAACGCCTCATTGGGCGAGGGATCCTTACCAACTGCCTTGAAAAAGGCGGTGGTGAGGCCCTTACTCAAGAGGCCTTCACTTGACCCGACAGAGCTAGCTAATTACCGTCCAGTCTCCAACCTTCCCTTTCTAGCGAAGGTTGTTGAGAATGTGGTGGCACAGCAATTTCCGTGACACCTTGACGAATCCGAATATCTAGACCCACGCCAGTCCGGCTTCCGACCCGGGCACAGCACGGAGACAGCCTTGGTCGCGTTGGTTGATGATCTCTGGAGGGCCAGAGATAGAGGTTGTTCCTCTATCCTGGTCCTATTAGACCTCTCAGCGGCTTTTGATACCATCGACCATGGTATCCTATTGCGCCAGCTGGAGGGGATGGGAGTCGGAGGCACCGTTTTGCGGTGGTTCGGCTCCTACCTCTCCGACCGGACGCAATGTGTGTTGACAGGGGGGCAGAGGTCAACCCTGAGGCCACTCACTTGTGGGGTGCCACAGGGGTCGGTCCTCTCACCTCTCCTGTTCAACGCATATGTGAAGCCACTGGGGAGATCATTCGTGGTTTGGTGGTTGAGTATCATCTGTACGCTGATGATACCCAGCTGTACATTTCAACCCCAAACCACCCCAACGAGGCTGTCGAAGTGATGTCCCGGTGTTTAGAAGCCGTCGGGGTCTGGATGGGGGACAACAGACTCAAACTCAACCCCTCCAAGACTGAGTGGCTGTGGCTAACGGGACCTCGGTTCAGCCAGCTAACCCCATCGCTGGCCATAGGGGGCGAACAATTGCCCCCTGTGGAACGGGTGCACAATTTGGGCGTCCTCCTAGATGCCCGGCTGTCAATGGACAATCATGTGGCAGCCGTGGCAAGGGGGGCGTTCCACCAGGTTCGCCTGGTGCGCCAATTGCGCCCCTTACTGGACTGGGATGCCCTACGCACGGTCACTCATGCACTGGTGACGTCTCGCCTGGACTACTGCAATGCTCTCTACATGGGGCTTCCCTTGGGACGTGCCCAAAGACTGCAGCTAGTCCAGAACGCAGCCGTGCGGGCTGTCATGGGGAGTACTAGGTACTCCCACGTAACACCTCTCCTGTGCGAGCTGCACTGGCTGCCTGTGGTTTTTCGAGTGCGTTTCAAGGTTTTGATTACCATCTTCAAAGCGCTCCATGGCACAGGACCTAGCTACTTGCAGGATCGCATCCTGCCACACACATCCCTGCGGCCAATTCGCTCTCACAGGGAGGGACTTCTCCTGGTGCTGTCCTCTAGGCAATGCCAACGGGCGACGCCAAGGAGTAGGGCCTTCTCTGTGATGGGCCCAACCCTCTGGAATGACCTCCCCCCCGACATTAGAACCACCACCGACTTCCGCTCCTTCCGACAAAAATTGAAGACTCACCTGTTCTGATTAACTGCTACCTCCTGGCAGATATATATTTTTAACTGGTATTTTAGGGGAACTGTTTTTAAATTTAATTTATGGGATATTTTTAGGGGTTTTTAAAACTATATTTAGATACTTTACTTAGTTGTACAGTTCTTTTTAACCTTCTTTTTAACCTCCTCCATATCTATCTATCTATTTAACAATTTTAACTGTTTAATTATTTAATTATTCATGTGATGTATTTCTTGTATGGACTGTACACCGCCCCAAGTCCCTTTTGGGAGAGGGGGCAGTCTATAAGCGCAAATAAAAGTAAAGTAAAAGTAAAGTAAAGCAACCTTTTTTTAATTGAAAAGTTTTAATAAATATTTACAAATATTTTCCCCTTCCCCTCCCCTCCACCCCAACTCTACCACCCCTCCAAGCCTCCCTCCCTCCAACTTCCCAAAGCAAATACAGGGTATAAACCTTTAACAATCATGCACTAACATAGGCTAACTAACTATAACATCTTTGCTCCCTCTTGTACTTTAACTCCTCTTTCATTAAACCAAATTTAGATAAACTATAACATTCCTTATTCATTCCTGGACTAATTAAAGTTCCTTCGTCCAATGTTTATTTTAAATATAGGCAGTCCATCTTCTCCATTTCGACTTGTATTTCTCTTCTGAACAGTCTTTCCAATATACTGAAATTTTCGCCATCTCTGCTAGATTTACTACCTTCAACGTCCAATCTTGAATGATAAGCAGTTCTTCCTTCTTCCCACAATCTTGTTGCCATTATTAAGTTCAAAACCAACCTAGTCTCTATAAATATACAGTCTGTAATTATACCTAGCAAAAACAACTGAGGAGTGAACTTCAAAATGCTTTAGTTTCCTTACAAATCCACCATACATAGCATCAACACAATCACATGTCCATTTAAATTGTAAGTTGAGATACACACAAACTAACTTTTTAAGATCTAAAAAACATCCAAAAACATCTTATAAAGAGTGTCTATCAAATTTTATTCTTGCATAAATTATCATTTCTTACCCAAATCTTTTTCCGTATTCCCATCATTATTAAAAACTATTGTAAATTCTCCCATTTACCATCTCTATCTATATTTTATGCCCTAATGTTCTTAATTATACTTATATAATCTCCCATTTAAAATTGTAATATAAACTCCTAAATATGTAACCTTTTTTACTATCTCACATCCTATTATTTTTTCTCATTCTTCTTTTGGATTTATCCTGGATCGTGAAACGCTTGTAGTATTCCATTCCTTGTTTCCCTGAAAACAAAGTAAATTGCATTATCTCTTGATAGTTGTCTCTGTCTGACGATCCATGAATTAACCCAATAAATTTTTTCAGTCTGCCAACCATATTCTGCTTTTAGTTCACCAGTAAACTGAGCGAAAGCTTCTACAAAAATTTCTTTCAAATTTTCTTCGTTATATTCTTTCAAACCTCTTATTCTCAAAACAAATTCCATCACTGTGTATTGTATCATTGTAACTTCTGCCTCTGATTTTTCAATCTTGATTTGAAGCTCATCGACTTTATTCTCCAAATTCCCATTAGACTGAGTGATTTCTTCCGCCCTATCGCCCAATGATGTTGCAAAAACAAACAAATCCTTAAACACATCCACTGTAGCCTCTCTTATTTGTGGACTACAGGTTTGAATTAAGTCCTTAATTTCAGACATTTCATCAGACACATTTTTAAGGTCAGTTGCAATCCCCTCCTGCAAAAACAAAACTTGTGCCTCCTTCTGCCCCCGGGGAGATTCAAATGTCACCATTTGTGTATCCATTCCAGCACTCTTAGAGGCACTTATATTGGTTTGTTTTAAAAGCATTTCCAAATATCCAAATCACACTTTCCAGCAACCAACTTATTGAGTCCAGAAAGTCCACTTAATCCCCAAGTTTGTTAAATCTTGTAACTTTAGACATGAGCTCTTGAGACTTTTAGTGACGATAACAAACAATTAACAAATACTTTCCTTTTAAGTTTCGCTTTGATCACACCCTTTGACTTGCAGATGCCATCTTTATTACCCTTTGTTCTTTTCAATTTTCACAGAAGGAAGTAAAACTGCATCGGAGTTAAGGTTTGTGCTTGCAATTATAAAAACTCCCCTACTTGCTTTACCTGCTTTTTATTCAAATGTAGATAAGCATTGATTGCAGGGGGTGGTCGCGATGTTTTGTTTCTGCTGCAGCAGAAGCGTCCCGAGATGCGGAGCTTTGTTGGGCTGCTGGGGAGCTCTCACCCTTCTCACCACAGAATTACTCCTGTGGGTTTATGGGGGGCTCTACCCTTAATGCCCGGCTGCTCTCCTCCCCCTCTTTTTTCCGAGGGGAGAGTTTTCAAGCCACTTGACAGCTGGTTTACACCGTTCTAGCAGCTTAAACGCGATCTCGAGGCTGGCGTTACCAGAGAAACGTCTTCCAATGCCTACGGTACCACCCGGAAGCTCCGGAAATAGGAGCAACCTTGATGAACAGAAGGAACAGCTGGAACCAATATAACTTTCAGATTTAAAAAAATTGAGTCCAAGGTAGAAACGTAATTTTGTAATAAAATTTTATTGGTTTTTCAAGATTTATAGGGAAAAGGGTAAATGGACAGGTATACAAATTTTGGCAGTTGCAAAATGTGTGAGGCCCCCCTCCCTCCATACCCATAGTATACATTTATATATAATGCATTAGTATATAATTGATTACAATCAGCATATTAGTTCTATTATTAAATTCAATCAAATTAAACATTACAGTATAAAATCCAAATATAATTCCATTTTCACTTTCGGTCAATTTATAATAATATGATTTTCTTGTTTATTTTTGTGATCTGAGTCTTCTTGCTATTGCCCCATCTCCCTCCACTGGCAGAGCTCTGGCCCCTCCCGTGTCCTGCGTGTCCGTTGTAGTGTCTGGTGGTTTCTCTAGGAGTGTTTTATTTTTTTCCATAAAGGCCTGCGCCTCTATGGGTGAATTAATTCTAATTCTTGTCTCCTCCCAGAATATCAGCATACCTTTAGGCATCAACCATCTAAACCACACCCCTTTCTGGTATAATTTATTCGCTAATTGCGAATAATTTTTTCTTTTTTCTCTAATCTTCTTAGGGATCTGCTTCAGAATGGTTATCTCCATATCATGATATGTCAATGCTTGCCCCCTTTGTACACCCAGAATTTCATCTCTTGTGCTTTTTCTAAGGAATTTAATGTGAACCTCCCTGGGTACATTGTGTGTTCTAGCATAAGTTGAGTTCACTCTATAAACCAGGTCTATATCCCACCCCATCTGTTGTTTTTCTTTGTGTGTGTAGTCAGCCAGAATGTTTGTCATGATGTCCCTTATATTTTCCCCATCTTCTTCTATAACATTTTGAAATCTAAGATAATAGGACATTCTCTCAAATTCTAATTTCATCTGTTGGATGTCAAGATCTTTGTTCCCTTTCTGCACAGCTTCCACCACCACCCCTCACCTCCTCCACCCCCCCTTCCACAAGATCCAGTCTCTGTGAGTTCTTATAAATTTGGGCTTGATTTTCTTTAATTTCATCTTTCATTTCCCTTAGCTGTTTCTTGATTTCCTCCTGGCCCTGTAAAATTTGTTGAAGCATTTGTTGAAAGTCCATCTCTATAGTCTTAGGTTGCATCAGTTCTGTTATCTTTGACTGTGTGGCTGGACTGGATGTTACAGATGTTGGAGCAGACGTGGCAAAGCCAGGTTTCCCAGGAGGTGGTCTTTTGGATGCCATCCTTTATAACATTAGAAGTTCAGTCCATATATAAGATAAACAGTTAGAAAAGAAGGGTAGCCAGGTGGGGTCCGGGAGCAGAAGAACCAGGCAGAAGAGAATCTCTCTAATAAGTCTGGCAATAGATGAAAGGTTTCGCCTAGAAAGTTCAAAAAATACCAATCCACAAGAGATTCCTCTGGGAGACACGGAGACAAAGACCGGAAGCCTGAATTTTAAAGGTGGAGTCAGGTTTCACAATTCATAAAGACAACGGAAGTGTGCCATCTTGCCCTGCCAGTTTTGGGCACAGAGGCATAACAAAGTTTTTAAAAAAGTTCCAAAAGTCCACAAATCACAGTAGAAAGTAAAATTAAGTTGAAAAGAAAATCATCTCAGCCTGGGTGAGGCTTCATTCGTTGGCTCTCCCCCCTCCTCCTTCCCCGGGGGCTGAGAGCAAAATTATTCCTCGCCGTTTGTCCAAGGGGGGGGGAACCCCCCTCCCTCCAGCCACGCCTCCAGAATACTCCGAAAGTTATTTTAAAGTTATTTTATAACTAATTCTTCGTGTGAAATAGGGCATGAAGAGAGAAGCAACCTCACCGCACCGCAGCTGCTTCCTTCAATTGCTTCATTCTCCAGACAGCTTTAGCGAGGCGCGAGGCGCAGAAACGCGAGGCGCCCTCCGATCTAGCTCCCCGGTGCCTTGGGCGCGCGAGAGACCTCCCGCCGGCCGCCGCCGCTGCAGGAGCTCCCCGCGATGCCGCCCCTCCGGCAGGACCCCTCTGAGGGGTGTCCTGTGCCCCCCAAGGAGTGGGGAAGCCCACTGGAGAGCCGGAGCGGGCAAAGAGCTGCCCGTCGCCGCTGCCGCCGGAACCGGAACTCAGGGGGTGGTCGCGATGTTTTGTTTCTGCTGCAGCAGAAGCGTCCCGAGATGCGGAGCTTTGTTGGGCTGCTGGGGAGCTCTCACCCTTCTCACCACAGAATTACTCCTGTGGGTTTATGGGGGGCTCTACCCTTAATGCCCGGCTGCTCTCCTCCCCCTCTTTTTTCCGAGGGGAGAGTTTTCAAGCCACTTGACAGCTGGTTTACACCGTTCTAGCAGCTTAAACGCGATCTCGAGGCTGGCGTTACCAGAGAAACGTCTTCCAATGCCTACGGTACCACCCGGAAGCTCCGGAAATAGGAGCAACCTTGATGAACAGAAGGAACAGCTGGAACCAATATAACTTTCAGATTTAAAAAAATTGAGTCCAAGGTAGAAACGTAATTTGAGAAATCATCTCAGACTTGATGCTTTTTATTTCTCACAAACATAAAAGATGGAGGGGGGAATACATATTCTGTTACTGGAACCTTATAATAAATATAGTCTTAGTATTTATAACTTTGGTTTTCTAGGCTGGTCTATCTCAAAGGGCTGACATTAGAATTGCCTATAGTAGGAACTGTAGGAACTGCAGTCTAATACATTTCTTGCTGCATTCTTAGATCACAATTTGGTTTTAAAAAAGATGCTGATGTTATAAATTAATTAAGTAGAAATTTTCATTTGTTTAATTTGTTATTTAAGTGAAATGAGGTAATTCATTTTTGCTAATTTAACCCAGAGCCACAATTATTTGACAGGTTGAAACATAATTCTGGATGTGCTACAAAAATGTGTATGAGGTTGTGTAGTACAAAAGGTAATACAGGTATACCTCAGAAGTTCAGTTCCTAATCAATACAATAAAGCAAATATTTCAATAAAGTGAGTGTCATGAATTTTTTTGGAGTTTGAGTACATATAAAAATTATGTTTAGACTACATTGTAGTATATTAAGTGTGTGCTGGTATTATGTTTAGAAAAACCTCAAAATAAATACTTTAATTAAAAATAGTTTATTGCTAAAAATGCTAATTATCATCTGAGTCTTCAGAAAGTTATAATCTTTTTGCTGGTAGAAGATTGTGTAAAAAAAATCTTGCAATATCTGTGAAGTGCAATAAAGCAAAGCATAATAAAACAAGATACACCCATATGTTGGAGGAAATCATTCTTTTCTGGTAGTGAGCGTCATATGAGTCAGAAAAATAGATAAATAAATAAATTAAGGATTTCTAGGCATTTAAAAATACCAAGTATAATAATATGGCAATTAATTGGAACAAATGTACGTATAAACCAATGCACTCTGAAAACAGTCTCAGTCAGATATTAATCCTTGAGCTAAAATTTAAATCTTAGTTCTAACATTTATTGCAACTAGCGTGATAAGACCATTAGATGGGCATCAGGCAATTAAAAAAAAGGCAGTTGCCACCAATTGATTAAAACCTTCCTTATTTGTAGTGAATGAACTTGAAAATCTTATTCTTGTGGTTGCAATTACATCTTAAGTGGACAACCTCACCTTGCCATGGCAGACAACCCTAGGCCTTCATATTTTTTATAAACTCCCCAAACTCCAGTTTGATAGTAATTGCACAAAAGACTAAAGCATAATGAGTAATAAATAAAACATCAGAAACCATATCCTGTCTTTTTAGCTTTAGTGAAAACTCCGTAATTAATTACAGTGATATATTTCAGCATTTTTCCCATTTAACTAACTGCTCAGTTCAGCTATTAGCAGAACTTGGCATTTCTCCTTTCTTTGTTTTTATTCTTTTGAAAAGCAGCTAAATACTGGCAGGCAGTGTAGGTGTTTGGTTACAGTGTTAGAAAGCAACATCACCCTGGAGGGAGAAACTCCTGATGTATTTTCAGCAAGCAGTGACCTTAGGAATCCTCTCCTGCTCCTTCTCTTCTCTCCCACCACATTCCCATGTAAATCAGTGATATGTACACAGGCTCATATAGGTGAGGACTGAATCTGTTTAAATAAAAGTACAAAATGTGAAGTTGCATTCATATATAAGGTTTATTTGGTGAAGCACAAGATGGTGTATTCTGAATGTAACTTCATTAATTGTCTTAATTTTTCACCCTGCATGAAATGAATTGCCAAGTAGAATAAAGTTACATTCTAGTCTTCAAAGACATTAATGCATTATGACAAAAAGCTGAAAGAAAAGCAATAAGCAATTCTGACAACAAGCATTAACTAATATATATATATATATATATATATATATATATATATATATATATATATATATATATATATATATATATATATATATATATATATATATATATATATATATATATATATATATATATATATATATATATATATATATATATATATATATATATATATATATATATATATATATATTATGGCATGTCCAGACTTGAAAATATTGGATTAGCTTCAGAGTGACTTATTTGTATAATTTTTGTAACAATAATTGTTGTTCCACAGCACAGCTTTCTGAAAAAGTATCCCAAATTTCATCTAATGTTCAGGCCAACAGGCTATTTTTTATAGTGACACTGCAGAAAAGCCCTTATCTAGAAGTGATCCCTAATGTTTTTATATAACTAAAAAATCAGGACAGGTTTGATATAGCATCCCAACTGCAATCACTAAAATTTAAAATCTAATAATTAGAATCTACTGTTGGGTTCTAATTCAACAGGATAACCCTAAGCAGAGAATATCTCCTTAGAAATAAACCCCATTAAGCTTAAGCCTCCAATATTATAGATGAGGGATGGAGAATAAGTTGCCTTTCAAATGTTGCTGTGGAGCTAACAGAAAAATGGTCCAAGAATAAGTTGGTAGCTCATTGATATCCCAGCATAGTGTACACACTCAACAAGAAATAGCACCTACTAATCTCAATGGGAGCCACTCATTATTAGATATTTATAGTAAGCGTTGTAAACCTCCTTGGAAGTTCTCTGCAATGCAATGAAATTCCTACAGACTACAGGCTTCCTGGCCCCAGAATCATATTATGGACTTTTGGAGTCTCTAAAATATTCATACAAGTTTTAATATCAAATTCATATGCCAGCCCTTTGGGCTCAATATCAAACCATCTCCCATATCATTTAAACAATATTAGGTGAATTTGTAGAAGCATGTAGAACTGAGTTGTGCAATGCTTTGTATTTGTTTGGATCCTATGTATCAGAATGTGCCTTGTTAAAACAGTCACCTCTAATTAAATCACATGAAGGAATGCAACTATTTTAATGAATCCAGTGATATCCTTCATTTGTACTCCTGGGTGACCTGTTGATTGTCTTCCAGATCAAAGATAAAGTTTAACACAGAATCTGGAAGAGTTTTACCAAACTCCAAAGCTTATTCATGTTATTGATATATGACATTTAAAATACCCAAATATAATTGATTTTGCATTATTTCTAATGGATCAAAGCATAACTTGCAATGTTGTTCAGAGAGTATTTAACAGAAGCCAGCTCTTTGACAGATCTCTGTATAGACAGGCAAGGAGCATACAAGCAGTTACAAATATCATGTTGGACAATCTGGGAATCTCATTACTGCCAAATACAAATCAAGATATTTATTTACAAAATTATTTGCCAGGATTCTCTACAAAAGCAATGGGAAAGTGGTGAATTGCATTTCTCACAGCATTAGTCTGGTAGTCTCCTTTTGGAATATGCTGCTGGCAGAGATATTTGTACTCTGAATGTTTTAATTTACAATCCTATTAAAAATCAACAGTATAAGAACATGCTGAGGAATACAAATTGAGACAAAACGCATCTATTGTGATTCACTTTAAAATGCCAGCAGAATGTTTTTTAAAAATGTTTAATAAAAATATTCTTTTTATTTTTTTCTTAAAAGCCACAGATTTTTAATTTTTTCTTAAGAAAAAATATTTAGTAATAAATATTACTAAAGCCTTTGCTTTGCTGCTTGCTTTCAGCTGCCATTGAAACGGGGAGATAATATGGTATTTGGGAGGGGAAGCTTAAGCACAGGAGTGAATGAAGAAGGGAGTGATTTTCTCACCATCTACTGTGCATGCTGCAGATAGTGGAATTGTCGCCAAGGCCAACCATCCAGCATACCAACCTGATGATGGGTTTTGAAGCTGCAGCCCACATGACACCTGTGGGGTGTGCAGATTGGACTGGGGGTTGGGGTTACTTGGGGGAGGGAGTTGGGTCACATATTGATATCTATGATTATGTGCACTTTTGCCTCAGATCTTGCTTTGCTAGCTGCTTTCTACTCATAACCAGTAAAAGTACTCTTAATTCTGAAAAATGGAGTTGGGTGGTTTCTTTCTTGGTTACTGATGGAGGCTGCCCTGACATAAACAAAAGAACCACAGAGCATTTGCAATGATTTTGTAGCATAGACTTGGTTTAGTAAATTTCTCCCATAAGGTATTCAGAGAAGGCTGTGAGTCCCCTGATCAAATGTTACCTTTAACATCTCAAGAACATTGTAAAATGACACATCAACCCCTAGAGTTTAAGCCAGATGTATTTTATTGGGTATTCTACCAGAGAAATATAGTAAAGAAGTTTCATATTTGATTGTACAAATAATAACAGCAGCTAGAATTGTATTTGCACAAAATTGGAAAGCAGACAAAATCCCATCGGAATGGGAGGTAATAAAGAAGACATTAGATTATGCAGAAATGAACAAGTTGACATTGATAATAAAGGGCAAAGAGGAATCAGTGTACTACAGGACATGAGGGCGATTTTATGAGTGGCTTGAAAAAAGGTATAAATAGAAAGAAAAAGGAACAAAACATGAGATAAATATCTCAAATGACACATTATTAAATTAGGGGGAGGCAAAATAAGAAAATTGTGACGTTTCCAAAAGATGACCTAATTAATGTATGAATCTCAAGACAAAGTTCAAAAGAAATCCAGTCATTTATTAGGATCAACATTTTGGCATGTTCTTCTGATGAGCCAAAACTGATTTCCAGTTAATGGTCTCCACGCTTTACCCCTGTGTCTCCCCTCCCCTCAGTCTGTGTCATAAATCCAGTGACGTATGGTGAGATTTATGGCTGGTGAGGCTGGTGATGTCATCAAATGATCATCATGAAGGGAGGACTGTGACAACTTTGATCTTTGCAAGCGTGCAAGCAAAATACCTCGGGATCACGGTGGCGGGGACAGTAACGCCTTCCGCTGTGCTGCGGAGAAGAGCCATGCTGTGCTCCTCAGCACTAGCCTCAGATCAGCGTGAGCCACGGTCCCCTTCCTGTTGGCTCAGGAAAGAGAGGAATGGGCCCATGTGTGCAGGAGGCTTCTCAGCACCAGCCTCAGATCAGCACGAGCCACAGTCCCCTTCATGTTGGCTCAGGAAGGAGGGGAATGGGACCACGTGTGCAGGAGACTGCTCAGCGCTAGCCTCAGATCAGCGTGAGCCGCGGTCCTCTTACCCTGCACACACGGTCTCATTCCCCTCCTTCCCGAACCAACATGAAGGGGACTGCGGCTCATGCTGATCTGAGGCTGGTGCTGAGGAGCCTCCTACACACATGGTCCCATTTGTCAGGGGAAAATATTTCACCCTGAACTAGATGAGGTCTTAGACCGCAGCTTTTCCAAACAGGCATATCTTCAATAAGCGAAAAATAAAATAAAATCCCGGAAACATATTCTAATTAAAAACAAGCTTTAATACAAAAATAAGAAAATAAACAAATCTAATTGTTACATTTTGGCAGAAACAGTTTGTCTACCAGCTTCCTGGCAGATGGACAAAGATCAAAAAGGAAAGAAGTCTCTGGAATGTGTGATGTATATAAACATGTTAAGCATGCGCAATAAATCATTGCTGATAAAAACTTATGACCTGCGCAGTAACTCTTTCAGTAACTATTCAGTTCAGTTTGGCTAGCAAACATTTAACAAAGTGACACCCCTTCTTTTGCTAGTTGGGCTGACGTCATCAAATCATCATATAAGGCACATCTTCTTTCGCAGATACTCGTGTTGACCTGCTGCAAGTGGTTTGTTAAGCATGTCAGCAAATTGATCATGTGTAGAAACATATTGCAATTTAACAAAACCTTGCTTAACTAATTGCTTTGTGTTTTGATAACGAATGTCAATGTGTCTGGACAAGGAACCTGTAAAATGTGACTCAGAAATACAAACCACAGATACATTATCTTCCATCACGGTGATTGGTCGAATCGGACGTGTCCAGATATCTGTGATCAAAGCATCAAACCACGTTAGAGAATTACAAGCATCTGAAACACAAGCATATTCAGCTTCAGTAGATGAACATGAAACAAAACTCTGTTTTCTCACTTGCCAGTAAACAGGACATCCATTCAGGAACATCATGTAACCAGAAGTGCTTTTGCGTGATTTCTTATCACTTGCCCAATCAGAATCTGCATAGCAACATAACTGTGGATGATCAGTGTGTGTTGGTTCTAGCAATAACTTCATGTGTTTAGTGTGTTTCAGGTATTTCAACAACTTCTTAATGCATATCCAATGAAATTGTGTTGCCTTACCTACGTGTCGTGATAAAATATTAACACTAAGTGCAATGTCGGGTCTGGTCCAACTACTAATGTATAATAGTGAACCAATGACTGAACAATAAAGTGTTTGATCCTCGAACTCAGGACTTGGTTCATATGTTAAGTTGTGAAAATCTGTTTGCATGGGTGTCTTTGTTGTGTTAGCATCTTTCATGTTGCAATGATGCAAAATGTGGTTAATTTTCTCCTCTTGTGAAAGACTAAACCCCTTCTGTGTCTTTTCATTCTGAACACCTAAATAAGTGCTAATGTGTCCTAAAGATTTCAGTGTGAAGTATCTCTGCAAACTTTTTGGCAAAAATCTCACTCATTTTCTTATTTGGACCAATGTAAACAATATCATCAACATAAACAAGAATTATCTCATATGCATTGTTAGATCTTTTTGTGAACTTGCATTCATCAGTTTCGGACTTAATAAAGCCCATTGAATTTAGTTTGTCAGTAAGACATAAGTACCACATTAAACCTGACTGTTTCAGACCATAAAGACTTTTGTTCAGGAACCAGGTATCCCCTTCTTGCTTTTGGAATCCTGAAGGGCTTCTCACGTAGATCTCTTCATCTAGGTCTGCATGTAGATAAGCTGTGTCCACATCAAATTGGAAAACTTCTAAACCAAGAATAGTTGCAGTGGTTAAAGCAATTTTTACGCTTTCAGTTCTGACTGTTGGTGAGTAAGTATTTGTGTAGTCCTCAGGATAACGTTGAGCGAAACCCTGAGCTACAAGTCTGGCTTTGTACAAAGACTCACCATTAGGTTTCTTCTTGATTCTGTAGACCCATCGAGTGCCAATGACTTTCTTGTTTGCTGGAGGCTTTGCAGGTGTGAATACATTAAGTTTCTTTAAACTGTCCATTTCATCCTGCATTGCATCATACCATTTGTCTTGCTCTGAATCAGGAAGCTGTTTGATTTGTGTGAATGTCTCAGGAGGAAGAGTAACGTTGCAAATCAAAGGTAATGGTGTTTTTGTCAGTTGCCACGAATATCGTTGTGGAGGGATTCCTTTTGTGACCCTCTTGGAACGTCTTGGAACAACAGTCCAGTCTTCTTCTTCTTCGTCCTTGTCCTCATGTTCGTCGCTAGCATCAGCATCCGCAGCTTGCGAAGACGGAACATCAGGTTGTGAAGAACTGGTAGAAGGAATATCTGCCTGTGAATTGTCATCAGGCTGCGTGGCATCTGGAACATCATCTCTAGGAAAATAAACTCCAGGATCATTGGAATGAATCCTGGACCAGTCAATGTCTTCCTCAAAATTAGCAGATTGTGAAATGACAATTACATGTTTAGGATCAATAAATTTTCACCATTTTGAGTTATCATCAATACCCATAAATCTCAATCTCTTTGCTACTGGACCTCCCTTTCTTCTTTGACTTAAGGGAGTGTTCACCATAGCGTATGAACCAAAAATGTGGAGGTTCTGGAGATCAGGCTTGTAGCCATACAGCATGTAGAAAAGAGTTTGATTTATTACACTGCTCCAAGTACGGTTGACAATGTAATTTGCATATTTGATTGCTTCACCCCAGTATATGCTACTGAGATTGGCATCTTCCAGGAGACAACACATCATGGTTTGCAGAACCCCTTGTCTTCTTTCTATGACTCCGTTATGAGCCGGTGTATATGGAGCGGATGTCTGATGAAGAATTCCATTCTTATGCATCCAGTCCTGGAAACGCTGAGACATGAATTCTGCACCACGGTCACTCTGGATTCTGGAGATGTGAACTTGGTATTGTGTAGAAACAAAAGTTGCAAAGTCTTTAAAGATCTGAAAGGTCTCAGATTTCTCTCTCATAGGATATACAAATCCATATCTAGAATGATTATCTATAATTGTTAGAAAATACTTTCCACCACCAAATGATGGTGGGAAAGGACCCACTATGTCAGTGTGTACCAAATCAAAAATGTGTGTTGACAAGCGTGTAGCGTGTTTGGGAATTGCAGCTGCTTTGGATTTAGCTTTCCTGCAAACTGCACAATCCAAAAACACCTTACACCCCTTTAGATCCAAACCTTTTGTGAACTCCGGCATCTTTCTAAGAACACGGAAACTGGCATGCCCCAATCTTCTATGCCACTTGTGGATACACCTGGAATGCAAAGGTTTACCAGTTAGTGAATTCTCAACATTAACAGTTTCATGAGGAACCTCAGGTTTGCTCTGAGCAACCTGCTTCTGTTTCCTCTGTTTGTTGGCTTTAGGAGCCTTTGGAACAGTAACGGATTCTCTCTCTGAAACAACTCTCTCTGGGCCCGTGCTGTCCCTTTTTGGGGTTTGCATACTTGCCTGTGCTTGCCTTTTAGGCTTTGGCTTTAAGTAATAAACACCACCAATCAGCATGGTTTCAGCAACAATATCTCCATCTTTAACTATGTAACTTGCTTTTTCGAGGTGGTGAACCTGGAACTTTAAATCTCCAGACAAATGACTTTGACTAAGCAAATTACTGGTTGCTGAAGGTATGTAATAAACATCAGGGATGAATGTATCGAGCTCTTCAATGTAAACAGTTCCTTTTCCCATGACCTTGCAAGTGTGGTTGGAAAAGGTGTATAGTTCTCGATATTCGGGCTCTGGCTCGCCCATCTCTGTGAAAAGTTCCTTTCTGTGGGTAACGTGCACAGCTGCTCCACTATCTAAAGTCCACAAAAGACGTCTGTCATACTTTGGATCAGGTTGTGGAATGTTGGTTATGGCCAATGTTGCGAGTGGAGCTTGTGGATCACGCCTTGGACCATGATGACCTTGTCTTCTGCCTCTACCTCTGCCTCTGGAGTCTGTTCATCTGGGCTGATATGTGATGGGAGCTGGAACTCATTGGGGACAATCCCAGGTGTCATGTCCCACACGATTGCAGGTGTAACATTTTGGCATCCTTGGAGCATAGCCTCTTCCTCGGAAGGGATGTCTAGCTGGAGCCTTTGATGCTGGGAGTCATTGCAGATGTGGCATAGCTAATTTAATAGCTTCCTCCTCAACTAAAAGTCTGCAAACGTGGTTAACTGCGTTGGGCAATAGGCACGTAGTTAATCTTTGCAATGGCATCTTTCCATTCATAATTCAATGAGTTAATGATGATGCTAATCATTTGGATATCATCAATTACATGGCCACTTTCTCTCAATTCACTTCTCATTCTTTTCAGTTTGGTCAAATGTCCACCAATTCGTTCACCAGGGTTCAACTTCGAACCATGGAACTCAGATATGAGCAAACATGAAGATTCAATTGAAATGGGCCTGTAGCAATCTTCCAAAATAGCCCAAATTTGTTGGGCTGTTGCATCAGGTGGAAAGGTAACCTGCAGTTCAGTGTCCATCGACATAAGCAAAGTTGTGCACGCCCTAGACTCTAGGTCTCTCATTGCAGGAGTCCATGGCTGGGCAGGAGGATTAAAAACCATACAGTGTGTGCCTTCTCTGAGAAGCAAGAGTGCAATTTCACTGATCCAGGCTTTATAATTCTCTCCTGACTCCTTTTATTTTGACTCACCAGTCAAAGGAGTGACAGAAAATGCCTGCTGAGGGATATGCATTTGAACAACTTGCTGTGCAGGTTGAAAAGCTGGTTGTTGGGGGCGCTGTAATTGCACCATTGGCCTTTGTGTGGCAACATTAAATTGGCTTGCTTGAGGGGGTGGTATTTGCCTTTGGCTTTGCCTTGTTCCATCTAGGGAGAATCCAACACCACCAGGGGGAGTTGAAGACTTAACCTTTGGAGGCATTGCAGCTTGGACATCTGGACGATTTATAGATAGATCTGTCCAGGTATCTTGCAATTCCTTTAACTGTTGCTCTAATAAATTATTTCCACCATGAGATGGCAGTGCAGCTTCACTTCTTGGCTGCACCAGACCTTTGTACGTGGCAGAAGAAGTAGAACAAAGGAGATCACGTGACCTCGGTGACGTGTACATATCTCTCTGTTTTGATTCGCCTAAGGCAATGTCCTCTAGGGGGTGTATCTTAGGTTGTTTAGAAGAAAGCAAGATGGCCTCCTCAGACATTTTGGGAGTGGGGAAACCCCTCCTACTTGCTTCTAATCTTTTATAGTGTTTTTTAGCTTCTAGGACTGTTTTTCAAAGACTTTTATCCGATCACCATAGCTTTTCATATCTTCCGCAGGCCCTGAGAAGGATTCATAAGTTTTACTTTCTGCGTGGGGGTGTTTTTCCTCTGCCGGCAGTTGCCGCGAGGGCTTTGGCCAGACATCAATCGTTTCAAAATCTCCAAAAGTTTGGGAGTGAAGTTGCTCTGGTAACGTGGAATGTTTTGGCTTTGGCCCGAGCATTTCATAATCTCTTGGAGATATTTGGGAACGTGCATAATCAGAAGGGAGATTTACTAACCTCAGTCCGTAGATTTCACCTCCTGCAGCTTCTTTCCCCACAGCAGGGTCTTCATCCAGTTCAGTTACTGGAGTTTGGGAAGTTGGAAGCCAGCATGAGAAGTCTTGCATTTCTGTGTCTGAGGGAATGGATCCCTGTGAGTGCGTTTCATGTCTGTCTTTTATATTTTTCTTCCTTGGCATGGCTAGAAAGTTGATTTTTAAGTGTACCTCAGTAGCTGAATCATTCTTTCTAATTAGCCTGGTCGCTTATCTCTTAAAGATAACTTGGAAGGAAACAGCCATAAATTATAGCCATTCTCCTGCTACCATTAATTGTCAGGGGAAAATATTTCATCCTGAACTAGATGAGGTCTTAGACCACGGCTTTTCCAAACAGGCATATCTTCAATAAACGAAAAATAAAATAAAATCCCGGAAACATATTCTAATTAAAAACAAGCTTTAATACAAAAATAAGAAAATAAGAAAATAAACAAATCTATCTAATTGTTACATTTTGGCAGAAACAGTTTGTCTATCAGCTTCCTGGCAGACAGAGAGAGATCAAAAAGGAAAGAAGTCTCTGGAATGTGTGATGTATATAAACATGTTAAGCATGCGCAATAAATCATTGCTGATAAAAACTTATGACCTGCGCAGTAACTCTTTCAGTAACTATTCAGTTCAGTTCAGCTAGCAAACATTTAACGCAGTGACACCATTCCCCTCTTTCCTGAGCCAACATGAAGGGGACCGCGGCTCACGCTGATCTGAGGCTAGCGCGGAAGGAGTTTCTGTCCACGCCACTGTGATCCTGGGGTATTTTGCTTGCACGTGCAAGAAAGAGATGAAAGAGAAAAGGGGAGAATTTTTGTTCTTTTTTTTCTTTTCATAATGAGAGCGGTGAGGCTCTGCCTCCCCTGCCTCCCCTGCCTCCCCTGCCTGCACATCACTGCATAAATCATATCTACCAATGAGGTGGTGCAGCAGGCTGTGAACTTTGCACCCCACACGCTGGCTGTAGAAATATGAGATCCAACTCTGGTCGAACTTATGAATGGAATTCTCCTCCATTTTCTATGTCAACTTGATAATAGTCATGGAAATGCTTTACAAGTTGACAAAAATATTAAAATGTAAATATACAAGGGGAAAAATGATATAAGTGGAACTAATATTAGAAATAAAATGTAAACAGAGAAAATTATTGGTATGAAAAGATAAAGTTGGGATCACTGAAATGCCACGCGAGAACCCATCAGAGAAAGTAAATAAGCAAGGGCAACAATGGAAAGGGGAAGTGATGAGGAGGGCAAAAAAGAAAGAGTAAAGCAGAGAAAGTAAGGGTGGGGAATTAAGAGTAGGAGAGAGGGTAAGAAAGAAGAGAAGGGAGGAGGAGAGGGAAAAGAGAGGGGAAGAAGAAAGAAGGAAGGAGAGGAGGAAGGAAGAAGGTAGAGAAGGGAAGCTAAGAAGATGGAAGAAGAAAAGTGTTGCAAAACAAGATGGAGACACGGGGTGGCAAGAAAGTGACCCAAACTGTATTATATCTGTGTGTAAAAATGAATATAGACACTATGATGAATAGACAAATGTTAAATAGCAATTATAAGAATGTATATCTAAGAATGAATTTGAAAGGGAAAAATAAAACTTTTTACAAAAAAAAACATCTCTAGAGCATTCTTTTGGTGTTCTACAAATGCTGGTTAGCAAAGGAGCAGCGAAACAAACTGCAGGTGGAGAAAAAGAATAAGCTGGAGCTGACAATAGAAAACAGTTAAGGTTTTGTAGCACATGTGTGCCTGGACAGTAGATATATCTCACTCTTCTTCTGTATAAATGAAGAAGGGGTGCAAACACTTGGTGCCCCCCCTCCCCGATCCACATGATTGTCTCTTCTTGCCTAATTGCCATCTTCCTCTGCAGGACGTAAAAAAGAAAGAGACGAGATCTGAACTCATGAATACAAAATATAAGTAGAAGCAAAATAGAGAAAGAAAAAGTCAGGGGAGCCCAGGAGGAAGGATATCTTGTACAATTGGCTTAGCAAACTTTGTAGCTAATTCTTTCTCCACAGTGTTAAGCAACGAGTAGATTAGATAATCTTTATTATCATTTTCCTGTATCTCTCAAAGGTCCAAGGTTGGACCAGGTGAGGATGAAAGCAAACATACAGGAAAACGAGATGTTCAGTAACCCAGACATTCATCCCCAACATGATAATGTAACATAAAGTTCCATGCAAAATCAGCACTGGGAGCTCTCATCTCCCAGCACACTTTATAGTCCAGGACCACACACTCCAGTGGGCCTGACATACCCACTGGTCACCCAATATCCATAGCCTGTGGCAAACATCCAGCCACAGTGGCATGGTCCAGCTGGTGCCATACTTTGGGGCACTGTGAATCCCAACTGGAGCCCATGCATAGAAGTGGGGGGGGGCAGCTGGAGAGTGGCTGTTTGATTCTGTCACTGGAAGTCCCATCACCATCACTTCCTCCTTGTTCGTGCCAGTCACCTGCCATGCTGCCTGCTGTGCAGTGCCACTCTCAGAAGGCTGGCCAAGGGAGCGATCTGCTGATGAGTGGCTGGTCGGCACTGCCCTGGCATGTCCTGCTGTCACAGCCTCACCCATCACTTCAGTTGCCATCTCTGCTGTATACTGCTCTGTGCCTTTCCCACCCACCCCCAAGATATGGCGAGCCCCAGATTGGGGCTCAACGGGCAGCTCCCTCCTATCAGGACTGCACCTGGAAGATAGGAGATAGAGGGGTTAAGCACAGCACCCTGGCACATAACCTCCCCCCCCCCAGTTTGCTAGGATAGTTCCTATGGAACCTGGTAAGTAAGCATGGGGCTCTCACATCCTGATCCACCACCCAAGAGGCATCGGTGGCAGGGTATCCTTTCCACCGTACCAGGTACTGCAGTTTCCCTCTATGGACGTGTGAGTCTAGGACTTGGCCTATTTCATATTGGTCTTCTCCAACAGGACCTGGTAGCTGGGGAAAGGGTCAGATATTGGAATACTCCACAGGTTTCAGGAGGCTGCTGTGGAACACGGGGTGCACCCTCCCTAGCAAGGATGGAAGTTTCAGTTCCATAGTTAAAGAATTGATCAGCCAAATGATCGGGAAAGGCCATGGGTATTTTGGGCCTAGTTTCTTGCAGGGCACTTTTAGTTTGAGATACTTAGTGGAGAGGTACACCTGGTCCCCCACCCGAAAAGGCTTTTGGGATGCCCAGTTTTTTGTTGGCCATGAACCACCTGAAAAGGGGTGATACTGGTACTGCTGTACACCACATTGTTGTAGGCTGCCTCCGCAAACGGAAGGATGTCTGCCCAATTATTTTGTTGATAGGTGATGTAACACCTCAGATACAGTTCCACCATGGCATTCACTCTTTCCATTCTTTTTGTACCATTTGTACTGGGGTGAAACACTATGCTGAGGTCTTGGGAGTATCCGACCAGATGGATGAAGTCTCACCAGAACCTAGCAGTGAACTGTATCCCCCTCTGAAATAATGTGCTGCAGACCCCCATGGAGATGGTAAATGTATCCAACAAACAGCTTCACTAGCCTTCATGCTGAAGATAATCTGGAACATGGCACGAAATGGCCTGGTTGGAGAAGAGGTCAATGATTGTCCATATCATATTGTGTCCATTACTCTCTGGTAGTTCTGCAATAAAGTCCATGACAATCTCCCCCCAGGGTCGGGAGGGATTAGCCACAGGTTGTAAGAAGCCAAGGAGTTTCCCTGGCCAATGTTTTGTGATTGCACAGACCAGACAGCTTTTTACGTAACTCTCTATTTTGGACTTCATTCGCAGACACCAGATCTGCCACCTGGTAAGGTGTAGGGCAGTGATGCAAACCTTTTAAAGACTGAGTGCCCAAACTGCAATCCAAATCCACTTATTTATCATGAAATGCCAAAATGGCAATTTAACCTGAATAATGAGCTTTTAGTTTAGAAAAAACAACTCATACGTGATTAACATTTTTTTCTCTGAAGACCCCCCCCCCCCAGTAAAAGAGGTTTCAATCAACTTTTTATGGAAAGGTAAAAGTTTGCATTTGGCATGCTTTTGATTAATATGACTTTTGCTGTTGTATACATGCTGATGCAACACATTCAGCACTCAGGTCATCTGTTAGTCCAGGGGTATCAAATTCAAGGGCCGCATCAGGATTGTGGTTGACTTCGGGAACCCTGGTGGGCGTGGATATGGTGGGCATGGCCAGATCCCATTGCTTCTGTGCTTGCTGTCCTTGGCCTGGTTGCTCATGTGTTAGGGAGGGCAAAGTATATGGGTCAGAGGGAGACCCACTCCTTCTCCTTATGAGGAGACCTGGCTTTGTAACCAAAGCATCCTCAGTGATAGGATGGGAGACCACCAGGAGAGGTCAGGAGGAGGGGACAAGGGGATGGCAAAAGGAAGCAGGGCTGGTGGTGGTAAAGTACTAAGGTAGGATTTACCTCAGACCCTCACTTTCTCTCATTATAATCTCCCTTCCTTCCTTCTTCTTTCTTTTTCTTTCCTTTTTGCTTCCTTGCTCTCTTCCCCTTCTTCCTTCTTTTTTTTTGTCTTTCCTGTCCCTTCTTGGATGCTCAAATGCAAAAGGGGAAACATTTCTTGATGCCTCCTTGCCTTGTGATCAAATGCCACTTTTACTAGCAGTTTGTGGCCACTTAAAAGACTGAGAACAAACTAGGCTCAGTTGATCCTATGCTTGCATTTTATGGGGGCGTCCACACACTACAGTACAGCAAAACTGTCAAAATGATGGCTGATAGTTGAACAGAGCTCCTCTGTTTTTTATGTGCAACAGCTTTAGCTGTTTAAGAACAGAAGTAAGTTAGTTGCTTTTCTATTAATACATAATCCTTAAAGGGCTCTCCTGTAGGGATTCTGCCATGGTCTAATTCCCCGCTCGCTTTGTCCTGTTTTCCCAACTGGAAATAGCTGTTTGCAACACACAAGGAGGGATTTTTTTCCTAAGAGTTCACCATTCAAGAATACCAATGTGCACATGAGGTATCTCAGGATGGAGAAGGCCATGTGGGCCCTAGTGCTAGAACAGGCTCTCAAGGCCTCTCCAACCCACTAAGATACCTCATGCTTCTTCCTCCCTTCCTGCCTCAAGGACTCACTTACCTTGCAAACATCTGTCTCCTCTCTTGTTTCTCTGTTTCTTTGCCTTCGAGGAAGGGAGAGGAGAATTGGCTGTGAAATGCTTTTCTTGCTGAGAATGGATTCTCTTGGGTGCTGTAATATCACACAGATTCAGGCACTCATTCTTTTTTTCAGAGAGTCAGGATCCCAGAAACTTTTATTCCTGATGCAAAAAGTGTTTACAGGTCTCTTGCTTCTCCCCCCCCCCCCCCAACTACTTTCCACTTAACTACTTAATGAGATCTCTTTCTCCCATGGAGGTTGTATGCAAACAGGGCAAGACAGAGAGAGAGAAGGAGGGAGGGAGGGAGAGCGCAATCCAATTGTGTATGTGTGTGTGTGTGTGGGAGCGAGAGCGATCCATATTTCATCCAGGGCACCCAAACTACTAGCAATGGCATGAGCGACACCTGAGCAGTGAGACGGAGGTATTGAGTACAACGCAAGGTGAGAGGGTGCAGAGCTGAAATGCTGCACCTGCCACAACAGTGAGACGGAGAGAGAGAATGGGTCTCTCCAAACGTGTGTGTGTGTGTGTGTGTGTGTGTATGAGAGAGAGAGAGCACGATCCCTGCTTTACTCACAGCACTCAAGCTTCTAGCAATGGACGGGATGGGGCAGGGGAGAGCCAACAGAACAGCAATTTTTCTCTTTGTCCTCCCCACTCAAGCAGCAGCAGGCCCTATGGGTCAGCAGGGCCTCTCATTTCTCCCCCGGCATGGTGAATTCCAGCTTCAGTTGGGGCATGCAAGCTAATACCATGATTGCCCCCTCCCCGACCAGCTAGCCAGCCCACCCTGCCTGACCTGCTTCTTACTGGCTGGCTCAAAGCCTCCCATTCTCATTGTCCTCCATGCCCAAGCAGCCGTGGACTCTGCAGAACAGGATCACATTGCTGCCCCGGTGAGCTGGATGTGAGTGTGAAGGGCCTGGCCCTGCAGTGCTTCCTCACTCAGTTGAAGGCTTCATTCAGCCTTCAAACACTAAGACTGGCCCACATAGGCTAGCAGCACATGGGCCATGGACAGGGCTGATTCCTGCACCTGGCCGATTCTGAATGAAGCCTTCAGCTGAGCAAAAAAGCACTATCAGGCCAGGCCCTTCACACTTCAATGGCAGTGGCGGCATCACTCAGCTGGAGAAGTAAAGAAGCTCAGGGCAATGGGCAGCTGTTAACCCTCTCACCCCATGCACCTTCACTGCACTTTGGCTGAGCCCAGCCACTTGCTTGAGGAGAGTATCCCTGCTTGTGTGCTCCCTCACAGCCCGCAACAGTCAGCCAGGGGTTGTGTGAGGAAGAGGAGGAGGAAGCTTCTGCCACAGTTCATGCTCACTCTTTAACTGAGGGCCTGTGTCCCTTTCCATTGTACCCGCCTCCTGGATCCCATTCCCACCCTGCCAGTCCTCATGTTAATGAGATTGGCATTGGCCATAGTCTGGATGGCCCAATGTCTCAGGGCACAGCAACAAGGGCTGGTGGTGAACCTGAAATGGCTGGCTTGCTTGGTGTCATGGCACTACCGCAGTACCCCAGGCCTCATGTTGAGTGGTACATATAGTTTGCTGCCTTTCCATGTGAAACTGTCCCTTTGGGTAAGTATTTGTTGGTTCTCTCGGAGCCATGGGTTGGCCAATAATGTGGTCTATAAATCATGTGTCAAGTTGTCCATTTGGGGCATAACTGGCATCTGTGCTGCTTCTTGGGAGAGGAGTACTATGGCGTGGATTACGTCTTCCTGGCAGCTATGATATTGTGGCATCTGTGATAGGGCACCCGCCATGAAGTACTTTAGAGTAAAACGAAACTGTTGGAAGTACTGTGCCTACCAGACCTATTTTGGGGCAACCAATGTGACATTTGGACTGCCTCAAGGGTTTTTGTGGTCTGTCCAGACCTTGAATGCATCTCTTACTCCCTTCAAAAGATTCCATCATGTCATCAATGCCCACCGCTCAGCAAAGGCCTCCTTTTCCCATATTGCCAACCACGTTCTGCCTCAGTGAGCTTACACAAGGTGTACACGCAAGGCTGCATCTGGCCTCATTCATTTCTCTGAAAAGGACGGCTCCCACAGCCACACCACTGGCATCAGCCTTGATGACAAACGAGTGTCTGGGGTCAGGGTTTCAGGACCGGCTCCCTAGCAAATAGGGCTTTTAGCATTTCAAAGGCTTGTTGGCAGTCCATTGTCCATCGGAGTGGTTGCCTGGATCGAGGCTTCATTAGCATGTGCTTTGTTCAAAGTCAGTCAGTTAACAGCAATGCCACCCTTGCAAACAACAGGATGAATTGCCTATAAAAATTGACAAAGCTGAGGAAGATCTGCAGTTGTCTGCATGTTTTTGGCACCTGCCACTCCAACATGGACTGAACCTTATGTAGATCCATTTCTACTACAGTGTTGGATATACAGTAGCCCAAATACTTCAGACGAATCTAGCAAAACTCACTTCTGGAGAGTTTCACGTATAATTTCGCCACTAGCAATTTTTGTAACACCTGCCGCCCCAACAGGGTGTGTTCCTCCATAGTGGTGGTATAGATCAATATATTTTCAAGATACACAAGGACCTCTCAGTATAGGTGTTCATGTAACACATCATTAATTAAGTGCATGAACACAGCTGGGACCCCTTGTAGTCTGAACAGCATCACATTATCAAAGGTCCATACATTAATGGAATGTGTTAAATTAAAATTCTGATGCACAAGGATAGTGATACAATGGACTAGCAATATATAAAATATGTATTTATTTCACTAAACCTATTCTAGCAATCCATGCTAACAGACTCTGTTGCTTCCACTTGAAGTCTTTGTTGAGGGGCCTGTCCTGAATGAATATTGAGACTGTGGCCTTATATACCAAGAAACTTTCAAATAACCTGGATCAAGTCAGAAAGATGCTTTATTACAAGTTGCAACATTTATTATTGAAATTTTCCACATAGGCTATATGATGACCTAAACTTCTGGCTAAGTAACATTTAGAGAGTTATAGAGTCTTCACTCTGATTTATGACTTTGAAAGTTGTCACCAGACATTTTGATTTATTTTATTTTTGGCTAGTCAAAGCAGCAATGGGATTGGAATTTTAACTTACATGTAATATAAAATACATGAACAAAGAAACATTTATTTCATTAAATAAAGTTTAATTTATTTAATTTATTTATTTATCCTGACTTAAATAAAGTCAGGATGAATATGTGAAAAATTGACAGCATTTATTATGGAACCCATGTCTTGAAAGTTAGAAACTTAAATTAGTTTTGGACAATGAGAATGTAGGAGCGTAATAGTGATATTAACCATGTCAGATATAATACAAGTTTTATACCCATATTGCCTTATACTGTTCATTTCGAATATTTATATAGCCACCTATTTTATATCAAACTTTGGTATCTCCCAACTAAGTGCTAAAAGCAACATAATATATCACCAATACCTACATATAGCTATTAAAACCAGCAACATTAAAACCTGGCACCAAGTAAACTTCCACATGCAGTCAATCAATCTCATCTTATCTTAGTGCTTGGCGGAAAAGCCAAACCTTAAGTATAGTTTTTTCAGACTATAAGATGCTCCGAACTATAAAGATGCACATTTGCTTTAGAGGAGAAAAACAAGAAAAGAAAATCTACCTCTGTGTCCCAGCATCCATCCGGTATTCATCTGGCTGGCGTCCTTGCAGCAAACAGAAAACAGTCTGGTCAGTTTCAGCACTTTATCACAGCCCCAGCACGTGGCTTATCAGGGCTCTGCTCCATTGCCCCCACAACTGATCAACTCAGGTGAGCTGCTGCCATTGCCAGGGAATGCTGAAGCCTTCACTGCCGAACAGCTGGTTGGTGATTGGATTTGCCTCACAGAATACTACCAATCAGCTGTACTAGGCGGTGGGGATTGCCATGGCCTGTTTGCCATGGCCCATTTGTCACGGCTTGTTTGCCGTTGCTGCTGCCCATTCATCACCACTGCTGCCCATTCGCCATGGCCCATTTGCCACCACTGTTGCCCATTTGCTGCTGCCCGTTTGCTGCCACCATGGCCCATTTGCCGCTGCCTGTTTGCCATTTGCCACCAATTGCTGCAATTGGTGGAGAAAGGGCGATGGGCAGAGATAGGCAATGATAGGCAGTGGCAATGGCGGTGATCCCCGCTACCTAGAACAACTGATCGGCGCCACACACCCCTTCCCCCTGCCACAGTATTAGCTCTATAAGATGCACAGACATTTCCACCCACTTGGGGGGGGGGGATGCATCATATAGTCCAAAAAATACGGTACTTTTCAGAGGCTAGGAGGGTAGAGGCATGCCAAATTTCAGGGGAAGGATGCTCCTTAGGAGAGGGTATGTAACAAACAAGACACATTTTCTAGATTCCCATAAGACAACCGTGTTTAAGGGAAGGAACTAGGAGCATGTCCATTTTATCTGGTCTGGTAGGACAGGTAAATATCCTTAGAGTCTGGTATTGAATTATTAGAAACTGTTCTATCAAACCATTAGTTCATCGAGTAATTAGATTATACTCTTGGCAGATAGTGGTTCTCCAAAATTTTAGATGTTGCTCTTATTCATTCCCACCACTTGTTGCTTGAACTTGTGATGTGTGCAGGTCTTAGATTATGGATTATAGTGTCTGCAATTAAAGCATATGTTGCACCTCTGGGCTACACTCCTCCTCTGTCACTTTCATATCCAAGTAATAGATTTTCTAAAAGCATTCAACTTGCTTCTCCCTCTTGAGATAACACTCTTGGAGACAATACACTGGTCTCGATAAGTCTTGGACTAAACTTGGAAGGCATTCCTTATATTGCTATTGTTTGTCATTCAAGAATTGTTACATATGTTACCACTTATTCCTCTTCATAACTTTCCAACATTCTATTCACTTAAAATAGAAATTGAACCCATACATCATGCCAAGCTATGCTTTAGTTTGGGTTGAAAGCACTACCAGATTTGGTCTGAAAAGCTGCCAGAAAACCATTAGATGACAGCAAAGGGTAAACTTTTCTATAACTCCTGCCAACTACTTATTGTACAGATCTGCTAACCCTAGTGGTATGACTTTAGTCATGGTGTTAATAAATTATTTTTCAATAATTAGTATGTCATGGGAATCACCCCCATCCCCCATGGCTTCTCCAACAAATTCAACAACTTTCAGCACAAAGGAAAGAGAGTAGAGATAAATTAACAACTCCACCTTATTGGTAATGATATCCCTCCATACTGCATCTAATGCTATATAATTAAGTTCAGAAAAGATTAAGTAATGTCAGGTGAAGGAGAAGGCATAAGCAAATAGAAGAAAAAAGAATATTTTTTGAGGCATTCATGTACATGGATTGACTTCTGCTTTACAAATGAAGAGAGAGAGAATGTATCTTTTAAAAGCATTTTTAATGATAATTGGATAATTATTTGGTTGAGATCCCACACATGCTTTAAAAAAAATATTTCTAACTTTGTTTTTGTAACTCATTGATCTGTGTAGGATCACATTTCCCACATGTTAATTAGCTACATTCCATTCCGACACAGACATATTTAAGATACTGATGAGCAAACATCTTAGGACAGCGATGGCGAACCTTTTTTGGTTCGCGTGCCACAAGTGGGGGGAGTGCAGGGGGGTCGTGTGCGGGCGTGCTGCACCCATAATGCAACGCGCGCGCCCCAGTGCGCATGCGCGCACAACGTGCGACCCCCCCGCATTTTTACATGCTTTTTTCGCCCTCCCCAGGCTCCAGAGGCTTTATAGGAGCCTGGGGAGGGCAAACACAGCCTCCCCTGCCCCCCCCAGAGGCCCTCTGGAGGCTTCAGGGACCATCCAGAGGCTTCCCTGAAGCCTTCGGAATGCTTAAAACCACCCTCCGAGCAAACCGGAATTGACTTCCGGTTTGCTCGGAGGGTCATTTTAAGCATTCCGAAGGCTTCAGAGAAGCCTCTGGATGGTCCCTGAAGCCTCCGGAGGGCCTCCGGGGGGGCAGGGGAGGCTGTGTCTGCCCTCCCCAGGCTCCTATAAAGCCTCTGGAGCCTGGGGAGGGCGAAAAATGGCTTTTAAAAGGTGAACTTAGCTGACAGGGCAGCGCTTTGTGTGCCCTGACAAATGGCTCCGTGTGCCACTTGTGGCACGCGTGCCATAGGTTCGCCATCACTGTCTTAGGAGTTAGGTAACAATAGCCACCACTTGTGGGGAGACTTCTGACGTGTGTGTTCTGCATTTGACAAGAGAGACATTCATGAAGAAACCAGCAACCATGAAGCTGAAAACATTAAAGAGGACAGAAGAGAAAGATCTTTGTTTTTATATATACATATACATTCACATACACACACATATGCTTTTTATTATTTCATAATTGTGGGATGTAAAGAGGATGGACACATTTCAAAATTACAGATACTATTTGGGAGAGATTTAAACTAGATTTTGAAACCCACAGTAAATATTAAAGAATTATGTATTCCAGAGATTGAACATATGCATAATGTTCCCAGTGCACTTTTTCTTATCCTAAACTTTCCACTTTTTAGCTGTGTATATGACAAAAAATAGCATGCTATTTTTACTACTACTACTACTACTACTACTACTACTACTACTATTTACTTTATTCATTAAACATGAAACTCTGTTTCTTTCTTGATAATTCCCATATTAAGCCATGTCCATGTCAAGTTGTCATCACATTTTCCTTCAATGTTTTTCAAGTGCTGTCCATGCAAAGCTTTGGTTTTCCATCTATTTAATCTGTCATCCAGCTGTTTTTCCTTATATTCTGCCTTTGTTTCTGTTGTTCGTAGGCTGTTCTCCGTTTTCACAGCCTGCAGCAATTTTTCTATACTTTGGTTCACATAATCATTATTATTATCATATACTTTATTCATTAAACATGAAACTCAGCCAACTGAACATTAAAAAATGCATTACAAATACCAGTGACTGGTGCTAATGGTTGATACAGTTTGCTGCCAGAGTCCTAGGTATCAACCAAGTACCTTCTTAAAATATAAGGTGTTCCGAGTAACACAGATTTTGCAGTTCCACTGGTGTTATTGCAGGAAGCTGCAATTTATTGATGTATCTTGTAAAATTCTTGGACATGGTGCCAAGTGCCCTGATGACAATGGGTATCACTGTTACATGCTTCATCCATAGCCGTGTAGTTTCAATGGCCAGGTTGCGATATTTCATTATTTTTTCTAGTTCTTTTTCTTAAGATTCTGGCATCTTCAGGAACAGCAATATCAATAAACGGTACACTTCAGCCCTCTACAACCGTGATATCTGGCGTGTTGTGCTCCAAATGACAATCTGTTTCATTTGAAAGTCCCACAAGATCTTCACCTTCTCATTTTCGATAACTTTTTCCACTTTATGTTCCCATGACTTTCTGGATACAGGTAAATCATATTTTTTACATAGTGACCAGTGGATTAATTTTGCAACTCAGTCATGTCTAGCTTTGTAATCAGTTTGTGCGATTTTGCTGCATTCACATATTAAATGTGAAACAGTCTCAACTTTGTTATTGCAAAGTCGGCAGTTTGAGTTGTCAGTGGATTTTTGTATCTTCGCTTTTATGGCATTAGTTTGTAGTGCTTGTTCTTGAGCAGCCAGTATTAAACCTTCCATTTCTTTCTTGATAGTTCCCATCTTAAGCCATGTCCATGTCAAGTTGTCCTCACATTTTCCATCATCATCATCATCATCATCATCATCATCATCATCATCATCATCATCTAGTAGTAGTAGTATTAAGCAACTGAATGTCAGAAGTCCTTGTTGATTTATGTTTTAGCAATACATCCTTAATTACTTTCTTCCCACTTCTGACATATATTTTAGTGGGGATGATATATAATATCATTCGATTATATGAAAATTATTGATTCTATAACTGCATCTGAACATATAAAGGCCTTTCTCTTATTTCACTCTCAGCCACCATATTCAAATGAATCTATATCTTGAACTTTACAGTGAAATGGGTCTTCCACAAAATGGCTGGGAAATAATCAATTTGGAGAACCAATTGATAAATTGTTCAATCATTTTTTTAAAAAATTAAATTGAATTTTGAATAAGGAAATAGATGTGAATAGTTGAATTTAACACATCTAAATTGGCGGACTTCCGGATCGCGCGCTCCCACGGGAACGCCAGCCCCGTGTTTGAGTAACAAGCTGCTAGGATATCATAAATCAGCTGTCCAGCAATTTGAAACCCCCCCTCGGGAAAAGAGGGGGAGGTGAGCTGTCTGGCATAGGGTAGAGGTCCCCAGTGGACCCAGAAGTAATTCTGTGGCGTGAAGGGTGTGAACTCCCCAGGAAGCCCGACAATCTCCTCATCTCGGGACGCTTCTGCCTTGCAGAAACAAAAGGCAGCGACCACTCCTGCTGTTCCAACGTTTATTCTACATTTGAACAAAAAGCAGGCAGAGCAAATCAGGAGGTCAACATAACGCAAGTACAAGCCTTAATTCTGTAGATTATATCTCCTTCTGTAAACTTAAAGGGAACTTTAAAAAATGGTGCCGGTACAATAAAGGGTGTGGAGAAAACAAAAGTGAAGCAGAAAGCAGAATAGCACTTGTTAAGTGCTTGTTAGTGTTGCTGGAAGACTTGAGAGAATAGGTGGATTTTCTGGACTGAACAAATTGGTTGTTAAAAAGCTTGATTTGAATACTTTGAAATGGCTTCAAAGCAAACAAAATTCAGTGTGTCAAAAAGCGCTGGCAGTTCTCCAGCGCAATTGCAAAAGCTGCAATCTTTACTACCTCCGGTGGAAACACAAACACAAACCTTGACAATGGAGGCTTTACAAAATAACTTACAAAATGCATTAAAAGAACAGGCAGTTGTTTTGGAGGGGAAAATCGCAAGTGCCTTTAAAGATGTCTCTGATGAAATATCTGGAATTAAGGATTTAATCCAAAAGTGTAACCAAGAGATAAGGGAGGATATAGTTGATGCATTTAAAAGATTATGTGGTTACGTAACATCTCTCGATGAGAAGGTGGAAGAAATTAATGAGTTTAATATAAAGTTGGACAATAAAATTATGGATGAGAAGGAATGGAAAGTTTCCCTTCCCCCTTGATTGAGGTGTGGATCGCCAGCCCTCCTTGAAGCATATCTCAGATAAGAAATAAAAACCGATAACATGTTCTAATTAAAACAAACTTTAATATGAAAATAAAAATAAACAAATCTATCTAATTGTTACATTTTGGCAAGAGCAATTGTCGCCCACCTTCTTGGCAGACGAACAGAAGATCAAAAGTCTCTGGAATGTGTGATGTATTAAGAAACGTGTTATGAAGCATGCGCAGTAAATCACTTGCTGATAAGGCCTATGACCTGCGCAATACATCTTCAGCACGGCTAGCAAACAATTAACGCAGTGACACCCCTTCTTTTGCTAGTTGGGCTGATGTCATCAAATCATCAAATAAGGCACATCTTCTTTCGCAGATACTCATGTTGAGCTGCTGGAAGTGATTTGTTGAGCATGTCAGCAATCTGATCATGTGTAGAAACATATTGCAATTTAACAAAACCTTGCTTAACTAATTGCTTTGTGTTTTGATAACGAATGTCAATGTGCCTGGACCTAGAACCTGTAAAATGTGACTCAGAAATATAAACCACCAATTCATTATCTTCCATCACGGTGATTGGTCGAATCGGACGTGTCCAGATATCTGTGATCAAAGCATCAAACCATGGTAGAGAATTACAAGCATCTGAAACACAAGCATATTCAGCTTCAGTAGATGAACGTGAAACAAAACTTTGTTTTCTCACTTGCCAGTAAACAGGACATCCATTCAGGAACATCATGTAACCTGAAGTACTTTTGCGTGATTTCTTATTACTTGCCCAATCAGAATCAGCATAACAATATAATTCTGTATAATCAGTGTGTGTTGGTTCTAGCAGTAACTTCATGTGTTTAGTGTGTTTCAGGTATTTCAATAACTTCTTAATGCATGTCCAATGAAATTGTGTTGCCTTACCTACGTGTTGTGATAAAAGATTAACACTGTGCAATGTCGGGTCGGGTCCAACTACTAATGTATAACAGTGACCCAATGACTGAACGATAAAGTGTTTGATCTTCAAATTCAGGACTTGGTTCATGTGTTAAGTTGTGAAAATCAGTTTGCATGGGTGTCTTTGTTGTGTTGGCATCTTTCATGTTGCAATGATGCAAAATGTGGTCAATTTTCTCCTCTTGTGAAAGACTAAACCCCTTCTGTGTTTTTTCAATCTGAACACCTAAATAAGTGCTAATGTGTCCTAAAGATTTCAGTGTGAAGTATCTCTGCAAACTTTTTGCAAAAATCTCACTCATTTTCTTATTTGGACCAATGTAAACAATATCATCAACATAAACAAGAATTATCTCATATGCATTGTTAGATCTTTTGTGAACACGCATTCATCAGTTTCAGACTTAATAAAGCCCACTGAATTTAGTTTGTCAGTAAGACATAAGTACCACATTAAACCTGACTGTTTCAGACCATAAAGACTTTTGTTCAGGAACCAGGTATCCCCTTCTTGCTGTCAGAATCCTGGAGGGGTTCTCACGTAGATCTCTTCATCTAGGTCTGCATGTGGATAAGCTGTGTCCATATCAAACTGGAAAACTTCTAAACCAAGAATAGTTGCAGTGGTTAAAGCAATTTTTACACTTTCAGTTCTGACTGTTGGTGAGTAAGTGTTTGTGTAGTCCTCAGGATAACGTTGAGCGAAACCCTGAGCTACAAGTCTGGCTTTGTATAAAGACTCACCATTCGGTTTCTTCTTGATTCTGTAGACCCATCGGGTGCCAATGACTTTCTTGTTTGCTGGAGGTTTTGCAGGTGTAAATACATTAAGTTTCTTTAAACTGTCCATTTCATCCTGCATTGCATCATACCATTTGTCTTGCTCGGAATCAGGAAACTGTTTGATTTGTGTGAATGTATCAGGAGGAAGAGTAACGTTGCAAATCAAAGGCAATGGTGTTTTTGTCAGTTGCCACGAATATCGTTGTGGAGGGATTCCTTTTGTGACCCACTTGGAACATCTCGGAACAACAGTCCAGTCTTCTTCTTCTTCTTCATCCTCGTCCTCACGTTCGTCACTAGCATCAGCATCTGCAGCTTGCGAAGATGGAACATCAGGTTATGAAGAACTGGTAGAAGGAATATCTGCCTGTGAATTGTCATCAGTCTGTGTGGCATCTGCAACATCATTTCTAGGAAAATAAACTCCAGGATCATTGGAATGAATTCTGGACCAGTCAATATCTTCCTCAAAATTGGCAGATTGTGAAATGACAATTACATGTTTAGGATCAATAAATTTGCTCCATTTTGAATTATCATCAATACCCATAAATCTCAGTCTCTTTGCTACTGGACCTCCCTTTCTTCTTTGAGCTAAGGGAATGTTCACCATAGCGTATGAACCAAAAATGTGGAGGTTCTGGAAATCAGGCTTGTAGCCATACATCATGTAGAAAGGAGTTTGATTTATTACACTGCTCCAAGTACGGTTGACAATGTAATTTGTCAGTATATGCTACTGAGATTGGCATCTTCTAGGAGACATCGCATCATGGTTTGTAGAACTCCTTGTTTTCTTTCTACGACTCCGTTATGAGCCGGTGTATATGGAGCAGATGTCTGATGAAGAATTCCATTCTTACGCATCCAGTCCGGGAAACGCTGAGACATGAACTCTGCACCATGGTTGCTCTGGATTCCGGGGATGCGGACTTGGTATTGTGTAGAAACAAAAGTTGCAAAGTCTTTAAAGATCTGAAAGGTCTCAGATTTCTCTCTCATAGGATATATAAATCCATATCTAGAATGATTACCTACAATTGTTAGAAAATACTTTCTACCACCAAATGATGGTGGGAAAGGACCCACTATGTCAGTGTGTACCAAATCAAAAATGCGTGTTGACAGGTGTGTAGCGTGTTTGGGAATTGCAGCTGCCTTGGATTTAGCTTTCCTGCAAACTGCATAATCCAAAAACACCTTACACCCCTTTAGATCCAAACCTTTTGCGAACTCCGGCATCTTTCTAAGAACACAGAAACTGGCGTGCCCCAATCTTCTATGCCACTTGTGGATACACATGGAATGCAAAGGTTTACCAGTTAGTGAATTTTCAACATTAACAGTTTCATGAGGAACCTCAGGCTTGCTCTGAGCAACCTGCTTCTTTTTTCTCTGTTTGTTGGCTTTAGGAGCCTTTGGAACAGTGACGGGTTCTATCTCTGAAGCAACTCTCTCTGGGCCCATGCTGTCCCCTTTTGGAGTTTGCATACTTGCCTGTGCTTTCGGCTTTAAGTAATAAACACCACCAATCAACATGGTTTCAGCAACAATATCTCCATCTTTAACTATGTAACTTGCTTTCTCGAGGTGGTGAACCTGGAACTTTAACTCTCTAGACAAGTGACTTTGACTAAGCAAATTACTGGTTGCTGAAGGTATGTAATAAACATCAGGGATGAATGTATCAAGCTCTTCAACGTAAACAGTTCCTTTTCCCATGACCTTACAAGGATGGTTGGAGAAGGAGTACAGTTCTCGATATTCGGGCTACGGCTCGCCCATCTCTGTGAAAAGTTCCTTTCTGTAGGTAACGTGTACAGCTGCTCCACTATCTAAAGACCACAAAAGACATCTGTCGTACTTTGGATCAGGTTGTGGAACATTAGTTATGGCCAATGTTGCGAGTGGAGCTTGTGGATCGCGCCTTGGACCACGACGACCTTGTCTTCCACCTCTACCTCTGCCTCTGGAGTCTGTTGCTCTGGGCTGGTATGTGACAGGAGCTGGAACTCGTTGGGGACAATCCCGGGTGTCATGTCCCATACGGTTGCAGATGTAGCATCTTGGCATCCTGGGAGCGTAGCCTCTTCCTCAGAAGGGACGTCTAGCTGGAGCTTTTGACATTGGTGGTCGTTGCAGATGTGGTGTAGCTAATTTTATAGTTTCCTCCTCAATTAAAAGTCTGCATACATGATTAACAGTGCGTTGAGCAATAGGCACGTGGTTAATCTTTGCAATGGAATCTTTCAATTCATAATTCAATGAGTTAATGATGATGCTGATCATTTGGATATCATCAATAACATGGCCACTTTCTCTCAATTCACTTCTCATTCCTTTCAGTTTGGTCAAATGTCCACCAATTTGTTCACCAGGTTTCAACTTCGAACCATGGAACTCAGACATGAGCAAACATGAAGATTCAATTGAAATGGGCCTGTAGCAATCTTCCAAAATAGCCCCAATTTGTTGGGCTGTTGCATCAGGTGGAAAGGTAACCTGCAATTCAGTATCCGTGGACATCAACAATGTTGTGCAAGCCCTAGTCTCTAGGTCTCTTATTGCAGGAGTCCATGGTTGGGCAGGAGGATTAAACACCATGCAATGGGTACCTTCTCTGTGAAGCAAGAGTGCAATCTCACTGACTCAGGCTTTATAATTCTGTCCTGACATCTTTAATTTTCACTCACCAGTCAAAGGAGTGACAGAAAATGCCTGTTGAGGGATATGCATTTGAACAACTTGCTTTGCAGGTTGAAAAGCTGGTTGTTGAACCAACGGTCTCTGTGTTACAGATGCAGTTGGAGCTTGAGCAGCAAAATTAAATTGGCTTGCTTGAGAGGCTGGCATTTGCTGGATTAAGTTTTGCCTTGTTCGATCTAGGGAAAATCCAACGCCACCAGGGGGAGTTGAAGATTTAACCTTTGGAGGCATTTACATTGTTGCTTGGACATCTGGACGGGCTACAGATAAATTCAGCCAAGACTGTTGCAATTCCTTTAGCTGCTGCTGTAATAAATTACTTCTGCCATGAGATGGCAGTGCAGCATCACTTTTCAGCTGTAACAGACCTGTGTGCGTGGCAAAATCTGAAGAACAAAGAAGATCACGTGGCCTCTCTGACGTGTACATATCTCTCTGTTCTGATTTGCCTGACACTTTATCCACCAGGGTGTGTGTCTTAGGTTATGGAGAAGAAGGCAAGATGGTGTCCTCAGACATTTTGGAAATGGGGAAACCCCTCCTACTTGCCTCTAATCTATCATAATGTTTTCTAGGTTGAAAAAGCTGTTTTTCAAAAAAGTCTATCTGGTCATGATAGTTTTTCATATCTTCCCCAGGGCCTGGGAAGGATTCATAAGTTTCACTTTCTGTGTGGGGGTGGAATTCTTCTGCCGGCTAGGGTTTTGGCCACTGATCAATTGTTTCATAATCTTTAAGAGATATTTGAGGGTGAATTTGCTCTGGGAAGGAACGCTGTGGTTTAGCCCCGAGCATTTCATAAACTCTTGGAGATATTTGGGAGCAAGCATAATCAGAAGGAAAAATAACTGATCTTAGAACTTTGAAAGCAGCTTTATCTCTTTCTCCCATAGCAGATTTTTCTTTTGGCCTGGCTGTTGAAGAAATTCGGAGCTTTGGAAGCTAGCTTGAGAAATCTTCCAGTTCTGTGTCAGAGGGGAGTGACCCTCAGAACGTGCTTCATCTTTGCCTTGTTTCTTTTTCTCCTTCGGCATGGTTAGGCAGTTATCTCTGTTAGAGATAGCTTAACAAGGAAGAAGGCTGATAATTTAAAAAGCCATCCGTCTGCTACCAATATGAGAAGGAATGGAAAGTTTCCCTTCCCCCTTGATCGCGGTGTGGATCGCCAGCCCTCCTTGAAGCATATCTCAAATAAGAAATAAAAACCGATAACATGTTCTAATTAAAACAAACTTTAATATGAAAATAAAAATAAACAAATCTATCTAATTGTTACATTTTGGCAAGAGCAATTGTCGCCACCTTCTTGGCAGACGAACAGAAGATCAAAAGTCTCTGGAATGTGTGATGTATTAAGAAATGTGTTAAGAAGCATGCACAGTAAATCACTTGCTGATAAGGCCTATGACCTGCGCAATACATCTTCAGCACAGCTAGCAAACAATTAACGCAGTGACAATGGAGGCACAAAGTAAAATTGATAAGTCAGAGGCAGAGCTTACATTGATACAATATAGAACAATGGAATTTGCCCTGAGGATAAGGGGTTTGAAAGAACATAACCAAGAAAATTTAAGAGAGATTTTTGCAGACGCTTTCGCTCAATTAACTGGGGAACCAAAGGCTGAATGTGCCTGGCAAATCAACAAAATTTACCGTGTTAATTCATGGATTGCCAGACAAAGACAACTGCCAAGAGATATTGTAATCTATTTTGTCACCAGGAAAATTAGGAATGAAATATTACAAGCAACCTATAAAAATAAACTGCAAGTGGCAGGTCAAGATGTGATAGTACTGAAGGAAATCCCCCCCAAAATGTTGAGATCTAGAAAGGACTATGCATTTCTAGTGGATGAACTTAGAAATCACCACATTCAATACAGATGGGAGACCCCAGCTGGATTGGTGGTGAACTACCTGGGAGAAAGACATCATCTCAACTCTGTCTGGAAGGCAAAAGATTTTTATAGCATAGTATTAAAGGCAGGATGCCCCCCATCTCCAGGTCCCAAAGAAAGAAAAGAGACAGAGGACCCCAGGCAGCAAGATAGTCAGGCACAAACTGGGGTTGTGAGTTTACTGCAGGAAACAGAAGAAATTATGGAACAAAGACAAACCCGTGCGGCCACTAAACGTAAAGAACAAGAATTAAAGTCTCAACAAGCCCAGATGATAGTCTAAGAAAATATAAACATGAGCACAGCTGTGGGAGGAGCTAGACTGAAGGTGAAATCTCAGCAAGATTTCCAGGCAGCTCTTAGAAAGCTTCAGCGTGCTGAAGATGACAATTAAATTTCTAACTTGGAACATTAATGGCTTAAACTCACCACAAAAAAGGAAAAAATATTTCACTATTTGAAACAATTTAAAAATGATGTAATTTGTTTACAAGAAACACACATTACAACACAGGATCAGAAATACTTGATGAATGCAAGACTGGGACCACACTTTGTAACATCTGCTCCGGAGAAGAAAAACGGTATAGTCATATATTTAAGAAAAGACTTAAAGGCTGAATTAATTGAAGCAGAACCTCAAGGTAGCTATATTGCAATTGAACTATTAATAGACGGAAAGAAAATACTCCTAACAGGAGTATATGCTCCCAATCAACAACAAGAAAATTTTTATAAGTTGCTTCACACTAAATTAACACAATGGGGTTATAAATCCTGTGTTTTACTGGGTGACTGGAATGGAGTACTGGATCCCATTCAAGACAAGAAGAGGCTTTTGCAAAATACCCAAACATGAACAAGATTACCTAAATCCTTTTTTGATATGATGGACGATTTTGAATTGAGAGATATCTGGAGAGAACGGAATGTTAAAGAACGGGATTTCACATTTTTTTCTGATAGGCATCAATCCTTTTCTAGAATTGATTTTATACTAATTACAAATGACTTTTTTTCCAGGGTGAAGAAGACTAAGACATGCCCGAGAACTTTAACAGATCACAACCCGGTTTGGATAGAATTTGAATATGGAGACCGACATGGGAGGTCTTGGAGATTAAATGAAAATCTATTTAAATATGACAAAAATGTTACAGAATGTAAAAAACTATTGAAATAATATTTTGCTTTTAATATGCATAAGGGGATATCTATGGAAATGGTTTGGGACGCAAATAAAGCATACATGAGAAGTGCTTTAATAAATTTGAATAATATTTATAGGCGCAGACAAAGGGAGAAACAAAGGCAATTAGAGGAAGAGATTAAAAAAAAGAGCAGGAGTTAATGTCTAAACCAGATGATAAGAAGACAAAAGAGGTAATTACCTTATTGCGAGGGCAGTTTAATATGTTGATGTCGGACCAGATAGCCACTAATCTTCTATATGCTAAACACAACACTTTTTGCAATGCCAATAAACCAGCTAGATGGTTAGCATACATGTTAAGGAAAAAACAAAAATCTCATATTATAGAGAAAGTAGAATACAAAGGGAAAGAAGTTTTTCAACAGGATATGATTAAAAAGACTTTTTTAGAATTTTACACCAGATTGTATGCTGGTGACAAAATACAAGGTTTAGACATAGACAGATATTTGGAGAAAGAAAAAATTCCTATACTCACAGATGAGCAAAGGGGAAGATTGAATCAACTTGTAACTACAGAGGAAATCTTCCTGGCAATTAAGCAGTTAAAAATTGGAAAGGCTCCTGGCACAGATGGTTTGACAGCAGTTTATTATAAAAAGTTACAACTAGAAATGGTGGAACCTCTTAGGGAATTATTTAATAAAATCCAAATGGAAGGCAGGGTTCCACCATCCTGGAAAACAGCCTTTATTTCCTTGATTCCAAAAGAAGATCAGGATCCTACCCAGCAAAAAACTACAGGCCTGTTTCATTACTTAATACAGATTATAAACTTTTTGCTAAAATATTGGTAAACAGGTTAATGCCAATTGTGCAACAAACGATTCATAATGATCAGTCTAGTTTTATACAGGGGGGACAAATGAAAAGTAATGTAAGACAAATTATCAATATAATGGAATATTTGGGAAAGAATAACCAAGTCCCGGCAGTGCTTTTATTTTTAGATGCGGAGAAAGCATTCAATCAAGTCAATTGGCAATTTTTAATAAAAATATTACAAAAGATGCAGTTCGGAGAGCATTTCATGCAATCTATTAAAGCAATATACCAGAAACAGACAGCACAAATTATAGTTAATGGAGGCTTAACAGAATCTTTTAAAATTGAAAAAGGAACAAGACAGGGGTGTCCCTTGTCTCCATTATTGTTTATTTTAACCTTGGAATTGGTGTTGAATAGAATATGTGGGTCTGACGAACTACAAGGAATTAAGATTAGGCATTATGAATACAGAGTAAGAATAGTAACATGTTAAAATTAGTTAGCTTATGTTAGCATATGGTTGTTAAATGTTTATACCCTGTATTCTGCTCTGGGGGGTCAGGGGAGGGAGGGGGGAAGAGGGGTAGGGATGGGGGAAGAGGGAGGGAAAGGGGGGTAATAATTGTAAAACTTAAAAACTTATTTAAATTTTTTTATTTTTTTTAATAAATTGGCTAATATGATTTCAGGTTTTTTATGTCTGCACAAAAAGACTTTTTTGTAATCCATTCTCAAATCCAAATTGATTCAACCCTATTCAATCTGAATATCTGATTCAAAATCACACTGAATTTTCCTGGTGATTTGAATTATTCACTGAGATATGTTTTGAACTGAGTCAGTGATACACAAAGAATGATTTGCCCATATCTACTCCATTTATTCATCTCACTTTCAGTGGTGGGTTGCAATTGTTTTACTAATGGTTCAGGCGCGCTTGTGCTCATGTGTGTGCGTGATGCTTCTGTGCATGAACAGAAGCATCTGGGAGGACGGGTGGAGCCTCCCGCTGCTGCTGCTACCGGTTTGCCCGATGTGGGCCGAACCAGGAGCAATCCACTTTGTAGCAGAGACATGAAATTTTGCAAAAGCCTAATAGATTACAGGAAAAGACAAACCACAACAGCTTATATTTATTTTACTGTTTCCCATAATGAAGAGAAGCCCTAGTTGAATAAGAAAAGGTATTCCTCCAGCGAGATTGGCTAAAATGTACCAAAATTTATCCCCAAATTGTTGGAGATGCAACCACAAGCCTGGAATATTCTATCATATGTGATGGACATGCCCCATCATAAGGAAGTACTGGTGCAAAATTTGAAAGTGGTTGGAAGAAATTACTGAGCGAAAAATAGAACTCAAACCAGAAACATTATTTTTAGGACTGCTGGATCAAAAAATGGACAAACAATCTCAATACATAATCATACACATATTCACTGCAGACAGGATTGCCTTTGCACAAAACTGGAAAAAAATCAATACACCCTCAGATGAAACTACAATCAGGAAAATACTCGAATGAGCAGAAATGGATAAAATGACAATAGAACTAAAAGAAAGAGAAGAATCGGACTTCTATAAAGTATGGAATAACATGTACAAGTGGCTAGAAAACAGAGGCCAAGACAGAAAATAGAGAATAAAAATATATGGATATAAATAATGAATACTATTATAAGTGTCAATACTATGTTTGTTAAATCATAGGACAAGGCTATAGCGAGAGGAAGGCAATGCAGAAGGGAGAATTATAAAAGCTAAGGAGAGCCGATAGAGAAAGCTGTAAAATTATTGTATATTGTTATGTATGTTCTGTGTTTTGTTTTGTCTTATTGTGCTTTTTTGCTGTGTCTTCCTTATTGTTTTTAAAGATCAAAACATTTAATAAAAATTATTTATATAAAAAAGGTATTTCCTGTAAATACCTTTAGAGTTACTCACATGATCTACTTAGCAGTGTTTAAAACACACCAATTTTATCAACTGATAACCCCCAATTGATAAATTTTAAGCTCTTATCACCATTTCCACAAGATAATCAGATCTCTGAATAACAGGCAGAATCTCTTCATGCTTAGAATCAATAAAAATCATTCTGGCCCACTGCAAAGTAAAGTTTCTACTTCTGGGCAGAATGACTTTCTATGACTTCAAGCAATTTGAAAAGGACAATAATTTGTGTGCCTAAAGAGCATCCCAATTCCTCTTTGCCAGACAGAATTCAACTGATTCTGCCAATAAAATTATTCTCTGTTTGACTAGGGTGGTCCAAATTCTTGAGCTCAACTCTGTGCATTTTTGGGGGGGAAGCTCTTTTGATTGACCTTGCAATCCCTTGCATCAGGGTGGAGGCAGGACAGCTGAATAGAGCTGAGTATTTACTAGCCAGATGCCCTTCCTGAGTTTGCAGCAGATATTTACTCATGGTGCCCAGAGAGAGAGAAATATCTACTGCTACCTAGGATTGAACTCACAGCCTCCTGATTGTGAGGCGAGAGCTCCACCTCCAGGCCACTGAGCCACAACTTTGTGAAATTGCCTTTGAGAAATTCAAAATTCTTCTGTCCATAGTTTTTTTAAGCTCATGACAAATAAAATGGGAAATCTTTTGAAGAAGCAAGACCAAGAAGTGTAGCTATTCCCACCTAATTTATTAGGCCCTCCAGCTTAGTTTCTCAACCTCAGCAACTGCAAGTTGTGTGTACTTCAACTCCAGAATTCCCCAGCCATGGGGAACACTTGTTGATTTCCAGCCCCTTCATCATGGGTGAAATGCTACCGGTTCGGACTGGTTTGCCCGAACTGGTAGTTTAAAAAAAATGCTACCCATTCAAGTGAATTGATATTTCCAATGATCAGCTGTGATGCACGATTTATATTAGCTAGAAAGTAGGATTTCCTGCTTTGTAGCTAATATAAATTGTGTGGCACAGTGGATTTCCCCTCCCTCACTGTTCGCTTACCTTTGCAGGTGCATTTGGTAGCAAGTTCCACCCACCCACCCAGACATCATCACGTCCATTTTTAATGCTCTGCGCATACGCGTAAGGTCCTGCGCATGCACGGAGGTGGCACAGGTGAGTGAAGCAAGCGCGCATGTGATTTTTCCCCTGTCCTTCATGTCTGAATGCAGTCAAAATCACATGCCCTCTGACAGAACAAAGAAAGAAAATAGCCAGGGTTCGCAAGAAAGGAATGGCTGAAATGGGAGTAGGTGGTAGCAGCAGCTGCTCTTTCCTAGGAATGCAGTAAAGAATCAGGATTAAAAGGCAGCTCTTTGTTCACAGTCAACAGTAAGAGCTGTCAGTGGATCTGTGAGCACCACTCAGGAGTTTTAGTACATACAATCTGTCATAAAAAGAGTAATGCCTCAGTCAGTTTCAGGCCAAAGATCCTAGCAAGCCCTTGATAATCATTCCATCAATACTTCCAAGCATCCGTTCATAAAAATGAACAATTAAGTACACAGTTTACAGTACGACAGATGGGTTGCTTTCTGGTGGATTATACTAAAAAAGATACAACATCCTATTTTTAAACAGCCAGCAGCCTGCTACAGTTTCTTTCTGGAAATACTTCTGACAGTTACAATATAAGTGAGAAATTAAGCTACATTTTTTTAAAAGTCGTTTTCTTTTTTTTTGAAAGAGCATGAAGCTTAATCTACAGAAAACTTTCATTATTCCTTTTTTTTCCTTACTGTCTCACAATGACGCCTACAGCTTTAAAAAGTGTTACCAGTATTTACAATGTGAATGGAACAGTTAGTCTTCTTCCCCTTTAATACATTCTGTGTCTCTGTGTCTCACTCCATTCTAACAGTTTTAGGAAAAAGAACGTTAGCTAGCAATAAATAGTGTATAAGAATAAATAAAACAAAGATGATCTCAGGTGCAGCTTAATTTCTAGTGACACATAAATACAGTCATGCAATGACTGAGGCACAAAATGGCACAAAAACAGAGGAGTCCTTGATGCTCTCTGAACTTTGTTGTTTTCATGCAGATATTTCATTACCCAAACTAGATAGCATCATCAGTGCTAGTTTGAGTAATGAGATGTCTGCAAGAAAACAACCAAGCTAAAAGAGCATCGAGTATTCTTTATTTCAAACCTGGGCTTCCAATATTCTCCTTCATTAGTACAAAAGTAGTTAGCCGTTGTCTTCTCCCAGGCTCTGTTTGTGTAGAAATGGTGTTGCTGTTGTTGTTTTTAAATCTAATTTAGGGATTTCATATTCAAAAATCAGATTCAATTGTGCCTGAATCATACATTGGAAGGGAAGTTAGGGATTATCAAGCATATATTCCAGTCAGTGTAGAAAAAGTAATGGTAAATGTTTCCCTTGCACATATGGTATGTGCTAGTCATTCCTGACTCTAGGGCAAGGGTGTTGGAATTGCTAGCTGGGGAATTCTGGGAGTTGAAGTCCACAAGTCTTAAAGTTCCCAAGTTTGGACACCCCTGCTCTAGGGGGTGGTGCTCATCTCCGTTTCAAAGCCAAAAAGCCAACGCTGTCTGAAGACTTCTCTGTGGTCATGTGGCCAGCATGACTAAATGCTGAAGGTGCACAGAACATTGTTACCTTCCCACCAAAGTTGGTTTCTACTTGCATTTTTACATGCTTTTACATGCTTTCTAACTGCTAGATTGGCAGAAGTTGGGATAAGTAATGGGAGCTTACTCCATTACACAGCACTAGGGATTTAAACTGCCAACCTTTCTGATCGACAAGCTCAGTGTCTTAGCCATTGAGCCATCATGTGAAGAAAACATTAGATTATTTCTGATGGATTAAAATCCAACCTCCAGATGAAAATCCTCCAGTGAGGAAGGATTTGCCATTTCGGATGTCAGCTGCTTGCTTACTTTTCAGGTTCAATGAAGATTACAGGTAGTTCTCAACTCACAAGCACAATTTATTGCTTATTTTATTTTTTATTTCTAATCTGTCTTTTACTTGTATTCATTTATGCAATCAGGATGATACTAAACTGGGTACATCTGCCTGCTTCCATTGCCCTTTGGTTTTAATATTTTTGCTGCTGTGCTCATAGCAACAATATGAACAGCCAGAGAATTTGGGAATCATCTCATCACTCCACCTGACCTTAGAGAAGATACAAATCCCCCTTGTCCCTAATGTAGGCCTTAGCCATATTTAAGGTTTTCAATTGCAGACATTGAAAGGACAGGATCAGATGCAAAATGGATTTAAAACTAAGCAAATAAGCCATTTTGTTTCTGTGACCATGGCAACTACATGCAATTTAGGTAGATTCAAATTCATTTACCCCAACAGTAATATGACATTTCCCCCCTGGTTTCTGATGCTTTGAAACATCCTGCCAAAATGGTCATTTATAGTATTATGGAAAAATAAGTCGCTTCATCTTCTGCACCATTAATTATATTATTCTACTGCATGTATTTTCTATCTTTGATAGGCTTACCATAGGCTTACCAAAGGTGGGCTCCTTTTATCTTTGCCATCAAAGATAAAAGGAGCAGGCTTCAGGTTGTCTGCTATTTGCATTAGGAACGCTGTGAAGAATGACCCTTGAAAAATGTTCTAAAGGGCTGATTTGAGACCAGGGAGGCTCAGTGAGACATCTTCTACTGCAGCTCCTATTTTTAAATGTGGGAGAAAAAATAAGTAAAGGAAACATGCACAAAAATGGTCACCAAATTTTCCTTTAAAAACTTGCAAGAAGTTTGTCTGCCTCAACATGGAAGTAGAATATATCACTTAAGAAAGAGTATTAAGAAACTATATTACATAGTGCCATAGGTGCCGCTAACTTATTTTTTGCTTCTGCAGATGCACAGTTTTTTTTTTACTACTGTGCATGTGCGCGTAGTGCACCCAAAGAGCTTCCCTGAGCAAACCAGTGGTAGAAGAAGCTGGAACCCACCCCTGAACCAAACCCATTTTAAGTGCATTAAACTGTGGAAGCCTGTTGTAGTTAATGCTCCTTTAAATGGGCTACTGATTTTTTTAACCACACTTGCTCCCTAATTTACAGTAAGCTATTTTAACCTCTTATAATTATATCCATTTAGAGAATTTGTGGAATGAACGTAGTGCTCTTACATAATACCAGTTATTAGAACAATCAAAAGAATGACGTCTACAACATCCCTTCACTAGTCTCTAATAAACAGTTGGGCAGAATGAGCTGATTGGACAGAGGATGAATTCACTGAAGAAAGAAATGTACTGTAGGAATTAGACAGCTGAGGAATGAGGCAGGGCTGGAACACTTCCTCAGCAGGAGCCATTGACCCAAAAAAGGGAATCTAAACTAAAGGCATAACTAAAAACAATGTATAGCAGAAGTAGGGCAAGAGTAGTCCTCTAGTAAAACTGCCTTCACCATAATTGGGAAGCAAAAAAAAAAAGTTAGATAGCAGCCAATGTTTTTACTTCTGATTGCTGCGGTTGGGAGTCATTGTTCAATAAAATCTAATGGAGTGCAGATTGCCCGTTCTCTTCCCATTTTTTTCCTCATCTCAAAAAAATATGACATTGAAAGTTGTCCACAAGTGAGCTGTATTGTCAAGCAGACTGAGACGACTGCTATAGATTCCATGCTTTTCATACTAATTCTGTCTCCTCTGGCAATACCTATAATGAGGGAATGAATGGCAAAGATGACAGAACTTGCGAAATGGACAAATTGACCTGTTTCATTAGAGAAAAGACAATAACTATGTGTATTGCCAACTGGATATCCCTTAAGAACTTTTTGCATTAAAAAATTAACATGATTTATGATTTTGACAATTAGATAGGATAAAGTATAAAAAGAAGAGAAGTTTGATGTAACTTTAGAGAAAGAGGTAAACTTATAATTTTACTTATAACTCTAAAGAGTTATCAGAAGCTACTTCCTTGTATCTTTCTGTACTATTTCTTTTACTTTCTTGCACTCTAAGCTCTTTGATTTCTTTCTTTTTCTTTACCTATATTAATTTGTATGCATTTTTCTTTGTTTTTAAAACTTTCAAAAAAACTAATTGTGTCTACTCTATGTATAAAATAGTTTGCATTTAACTTATTCTATTTTTACTAGGGTTGCCAAACTGGGTAGATAAGACAGGCAGAAATATCTAATTCCATTTAGAGAGTTATCTAAATTTTTATTGGCCGAATAATGAAAGCTGTAATTTTTATTACTGGGCCAGGGAAGTTGCTTAGATTTTTAGGATCAAAATAATTTAATCAGCCTTGGGTACAAATCACCTTGACTATAGAATATACATTGAATATGTATATTTGCTTTTCTGGCCTGAGGTAACAAATATTCTTGAGCTAGTCCTTGTAATCTGTGATAAATTAACCTGACTCACCAACCATGAAGAAGTTGAGCTTACAGTATTGTCTTTTCCATGTTGATTCATTGCAAAATAAGATGTGAATTGCCAGGTATCTTCATTTTGATCCTATCTCTGGTGACCTCTGGCTATGGAGAAATTATAAAAAGGTTCCTTTTAAAACAGATGACTCAGTCTCATTGCATAATTTAGGAACATGAAAGGTAAGGAATTTAACACAGCAATTGAAAATGATTTTTTGAAGAAATTCACTCAAAAAAAATTCACAAATGTCTTTTGATTTGAAAATACGGTACTATTTATAAATATTTGAAATGAAAGTATAATTAAAGATGGAGTGGTTATTTTAAATTATGGCCAGCTGAAGATGTCCTCACCTTTCCTTTCCTTTCATTTCCTTGTTTTTGGACCCTTCTGAGATGATTGATGACCTGTTCTCCTATTATATAAAGCCATAGTTTATCACAATGCAGTCAAGTCATTTACCATTGTTTAGAAAACATGATGATTTTATTCACAAAATATATTCAGCCAAAATTCAAGCAAACCACATTATACAGTAGCATACCACAATATGTGAGCCAAACTGTATTAGTTTTTATAAGGGTATGAGCAGGATTTAGTGTACTAAGCATAGTTCATTTCTATTCTATTGTCATGGCTAGATATTGGTAGGATTGCTTGACAGTTGTGGTATTTTCTAGCAAGAAGGTGACTACATCTGGAACTGTCCTCAAGGGTACTTGTACTCCATGACTCCATTTAATTTTCCCTGTTTTTGAAATGACTGTCTTTACGAAGCTTATTGGAAAAGACACATGGAAACTTGGGATAAAAAAACCCTGTTATTATGCAGATAGTATCCAATTCTATCTTTTCTTCCTTCTGCAGCACCAATGAAGGACTGACATTTTTAAGCAGCTGCCAGCACAATCAGCCACAAATAGTGAAATAATTTCTCATGATTCCATTATCCATTTATTTTATAGTGTCATGTCATAATAGCTTTTTGTTTGAAACAGCTTTCAGGCTTTGGCTATACTATGCTTATGAATTTATGGCATGTGAGCAATCATAAGGGAAGGAAGCTGCACATTTGAGAGCAATAGTAGTTACATACTTTTATATAGCCATATGTATGAGTTCTGTTTCACATTTGTTCCACGCAGCTTGTTCATTAGCATCAGAATTATGCTGGCATAAAGCATAGAAGTAACAGTATACTTTGCATGCATACAACACCTGTGGAAATGGCTGAAACAGCAACATTTATCTCAAATTCTCAGAACCCACTCTGTTGATCTTCCCCCAGCTAATTTGCATTTATTTCCTCTTTTTTATAGTGACTATTAAATCTCAAATATATTTAAAAGTCTAATAAGCATGTTAAATGATATTTTGCAGTAATTCCAACAAAATACAAAAAGTAAATGCCTAAATTATATAGATGATGGACTCCAAAATATCACATGAGGTTTTTTGTTTTATGAATCATATGACTGCGTACCTTGAACTGAGTGATTGAATCACTCAGCCCTTCTGATCCATGAGATTTCCAGAGAATGAAAACCAACAGTGGGGAAAAACCTCATCTGCAATTATTTTTACAGTGCCTCTCATAACTGACCTTAAAGGGCATCTGGGTCCATATAGAGGAGCATCAAAGTTGTCATGGTTTCCCAGGAAACAGGTAAGACTCAAAAGTTATTTGCAGCAAAACTAGAAATAAAAGTGTAGAAGAAGCAGAACTGGGTTTCTTATAGCTTTATTGTTAATGTGTTAGATTAGCAATCAGAATGGCAAGGCTGCTCTTTCCAATCCTTTGCTTTCATTGCAAAGGGCATCCTGTTCCCAACTAACCTTGCTTTTTTTTTTTCATTTCTATTATAAGTAAATCCATTATCAGGGAGTGTTGCTGCTGGAACCTCAGGCACTTGAGAAAAAGTCTCGAAAAATCCTTGGGCTGGTTTTATCAGGAACAAGCATAAATATGATAAATAGATTTATAAATGAAGTTTATAAATGGATGACAAATTACAAGGAAAAGTTCCATAATCTACTGCACCAAGAGCCCCCAGGTAGCTGCTATAACGTGGAATGCAATGAAGCCAAAGGGGATGGTAATTTATGACAAGTTCTCATGCTTTAGGTAGCAATTATTTTCAGCTAAAACTGCATGATCACACTGTTATTCCAGGAAAAGAGAAAATGGAAGCTACAGTGATCAGATGAAGAGAAATTTAGAAGAAAAGGCCCAGAGAATATATAGGCTGTTTCAGTGGCTCATGCAGGGCCTTCAGCCTTGGTGTAGTAAGTTTTGTTTGGATTTGGTTTACTGCTTTTGTTTTTTAAGCTTTGGCTTAGTTTCTGGCTTAATGCAGGACTCCTAAGTTTGTAATACCACAATTCCCTAAAATAATAAATAATTTTGTAAGTCACACCCCCCACATACATGTGGCAAATTTTGACAGTTCTTCTGTTTTGCCTATACAAATTTGGTCAGTCTTGCCAAGGTAAAACTGCAATGGTGACAAAACTCACTCTAAGTTTTGTTTCTTACTTTACCTGACTAAGTCTGCCCTGGGCATGCCCAGACACGATGGGGATGGGTTTGGCAAACTGTTTTCTAAATTGCTCCCATAGTTGAGAAGTCCTAAAGCGGTATGGGTGAACAAAGTAAGGATGACTTGCTTAACAAACCATGGCTTAATTCAATGATTATGTTAGATACTTGTTCTAACTACAGTGGTTTCCACCAAGGTTCTCTGTTCTGGTTGGAACAGAGGTTTAATCTTATTGGTCGAAGGGTCTGACAGTTCCCTATAAAAGGGCTGCTGTCAGACTCAACCTTCGCTGGATTGTTCTCACTTGTTGTACTTAATAAAGAGCTGTTGTTACCGTTAAGCCTGTGTGTGCCTATCCATTACCCAATCTAACACTGGTGACGAAGGTGGGATTGAAAGGCAACTAAGCAAACCAAAAAGAGCGTAGCAATCCAGCAAGTACATCCAGCCCGGAGCTCAGTGCGGCTTCAAGCAACCATTTTTGAGCAGCAAACTCAAAACGCCCTCTGAACACAAAATGGCTATGCACGCCCCACCGATTCCGTATGACCCAGTCACCGAGCACTGGGACTTGTACATGCTACGATTTGACTGCTTCCTCGAGGCAAACAACCTCATAGGCCTTTCTGAAGGCCGCAAGAAGAACATGTTCCTTGGATACTGTGGCTGGAAAGTGTTCGAGATGGCAGACCTATCTGAGCCGACACCGCTGCAATCAGTCACCTGGTCTATGCTCCAGCAAATTCTGAGGATCCATTATGCCCCCAAGCCATCCAAGCACATTCGCCGGCATGAGTTTAACATCAGGAACCAGAAAGAGGGAGAGTCAATTAATGAATATGTTGCGGCGCTTCGCAAGGCCACAGCATACTGCGAATTCCGAGACCTGGACAAGCTGGTTCTGCATAATTTGCAGAGTGATGGACATTAACCTACAGAGGAGGCTACTCGCTAAATCTAACCTCATTCTGCAGATCGCCTTGGATGAGGCCAGGGCGTCCAAATCAGCCATCAAATCTACTGAGACTCTGCAGCGCCAAAGCGCTCCACAAGACGCGCGAAAGAGTACATGCGTACATCACGAGGCTGCAGAGCCCAAGAGCTCAGAAGACAAGGAAGATGACAGCTACTGCATGCACAGTAGCCACGCCCAGCCGGTGCGCAAAGTCAAACCACATCTCCTGCCTTGCACTAGCTGCGGAGGAGACCATGCCAGATCGGCTTGCCATTTCTGTGAAGCAACCTGCCAGCGCTGCGAGAGAAAGGGGCACATTGCCAAGCTGTGCTGGAACAAATTCCCTGCCACTACCTGACAGCCTAGAAGCGCACCAAACCACCAACAGAGGCCCAAGCAAGGGGCCTGGCAGAAGCCACCCGCTCAGAGGGCGACAATAGAGTCACCTACCATACGTCAATTGGCCAAGTCCGCAACAGGCAGCCAAAAAAGCTGAAGGTCACAGTCCTCATCGAGGACTCTCCATGTGAGATGGAGATCAACACTGGGTCATCACTGACCATCATGCCTTGGTCTACCGTAAAGCAGGCTAGCCTTATCCCTAGCCTAAAGGGATAGCCTTATCCTTAGCCTAAAGAAGCAGCATCTATGCACACCTGACATCCGCCTACGCGATTACCAGGGAAACCAGGTCCCCATCATGGGCCAGGGCACCTTCCAGGTGAAGTTCAAGCAGTTCAGTGGGAAACTCCTAGTGACAGTGGTCAGCGGCAACCTGCAGTGCCTCCTAGGGCTAGATTGGTTCCAAGCCCTGGGCCTAGAAGTGACTTGCATCAACGCTTTGAAAGACGATGACGCTGAAGCCATCTTTAAGGAGTTTGAGGACGTCTTCAGCACCAGTGTGGGTAAGTATGTGGCGACTCCAATTTCCTATAGTTTTGACCCCAACATAGCCCCAATAAGGCTAAAACCCAGGAGAGTACCTTTTGCTCTCTGCCCAAAAATTGACAGGGAAATTGACAAGCTCGTAGGCCAGGGAATCCTAGAGCCATTCTATCACGCATGCTGGGAGACTATACTGACATCTGTCAAATCTGATGGGTCTGTCTGCATCTGCGCGGACTACAAGTGCACAATAAATAAAGTGCTACAACAAAGCGCCTACCCTGTACCCATTGTACAGCACCTCCTTTATTCATTAGGCCCTGGAATTTTTTTTTTTGCAAAATTGGACATGGCACAGGCATACCAGCAATTGCCTGTAGATGGCGCTACGGTGGAGGCCCAAACCATTGTGACGCACAGAGGTGCATTCAAATGTCACCGCCTGCAATTCGCCCCTAGATTGTTCCAAAGCATCATGGAATGGCTTTTTCAGGGGATTCCAGGAATCGTCCCCTATTTTGACAACATCTTGGTATCGACTGCAAATGAGGTGCAACTTTTCAAATGTGTATGAACAGTTTTGGCTCAAATTAGAGACAAAGGCCTCCGTCTCAAAAAAGAGAAGTGCCAAATTAATTCTTAGGGTACGGTTAGGGTTAGGGTTAGGGTTAATTGATGGCTCTGGGATTCACCTGACCACACAAAAAATTAAACTATTCAGGATACCCCCACATCTCACAATCAAACCGAGCTGCAGGCATTCCTCGGGCTCCTTAATTTCTACAGCATCTTTCTCAAACAGAAAGCCACCGTTGCTGAGCCCTTATACTGTCTCCTGGCTACGAATGCGAAGTGGTCCTGGGGCAGAGCTGAGGCTTCCTCATTTGCCGCAGTAAAACGACTCCTGTCAGCAGACTCCTTTCTGATACAATACAGCCAGACCCTGCCATTGGTGCTGACCCGCAACGCTTCCCCATTTGGCATCGGCACCGTCCTCAGCCACTGCATGCCCAACGGAACCATAGTCCCTATTGCATTTTACTCCAGGATCTTGTCCTCTGCAGAGTGGAACTACAGCCAGCTGGACCGTGAGGCTTTGGCTGCAGTGGCCGGAGTAAAGAGGTTCCATGAGTATCTTTATGACCATGGTTTTGAACTGGTTACGGACCACAAGCCGTTGTTGGGTTTACTGGCTGGGAACCGACCTACCCCAGTGTCATTATCACCTTGCATGACCAGATGGACCATCTTCCTAGCTGCCTACTCCTACCATCTCATCCACCGACCAGGTTCCACTTTGGGGCATGCTGATGCTCTAAGCCGCTGCCCGCTGCCTGAACTTCTCACTGACCCTACCCCCCAAGACGCCAGTCCTCCTCATTGACTGCTTAGAGACTGGGCATGTCTCATCCAGTAATATTGCCTGTCACTCTGCAAAGGACTCTACCATCAAACAAATTTTGAACTGAGTGTGGAGGGGGTGGCTCAAGGGGCCTGTTGGGGCTGATTTCAAAATGTATTTTGCCAAACACGATGAGTTATCGGTTGTAAATGGCTGTTTACTGTGGGGTTTAGAGGCTAAACTGCAGTATTAGAGGCTTTACATGTAGGGCATCCTGGAATTGTCAGGATGAAGTCTTTGGCTAGGACTTACGTGTGGTGGCCTAACATGGAGAGGGAGATCAAAGGATGGGTGGCTACTTGCACATCACGCCAGGAGTCCAGACCAGCTCCCCCAGAGGCACCCGCTAAGGAGAGGAAGCGACCTCAAGCACTATGGTCTAGGGTGCACATTGACCTTCCTGGCCCAGTTCATGGCCAGACATTTCTCGTAGTTGTGGACGCCTACTCGAAATGGTTAGAGGTAGTCCTGATGACCTCCACTACGACAGAAGCGGTCATCAAGGTGCTACAGAGACTTTTCTCCATGTACAGCCTGCCTGACGTCTTAGTCTCTGACAACAGGACCCAATTAACAGCCATGCAATTGGAGACTTTCCTAACAGCTCAGGGAATCAGACATGCCCTGGTTGCGCCATTCCATCCGGCCTCCAATGGTCAGACACAGAGAATGGTGAGATCTGCAAAAGAGCCCCTCTCTAGGATGGTCCCGGGAGATTGGCAAACACGGGTTGACCACTATTTGCTAATTCAGCACATCACACCCAGTGCCACTACAGGGAGAAGCCCCTCCGAGCTTCTCATGGGTCGCCAGCTAAAGTCCCACTTAGACCGGCTACACCCCAATTATTCTGCCTCATTACCCCCAGACTCCACAAGCAAGATTCGGACATTTAGCATAGGGGATTTGGTATATGCCCACAACTACGCCGGGGGAACTCTGTGGATTCCTGCCACAATGATAGGCATCACCGGCCCTCACTCCTACCTCCTAGAGCTCGAGGACTGTAGGAATTGGAGAAGGCATATTGACCAACTCCATGGCCACCTCTCCAACTCCACTCTTAGACAACCAGAAGTAACTCCTGTATGAGTTAGCCAAAGCCCTACCCAAACGGAGCAAACACTCACTCCTATGGCCAGCTCAAGCCAGAGGGTACCGGGAAACTTATCTGGTTATGTTGCAGGCCTGCAGCGAGCTCCGAACGAACCGGCTCTAGAAGCTCCAGCCGCAGCCTGTGAAAGGTTCCAGGAGCTTCCACCAAGTGGAGCTGTGGAGCAAACAGGTCCGTCCAACCTGTCCAAGGAAACCCCTCCTACTGAACTGCACAGGTCAGGCAGAGCTACCCAAAAGCCCACCTACTTGCGTGACTACATAATAAGTAGGATTATTCCATCCAAGAAGGGAGGGGTATTAGATACTTGTTCTAACTACAGTGGTTTCCACCAAGGATCAATCCTATTGGTCCCTATAAAAGGGTTGCTGTCAGACTCAACCTTCACTGGATTGTTCTCACTTGTACTTAATAAAGAGCTGTTGTTACCGTTAAGCCTGTATATGCCTATCCATTACCCAATCTAACAGATTACATTTAGAATTATTTATCTCCTAATGCTCAGTCGGGAATCTGATCCAATTCTTTACTCAAACTTTGCAGATGATAAACTACTCATAGTAAATGCAAGCCTTTTATTTTGATATGGGGAAGGATACTATTGCCTACAAATATTAATTGCGAAGTATCCAGTGGCAGAAATAGTGATACAGATCTTTGGAGAACAGGGAGGTAATATTAGCTAACAGCATCAATACAATTGAATTCTATTGATGAAGACAGATGCTATCAAAACTCAAATGTAAACAGTTCATTAATCAACTTTAGTAGGTGTGAAAATCTTGCATGCATAATAAGCTCTGACTTCTATCAAAGTAGATTTTATTCTTTTTGCAATTCAAACTGAGATTCATTTGTACTTTCTACACCTGTGTGATCTGCATGATTGGCATGACTAAACAGCCAGCTGTCCCTTCCTTCACAGCATCATCAACATGCCAAGCCCCACAACAAAAAGGCAGTGTGGATGTTTACTCTGCTTGTTCTGAATCCTTGGGCACTTCTATATGTCAGTTGTTGCTTGCAAAATAACGTAAAAAAAGAAATGCACAATTCAGGAGACATAAAAGAGCACCATTGTTATGCACACCAGATTCCTGAGATGTACCTAAACAAAATGCATATTCAAAAAGGCTGTATTTAGAAATCAAATAATGGCAGTGTATGTTAGAATTTATAATATTTGAATTGCAATCCTGTGAGCAAATGACAGTGCCTGATATTGTAAGTCTGGCCATCATAACTTGGATTGTATGGATACTGTAATCAAATGAAGAGTCGGTAATCTGACACATATGAGAGAAGCTCCTAATATCCTTATAATTGGCTAAACTAACTGCAGATGATAGGAGTTGTTGCTAATATCTGAAATACAGCAGAATACCTTTGCCTTTGTCAAGGTCAGATTAGACTAAAACGTTTAACAATTACAAATGAATTTGAATGCATGTGAAATGTAGCAGCACACTTAGGAAAGGTAAGATTTTACTTCTTAAGAATGGTTTATTTAAATCAAGCAATTCTGCCTTTCAAATGGGCATAATCAAACAGGCTCAGAATACATTGACAAAAATTTCTTTATGCTATCTTTGCAACAAGTATTGAAAGTAATCTGAAAGAATAAAATCTATGTCAAATTCAATGAACTGTGACTCAGATTTCCAATCAGTAAATCCTCTGGGTCAGCCAAGGACATGGATGTATTGTGTGATTAGTACAATATTATAATACAATAGCAGAGTCGGAAGGGACCTTGGAGGTCTTCTAGTCCAAACCCCTGCCTAGGGAGGAAACCCTATACCAGTGGTGGGCAACCTTTTTTTTTTCAACTGAGCCAAATCTCGCCAAAACCACGATTGAAATTTATTTTGAGAGCCACATTTTTAAAACCGAAAATACATAGGATGGTACACTGTTTTTAGTTTCAATAAACTCTGGCATTTGAAGCACGCAAGTCTTAAAGCTGTCAAGTTACAAGATCCTTGCACCCCTAACCCTTTAGAAAAAAAAACCCAGGGGTCTTCAAACCTGACAGTTTGAAGACTTGTGGACTTCAACTCCCAGAATTCTGAGAATTGAAGTCCACCAAGGGCATCAATCATATTAGCCCAGGGATCTGCAAAATTGGCTCTTAAGACTGGTGGACTTCAATTCCCAGAATTCTGAGAATTGAAGTCCACCAGTCTTAAAACAGCCAACTTTGCAGACCCCTGTGTTAGCCCAAAGCCTGGTGCTGGGCCTTGCTCCCCCATTGGTGGAGCCCCAAGAAGCGAGGAGGGAGAAAAAGAGACGGAGGCCAAGGAGCTTCCCCCCCCCCCAGCAAAAATCTAACCGGGGAGCTGGGCAGTAGCAAATTAGCCAATCATGCTAGGAAAGCGAGGTCTGACCGGGTGGGCAGCGAAACTCCAGGGCTCTCTGTTCTAATTCCCCGTGAAAACTGTTGCCTCTGAAGCGTTTGCTCTACTGTTTGAACCTTTAAGCGTCCCTTTCCCTTTTTTCTTTTCAACCCACAATGATTAGGGAGGATCCTGAAGTCGGGCGGGGACGAGAAGCGAGGAGGCAGAAAAGGCTAAACTGCCTCCTCGCTTCTCGTCCCTGCCCCACTTCAGGATCCTCCCTAATCATTGTGGGTTGAAAAGAAAAAAGGGAAAGGGACGCTTAAAGGTTCAAACAGTAGAGCAAACGCTTCAGAGGCAACAGTTTTCACAGGGAATTAGAACAGAGAGCCCTGGAGTTTCGCTGCCCACCCGGTCAGACCTCGCTTTCCTTGCATGATTGGCTAATTTGCTACTGCCCGGCTCCCCGGTTAGATTTTTGCTGGTCCCCGCCGGACTTCAGGATCCTCCCTAATCATTGTGGGTTGAAAAGAAAAAAGGGAAAGGGGCGCTTGTTTTGAAGTGCCCAAGAGGAGGGAGGGGAGTGGGCGCTTCAAAACAAGCGCCCCTTTCCCTTTTTTCTTTTCGATCCACAATGATTAGGGAGGATAATAATCCGGCACACAGAAGAGCCGCATTAAAATGTGTAAAGAGCCGCTTGTGGCTCGCGAGCCGCGGCTTGCCGACCACTGCCCTATACCATTTCAGACAAATGGCTATCCAACATCTTCTTAAAGACTTCCAGTGTTGGGGCATTCACAACTTCTGGAGGCAAGCTGTTCCACTGATTAATTGTTCTCAATGTCAGGAAGTTTCTCCTCAGTTCTAAGTTGCTTCTCTCCTTGATTAGTTTCCACCCATTGCTTCTTGTTCTACCCTCAGGTGCCTTGGAGAATAGTTTGACTCCCTCTTCTTTGTGGCAACCCCTGAGATATTGGAACACTGCTATCATGTCTCCCCTAGTCCTACTTTCTATTAAACTAGACATACCCAGATCCTGCAACCGTTCTTCATATGTTTTAGTCTCCAGTCCCCTAATCATCTTTGTTGCTCTTCTCTGCGCTCTTTCTAGAGTCTCCACATCTTTTCTACATTGTGGTGACCAAATGTAGAAAAGATGTGGAGACTCTAGAAAGAGTGCAGAGTCTTGTACTTGCGCTAATCTCTCCATTGCCACCCACAAAAAAAAAAAAAAAACCCCAACAACGCAATACACATAATGTAAAATAGTGTGAGTGGTTAAAGAATGAACAAAGGCATCCTTTTATTTATGCTACAAAACTGACTAATCTTGGCCTTTTCAACCCACATGGAATCCAATTCCCTTAAGCATTTTAGTTCTGCAACTATTTAAAATGCTATTTTAATTTCAATATTTCATTAGGAATCCATTCTTCTCCTCCCCCAGGTATGCTGTTTGTTCCTCTGAACAAGCATGTGAGATATAAATGTAAATAAATGTTAAAGCTGATGACATCTTGACATTTGAATGCATTTCTCTATCTTGGTGACATGTGAAGGATGCATCACCATTATTCCTATGAAATTAATTAAATTATCTTTTAGTCAATTTCTGTTTTGCAGTCATAGTGTAGAAAACTATAGTGTTTAGTCTATGGCAGGCAAAATCCTCTGGAACTTTCATGTTCAAGATCAGATTAATACTTGCCCAATTTTTTAATCAATTAGGCCAGTGTGTTATTGAGTGTGCCACCTTACTGTCTGTGTGTGTTTGTGTATGTGTGTGTATGTATTTTTATTGCTCGAATCTATGATTTGTATCTACTTGCTTGCTATGTAAGAAAAAGTCACTCTTTGGAAGAGAGAAAGGACTTGATCAAAAAATACTGTCTTCTATGACAAGTGTAACACTAATCGCATAAAACTACATTTCATTTGGTTGTGAATTTGTTAATCTCCAATTTCTCCCTCTCTCCCCCTTCCTAATTTCCTTATCCCCTTACTGGTGGATGTGTCTACCTTTACTTAGGGGCTTGGGAGTTTGAGGGTTATGTGCAGGTTCTTAACTGTTCCTAGCACCACACTCCTGTGAACAGAAAGCTGTGATGTATTCCTGAGATACATTTTGGAGCCATTCTCCCAGCAGTTATAGCTCTGAATGCTCCTCCTGCCACTGGGACCATTTTCCCTTTGAGTTTCAGGCCCTGGTACTTCTCTAGCTTTTCATCCATTTTACTAATCTTGCTGTCACTTGTCACTGCCATATCTATCATAATCATTGTCTTTGGTCCTTGTCTATTATCATAATGACTGGTTTTGGTCACTATCTTCATAGGATCTTACCCATTTTATTTTCATATGTACCTTGTCTTGAAAAAAGATAAGAGTATGCATATATGTATGTATGTACGGTATGTATGATATGTATAGTATGTATGCATGTTTAATGGGAGGTGTATGTACAGGGTGTTCAGGGAGGGGTAGCACCTTTGGTGTAGGGGTATATCATGTCCTTTTAGGGCAGCTTGTTTTAGGGCAGCTTTTAGGGCAGCTTGTCCACCTTTAGTCTCACCTGTCACTCAGCTCTCACCTTTGGCTCCTAGTAGCTGTAGCATGCGCAGCAGCCACACCCTGGGCAACAGCTTAAACAGGCTGGCCAAACCAGGTTGAAAGTAGCTGCTAGGTCATTGAACTTTGGTGAGATAGGGCTTGTCTATCCCAAGCATGTGAAGACAGATTCCGGTGGATTGAGTGGATGTAACCTACTAGAATAGGACAATGGTTATGAAGGCGGTCTCTGCAAGTGATGTGGTATGCCAAGTGCACGGCAAGACACAAAGGATGCCCTGGTCAACCAATGCTCCCAGCCCATCTCCAACTGTCTCGACTCTTGTCCTTCTATGGGAGCAAGATGGAACCTGGGAAGAGCGAGTGAGGCTGATTATGTGCACCTCTCCCTCTCTTTAATCCAATTCACATGCAAGTCTTGACATCCCCCCAATTCCCATGATCAAGGTCCTCTTCGAACATGACAGATGAACATCATCAATGTTTAATGGGATCTAAAATAATTAAGAATATCTAAAATAAAATAAAAGAGAAAAATGATATTATAAGAAATTATAATGAGAAAATGAATATCCAAATTTAATGAATAGGATAGCCTATTGTACAGTAGTCCAAAATTATATATAACAAATCTACTAATAGATATTTGGGTGTATCTGGCCTTATGGCTATAATGAACTGATTTGAATTTGAGTTTAAGCTTATGCCTTTTAATAAAATATGTTGGTATGAAAAGGTGCTATCAGATTCCTTCTGTTTTTTTCTTTTGTTTTATTATCTTTACACATAACATCTACCAGTTTACTTGTATTGTCCATGGAATATTATTACAGCTCATAAAACCTCATTGCTATGCAATATAGTGCCTGATGTTTTTGAATTCTATTTCAATATGCTTTGTATTAATCCTTTTAATACTGAAGTTAAGTATTAATTATCTAAAATTCATCCACTGATTTTTTTAGTTAATGATAGTTTTCTAGTTACAAATACAAACTATGTGATCCAATCTGATTTTGATTCTAGATATGTATAAGAGATTGATTTTAAAAGGATAATTGCTTTTGTATCCCTGACAATTATGGAACATTTTTTCTTTATTATTAACAGTATATCTTTTTTTAAAAAAATTGGGGAATGTGAAGCTCAGTGTAATTGTGCAAAATATATGTTTGGTCTAGTACAGGGGTATCAAACTCTTGGCCCACGGGCAGGATGTGTCATGTGCTAGCCATGCCCACCCCCATTTTAGCGAAGTCACGGTGCATGTGACAACAATGTGATGACAGGAATTTGACACCCCTGGTCTAGTAGTTAAGGCACCAGATTAGAAACCAGGTGGCTGTGAGTCTTAGTCCTGCCTTAGGTATAAAAGCCATCTGGCCAATCTCTCTCTCCTTCAATCCAACCCACCTCACAAGTTTGTGGAGAAATAGGAGGAGGAAGGAGTATTAGGTATATTCGTAGCCTTGAGTTATTTATTAGAAATAATAAAGATAAAATAAAAATAAATAAAATAAATCTTCCCAAATAGCCAACAGATATTCTAAACCATTTTGCAAATCTTCAAAGGTATCTCCTTAGCCCTGCCTTCAAACCACCTGTAAGCAAAGCCCAGAGTGCTTTTTGCGTTAAAGCCTAAGGTGGACACAGAAATAGAAAAGTTGTTGATGCAGGGAATGTTAGAGCCCATTGATCACGCCAACTGGGAGACACCTATTGTAAACCCAGTTAAGAGCAATGGGTCTGTGTGCATATGCGCCGACTATAAATGCACATTAAATAGAGCGTTGAAGCAAAGCGCATACCCTGTCCCCGTGGTGCAGCATTTACTGCATTCATTGGGACAGGGGACTCTTTTTGCTAAGCTTGACCTAGCTCAGGCATATCAGCAGTTGCCTGTGGATGAGGCAACTGCTGAAGTCCAAACTATTGTCACACATAGAGGAGCATTTAAATGCCGCTGGCTCCAGTTTGAAGTCAGAGTGACTCCAGGGTTATTTCAAAATCTTATGGAGAGATTATTGCAGGGCATAGCAGGTGTCGTTCCCTATTTTGACTATGTCCTGGTATCTGCAAATTCCCCAGCTGACTTGCTGACTCGCCTCTGCACTGTACTTCGCCAGTTCTGAAGCGTCACCCTAAAATTGAAAACAGTCAAGTGCCAGGTAGCAGTGCCCAAAGTTGAATTCCTGGAATTCTTAGTGGATGTGAAGGGGCCCCATCCTACCCCTAACAAAGTGCAAGTGATCCAACAAGCTCCACCACCGTCCAACAAGGCTGAGCTGCAAGCTTTTCTGGGACTATTAAAATTTTATAACATTTTCTTGCCACACAAGACATCACTAGTAGAGCCCCTACACCACTTATTAGACAGATCAGCAAAGTCGGCGTAGGGAAAGACTGAAGCCGCGGCATTTCAAACTGTAAAAGATCTCATCACTTCTGACAGTGTGCTCTTGCAGTACGACAAGTCACTCCCATTAGTTTTGGTGTGCGATGGCTCCCCTTATGGGGTCGGAGTAGTCCTGAGCCACCAACTGCCATCAGGACTGGAAGCTCCAATTGCATTTTTTTCTCGCATGCTGTCCTCCCCAGAAAGAAACTATAGCCAACTTGATCAGGAGGCATTGGCTATAGTGGCCGGAGTGAAGCATTTTCATGCTTATCTGCATGGATACCATTTTCACGTAGTGACTGACCACAAGCCCTTACTGGACATAATTGCTGGGGACAGGCAAACCCCTCAGATTCTATCTCCCAGGTTTACCCACTGGACTGGCAGTGTATAACTACACTTTATATCACAGGGAAATATATTTGCTACGCTGACACCTTAGGTTGTTGCCCCTTGCCCATTGCCATTGAAGATCCGGCACCAGCCTCTATGCTACTATTGATAGACAATATGCAGCTACCTATTATTGTGGTCGATGTGGCCAAACACACTGGCCAAGATAAACTGCTGTCTAAAGTCTTGGGATGGACAACAAGAGGTTGGCCGGAGAGCCCTGTGAACATGTAGTTTCAATCATTCGCCCTCTGACAATATGAGCTCTCGACACAACAAGGGTGCCTACTTTGGAGTGGCAGGGTGGTCATCCTGGCCTCCCTCTGAGACTCTGTTCTAACCACGTTGCATGAGGACCATCAAGGATGAAGTCGCTGGGGCGAAGCTATGCCTGGTGGCCGAGTATGGACCAAGATATTTCACGCTGGGTTTCAGGCTGCCCTCCATGCCAGGAATCTAGGCCTGTGGCTGCCCGAGCTTCCATTCAAAATTGGGAATGGCTGAAGGCTTCCTGGTCTTGTGTACACATCAACCCTTTAAAGGCCAGACCTTTCTAGTGGTAGTTGATGTCTTTTCTAAATGGGTCGAGGTGGTTTTAATGGCCTCAACCTCAGCACCAGCAGTTATTCGGGTTTTACGACGATTGTTTGCTATCCATGGGTTGCCAGATCTGGTTGTCTCTGATAATGGGACCCAATTTGCAGCTGCTGTAATGGCTAACTTCCTTCCTAGGCTAGGAATCCGCCATGCATTTGTCACCCACTTCAACCCCATGGCCAACGGCCTGGCCAAGTGGTCTGTACAATGAAGGAGGCCTTGGATAGGTTAGGACTTGCCAATTGGCAGGAGGACATCGACAAGTACCTCCTATGGCAGCATGCCACCCCATGCACAACAACCAAAAAAGCCCGGCGGAGTTATTAATGGGTAGGAAAAGTAGAACCATATTAGACCGCCTCCACCCTGAATATATTCCAGAAAAGCCCCTTGTAGGCAGTTTAGGAGGTTTGACCTAGACACCCCAGTCTATGCAGAAATTATTCTGGCCACCCACTATGGTTGCCGGGTATCATTATAGGAATCACAGGGTCCTGATCTTACGAGGTAGAGATAGAGGATGGCCAGGTTTGGAAATGCCACATCAACCAGCTAAGGGCTAGGCAGGCTATTCCAAATATGGTGGTCCAACAAATGGCGCAGTCTCCTAGTAATCCATTAGCTCCATTGAACCAATCTCTTCGCCTGCTACAGGCATACTGAGAAGATCAGGGTGGGTCCAGCACCACCCTGGCTACTTGCAAAATTATGCATGTGCATTCTAAGCATGAAGGAGTGCTATGTCCTATAGTTTTCCCTCCAGTCCATCTGTCTAGGGGGCGCTGTTCTCGCTTCCTATTGGCTAACCAATAGTTATTATTAAAAACTGTTAGTGTTTGAGAAAGTCCTGGCTCGCCTCAGTTTGTCCACCCTACGTTCTCCCTAGCTAGAACAAATTCAATGCTCAGGAATGTGCAGAATCAGGAAATTACAAAATATTGTATGTGGCACAGATTAATTATTATTTTAATTCTTTACACAGATCAGCTAGTACTGAAATGACAATTTATGCTTCTGCTTAAGTAATTTGCACTTCCTTGAAATAAATAAATATAAATGTGTGTGTGTGTGTGTGTGTATGTATTAAATCGTTATGTTTTCCGTCTCATGGCAATTTGCTTTTCATTAACACCACATGATTAAAATTCTGCAGCTCATTAGAGTAAGGAGCCACCTCTCAAGGTTCTTGAAATCAGCAGAAATTTAATTGGAGCAAACGAGCATCAAAATATGTCAGTTTATCATGACATGAAGGAACTGATGTGATCTCATTATTCACGCAACCCACCCTTTGCCGTCACCCAAGATTGGGCATAGTCTCAAAGAAGAAATTGGAAGCTTTTATTTCACTGCAGTCTAGTGTTTTATTTACAATCTAAACTGTGATTAATTTTAACCATGACTGGTGAAGCAGATGCATTTTAAATAAATATTTGCTAAAAGGTTCATGAATGAACGAAAATGTGTGGTTCTCCAAAAAGAGAAGTGAAAACTGCAGAATACTTGTGGTCATATCAGAATCATGGGAAGTAATAAGAACCCATAGTCCCCCCCCCAAAAAAAATTTATTTTGATGTCCAATCACGTTTGGTTAGAATACAGATAGTCCTTGACTTACAATAGTTCATTTAATGACCTTTTGGAGTTACAATGGCTCTGAAAAAAGTGACTTATGATCATTTTTCACATTTACAATCATTGCAGCACCCCCACTATTATGTGATCAAAATTCAGACGCTTGGCAACTGACTCATATTTATGGTGGTTGCAATATACTGGGATCATGTGGTCACCTTTGCAGCCTTCCGATAAGAAAAGTTAATGATGAAGCCAAATTCAATTAACAACTGTTAGTAACTAAACTACTACAAAAATTCACTTAACCACTATGGCAAGAAAGGTTGTAAAATGGGGCCAAACTCACTTAACAAATGTCTCACATACCCACAGAAACTTTGGGCTCAATTGTAGTCGTAAATTGAGGAATACCTGTGTCATAAAAATGAGTATTTTATAGGTCACATTTATTAAATAAATAAGGAGTTGACTTCAACTTTACAAGAATTAATTCAAAGCCATTAATAAGATTATACAGTTCAGCAATGTAGCCCTAGCCCTTTAATTATATGCATAGTGTTTGCATATATAAACTATTGTTCAACCTCATGCATGATGTAACACAAAATTATATTTTCAAATTTCTTTAATTCTGCACACCTGTTGCATTTGTGATGTGAAAGCAACATTCTCAATAATTTCAGAATATCTGATAAAAATAGGTAATTACATGGGATAATAAAATGCTACCAAATACTTTCCTCTGGTTGCATTTTGGTAGAAACAATCATATTCACCATCATTATAACTATATCATCATCATCACTGTCATCATCATCATTGTAGCATTAAGTTTTATAAGTACATTCAAAGATGGAAAACATTTGTTACATATCCTACAATAATATGTTTTTCCAGTCTTACCAAATGTTTAATTAGGACAAAAGCCTTGGTATTGCTTATAGTGGATATAGACCAGTGGTGGGATCCAATTTTTTTTACTACCGGTTCTGTGGCATGGCTTGATGGACGTGGCATAGCTTGGTGGATGTGGCGTGGCTTGGTGGGCATGGCAGGAGAAGGATATTGTAAAATCTCCATTCCCTCCCCACTACAAGGGAAGATTACTGCAAAATCCCCATTTCCTCCCAATCAACTGGGACTCGGGAGGCAGAAAATAGATGGGGGCGGGGCGAATCAGAGGTGATATTTACAGGTTCTTCGAACTAAATTTCCGCTACCGGTTCTCCAGAACTGGTCAGAACCTGCTGAATACCACCTCTGATATAGACTGACACTAAGATGGCGGGGGGGGAGGGTTGATTTTTCTCCTCTAAACCAAAGTATGCTAATTAATATTTGTACATCACAAATGCAACAGGTTTGCAGAATCAAGGAAATTCAAAAAGATGGTTTCATATTGGATCATGCATTAGGATATAAATAATTTCAATTATGGTTTATATATGCAAAGACATGTATGCCCCTCTATTTCCAGGGCCATTACCCAAATGTAAAAAAAAATGGCCTGCAAAGCCTTCCTAAAACCTTATGTTGAATTGTAACATTTACAACAGAGAAATTCTAATTCTAAATAGATATGGAATAATCATTGATAAGATTTAATTAATGTACAAATAGTCAATAGTCCTCCATTATTAATGACAGCCAGGTTTGTTCACCATAAAGTTCTACTTGAAGTACTATAAATTAATGTGATATCTAATGAAGGTTTAACAATAGGCAACTTTAGGATAAACAATAACCTGTTGAGTTTCCACAAATGAGCCTCTGGGATAATCCCCCCCCCCCCCTTCTCCTCTTTCACAACATTTTACACCTGCTTATCCCATCTCAATGAATAAAGATTGGGATAAAGAAAAGAAAGAATATTCTATTTTTCTTAATTATGGATTGGGTGGAGAGTTGAGAGAACACTGAAGAAATTTATCCCCAAAGTTCCCAAAATCTTCAGCTGAAAAAACTGATATCATAAGAAAAGAAGATGGGAGAATTTTTAAATGGGTAGGAGACTATAATATCCCTTGATGAAATAATAAGTCTTCTTTGGGGGGGGGGGTCCCTTCATGGCTGAACAATTATTGTATGTGATGACTGAAACAGTCTAAAGATACAGGGTGAAAGGAGAAATGTGGCTGTTTGATCGCACACATGAGCTTAGGCCAATCAGATTTTGTTTTCTTTGCTCTGAGTGATTACTAAAGACATATGGCATTATTATCATTTTATATACAAAAGTATAGGTTAAAAAATGCAGCAGACTGGTTAGAATCTCCAAATGAGTGTACCTGTGTATGAAAATAACATTTCTGAAGGAAATTATGTATATGATTATTGTATATTTGCAATTTAATAATTCAATTTATTTGAACTCAATCTGGAGGAGATTACTAATATTCCAATTACTCCCATCTTTTTTAATGAAATGTCACACAGTGGCATATGAAGGCTGTAGTATCTCCATCTCTGCAGATTACTAAGAAGTGGATGGCTTAATTCAGTTTCCTATACAACGCAGAGAGTTGGGCTAGATTCTTTCCAAATGCATAGCTCTATGATTCTATGAAAACAATAGAAAAATAAGTGAAGAACTATTGTTTTGTCACTATGAACAGCTGAGTTGCTATTTTTCTTAGGTGGTTAGAAACCTAGCTCCATGAATCTATTGGTGTAGCTCAGAGGTGGGTTCCTCCCGGTATGGTACAGTACATTACAAGAGGTAGTGAAAATCTGGTGGACCGGACCAGATCGGCAAAAGAAAGAATATCCCACTGTCCCGGAAAGAAAGAAAGAAAGAAAGAAAGAAGGAAGGAAGGAAGGAAGGAAGGAAGGAAGGAAGGAAGGAAGGAAAGAAAGAAAGAAGGGGAGAGATGAAAGAAAGAGGAGAGAGAGACACACAAAAGAAAGAAAGAAAAAAGAAAGAAAGAAGGGAGAGAAGAAAGGGAAAAAAGGAAGGAAGGAAGAAAAAGAAAGAGAACTTATGACCACAATTGAGTCCAAAATTTTGGTTGCTAAGGAAGAGTGTTGTTAAGTAAGTTTCACCACATTTTACAAGTTGCCGCATCCATAATGTAACGCACAACCCCCCAGTGCGCATGCGTGCATGAGAAGCGTTCCCCCCATTTTTGCATGCTTTTTTCGTCCCCCCCCAGGCTTCAGAGGCTTTATAGGAGCCCGGGGAGGGACAAAAAAGGCTCCCCCCCAGAGGCTCTTCGGAGGCTTCAGGGACCATAAGGAGGCTTTCCTGAAACCTCCGAAGGGCAGAAAATGACCCTACGAGCAAACCAGAAGTCACTTCCGGTTTGCTCGTAGGGGCCGGTTTAAGCCCCCCGGAGGCTTCAGGAAAGCCTACTGAAGGTCCCTGAAGCCTCCGGAGGGCTTAAACTGACCCTACAAGCAAACTGGAAGTCCGTTCCCGAACTTCCGATTTGCCATAGGGCCGTTTTTTTGTGCTCCGGAGGCTTCAGGGAAGCTCCTGAAGCCTCCGGAGGGCCTCCGGGGGGGTGGGGGAACTCTTTTTGCCCTCCCCAGACTCCTATAAAGCCTCTGGAGCCTGGGGAGAGCGAAAAATGCATTTACAAAGGCTGAACTCAGCTGGCCAGTGCTCGCATGTGTGATGGTGAGTTGACAGGGCAATGCCTCGCATGCCCTGACAAATGGCTCCGCGTGCCACCTGCGGCACGTGTGCCATAGGTTCGCCATCCGGCTCTATAGAATGGTTTAGGAAATTGGGTGTGTTTAGCTTAAAAATTTAAGAGACGTGGTTGTTCAGTAGCTAAGATGCTGAGCTTGTCGATCAGAAAGGTCAACAGTTCGGTGGTTCAAATCCCTAGCGGCACATAATGGAGTGAGCTTCTGTTACTTGTCCCAGCTTCTGCCAACCTAGCAGTTCAAAAGCATGTAAAAAATGCAAGTAGAAAAATTTGGTGGGACAGTAACAGTGTTCCATGCGTCTTTGGCGTTTAGTCATGCTGGCCACATGACCACGGAGACTTCTTTGGACAGTGCTGGCTCTTTGGCTTTGAAACAGAGATGAGCAGCCCCCCTCCCCAAGAGTTGGGAACAACTAGCAAATATGTGCGAGGGTAACCTTTATCTTCACCTAATTTAAAAAAGAGAAAACTGTGGATGGATATAGCAGTCTTCAAATCCTTGAAACTCTGTCAGAGAGAAGAGGATATGGATTTATTCTTCAGAGCTCTCAAGGGACTGAAGTTTTACAAACTCAAAATAAGGAAATATTTCCTGATCCTGAGAGCAATTAAGCAGTAGAACACCCTTCCTCCTGAAGTCATGGATGTTTCACACTAGTTGGATAGAGTGAAGATTCTTGGGTAGGGGTTGGATTAGGAGACCACCAAGCTTATGTTTCTGATCTTGTAAGAACAATATTGGGTCTCAGCATGTTGTATGAGCTGATCTCCTGAAGTTTGATTATTTTATTATCTGCTATAACTCTCTGGTCTCTTTGGGGCCTTAAACTAATGGCAAAGACCAGCTTTGGCTGCATCAAATATTTTCTGTACTGAAATACAGAATGGAAGTCACCAGTAATAGTCACACAATGGAATCTATTCATTGATGTTCTGTCAACTAAGACAGTCTTTTGCATCCTTCTTCCTGGAAGATGTTTTGCATTCTCTAATGACTGAACATGAATATTTTAGAAATGTTTGAATATGCAGCATTAATTTCTTATAGATTAATGAAGTAGCTTGCTAATTCAAGGTTTGTTTCAGCAAATATATAACCTATGTTTCTTGAGTGGGACTGGAAAAGAAAAGAAGTTTGAAGGTTTGGGTAGGAGTGTAATTGACTAGGGAGACTGAGTCCTGTGTAAGTGCTACAGTTGTTTGGTACAAATCGGTTATGGGAAATGCTAAAGAAGGGAGTGCTTTCAGGACTTGGCTGGGAAATACATCCATAATTCTTTAAAGAAGCATCAAGACTCAAGTAATAAGCATTTTGGAAGAAACTATGGCAGGAAGAAATAAAGACAGAGAAAGGAGAAACGAAAGAAAAAATTGATAGCAGAAAGGAAAGAGATAGTTTTATCCTGCTTATTACATGGACATGGTTCCCAATATATACTCTTCAAGAAATTCAGTTCTTGAAGAAGAGGCGTTCCTCCCCCAACACTATTTTCTCATTCAACAGAGAGCTTTTCTGTACTTAGTTGCAGCTAACCATAACATAACTGTTCTGACCCCCCTTCCTCCGTTGCCCACACAGAATACACTCCAGAACAGTACAAGGGAACAAGGTTTATTGCACAAAACAAACAGAAGGTTCCATGGCAGCAAGCCACCAAGAGAAAACTCACAAGAACAGAACACAAAAGCAGCTATCCAGCTTGCTAGAATTCCAGACTAGAACTTCTGGCAAAAGTCTTCTGTTGACTGCTGCAAAGGGCGTATGCACAGCCAACCCTTTTTATAACCTGGAAAGGAGCCTCCCAAACAGCAGCTGAGAGCTCTTACCGCCGATAATTACGCCCACGCTCCTTGCGTCTATGGGCGTGGCGGTAACGCACGTCCAGAAACTCCCTGCCGAGTTCTGACTCACTGTCTCGTGACTCCTCCCCGCTGCTCCAAGGCATGGCATCGGGAGCCCCCCTCCTCTGGTTCTCACCACTGCTCCATGCCTCAGGCACCTCCTGGTGGCCGACCAGACTCTCAGATCCCTGCTCAGCGTCCGAACCCTGTCCAGGGTCCCCCATCTCCTCTGGGGCTGACTCGTAGGGACCCTCACTCTCGGAGTCTGGTGGCAGCGGCAACGGCACCTGCTGGGCCACAACACTATCCCTCACCGCAGGGCCCTTCCCCCAGGCCTGACGCTCGGGATACGGTCGGGAGGGAAATTGTACATGATAGGCCCGCACCAAAGCTGGAGCATGCACAGCTGTCGCATCGGTCCAGGTTCCCTCGTCGAAGTCCTCGTCCGCCAAGTCGACCAAATACTGGAACCGACCCTTGAGCCATCTCGAGTCACGGATCCGGGTCACTCTGCGTGATGGTTGTGCGTGCACCTCACACGACGACGGCAGGGGCGAAGAGGGACGTCGGAGAGGACAATCCGACCGCTCTGGGTGTACTCGCATCGAGCACGGGAGGGTCAGGCGATAAGCCACCGGGTTGATAATGGCCTCCACAGGGAACGACCCAAGATACTGGTGGTCTAACTTCCTCGTAGGCCGGTGGGATGGAAGATGCCGCGTGGACAGCCACACGCGATCCCCCACAGCCGATTCCGGCACCGCACAGCGAGACCTGTCCGCCACCCGTTTGTAATCCTCCTTTGCCTGATTCAAATAGCGGCGCACCATCTGGTGAACCACCTGAAGCTCAGAGAGGAAATCCTACGCTGCGGGGACCGGAGAGTCCACGGGGGTGAGAGGGAAAAAATGAGGGTGGTACCCGACGTTCGCCATGAAAGGCATCGTCCGTGTGGAGGAGTGCTGCGAGTTGTTAAACGCGAACTCTGCCATGGCTAGGTACTCCGCCCAATCGTTCTGCTGCTGGTTCACGAAGCAGCGCAGATATTGTTCCAGAATCCCAATCACCTTCTCCGTCCCCCCATCGGTTTCGGGATGGTGCGCCGAGGATAAACAAACTTGGACGTCAAGAGCGGCGATCAGCCCTTTCCAGAACTGGGCCGTAAATTGTGTACCATGATCGGAGACGACCCGGTCAGGTAGGCCGTGCAGCTGGAACACGTGCTGGATGAACATGCGGGCGGTGGCGCGGGCTGTCGGCAATCTCCGGCAGGGGATGAAATGCGCCATCTTGGTGAGCATGTCTACCACCACCAGGACCATAGTGAAACCGGACGACAGAGGCAGTTCCTTCAAGAAGTCCATGGACACAGCTCCCCAGGGTCTGTCCGGGGTCGGCAATGGCTGTAGCAAGCCTGGAGGAGCTCCCGTTGCTGATTTGGCCTGTTGACACTGTACACACGACGTGACGTACGTCTGCATGTCGTGTCATAGGCGAGGCCACCAAAAAGTACGGGAAACCAGGTGCAAGGTTTTGAACAGGCCAAAATGTCCTGCTGCTGGAGTGTCATGACACTGGGAGAGAACCAATCCACGGAGCGGTCCTGCACGCACGTAGAGCCGATCCCAATACCTCAAAAGGTCCTTGTCAAAGGTCCACGGGGATGTCGGCCCTACCTCTGCCCGCCGTTGTTCCACCCACTCGTCGTTCCGCTGCGCATCCCGTATCAAAGACCGTAAATCCACGGGTTCTTGGATTGCAGTGAAGGACTCGACGGGTAGGACCGTCCGGGGGGGAAGTGAATCAGCAGGGTCTGAGTACTCCGGCTTTCTAGACAGGGCATCCGCCCTTTGGTTCAAGGCACTGGGGATATACGTGACCTTGAAATGGAACCGGGCAAAAAATAGAGACCACCGGATCTGGCGTTGATTCAGCTTACGCGCTGTTGTCAAAAACTCCAAATTCCGATGGTCTGTCCGGACTTCAACCTGATGCCTGGCCCCCTCCAGGTGATGTCGCCAGGCTTCGAACGCCGCCTTGATAGCCAGCAACTCCTTCTCCCAATTGCGCTCGGAAGGATTGAGTTTCTGAGAGTAATAAGTGCAAGGGAAAAGGGTACCATCAGGGGCGTGAGCCTGCAATAACACCGCCCCCACCGCGATGTCAGACGCATCCGCCTCAACTACAAAGGAGCGATGGGGATCAGGGTGTTTCAAGATCGGCTCTTTTGTAAAAGTGCGCTTCAAGGCCACGAACGCTTGCTGTTCCATGGACCCCCAATGAAACGGCACTTTCTTTTGTAGCAGCCGAGTGAGGGGCGCAGTCAAGAAAGCAAAGCCGGGGATGAAGGACCGGTAATAGTTGGCAAACCCGAGGAATCTCTGAACGTCTTTCATCCTTCGAGGAGATTGCCAACTTCGTAATGCCTCCACCTTGCCTGGCTCCATCGCAATTCCTTCAGGGGATATACGGTGCCCCAGGAACTCGATGGTGGTCTGCCAGAACTGACACTACTCCAGCTTGGCATATAAGCGATGCTCTCGAAGTCACTGCAGGACCTGACGCAAGTGATGGTGATGATCCTTCCGAGACGTGGAGTAGATCAAGATGTCGTCCAGGTAAATGATGACAAACTGATCCAAAAGGTCCCGAAATATATCATTCATAAAATGTTGGAAGACAGTTGGGGCATTGGTCAACCCAAACGGCATGACTGTGTACTCGAAATGTCCGTATCGGGTGCCAAAGGCTGTCTTCCATTCCGCCCTGACTCGGACCAGATTGTAAGCCCCACGCAAGTCCAGTTTTGTAAACACCGCTGCTTCCCGGAGCCGCTCCAACAACTCGGGAATCAGAGGCAGCGGGTAGCGATTACGGATCGTGATGGCATTCAAGCACCGGTAATCGCAACAAAGTCTTAGATCCCCGGTCTTCTTTTTGACGAACAAAACTGGGGCAGACAAGGGTGAAGACGAAGGCCGGATAAACCCCCGGGCAAGGTTCTTGTCAATGAAGTCACGCAATGCGGCTAACTCCGGTTCAGACATGGAGTATAAGCGGCCCGTCGGGAGTTTCGCATCAGGTACCAGGTCAATGGGACAGTCGTAAGGCCGGTGCGGTGGCAGTTGATCCGCCTCCTGTTCGCTAAAAACATCCGCGAACTCTGCTAAACCCGGCGGCACTGTCACCTCGGCCGAACTGGGCACCTGAGCTGCACAAACATGATGGGTGTGGTCAACGCATTGCAAGGACAGGAACAAGATCCGGTTCTGCGACCAGTAGATCTGAGGGTCGTGCGCCCGCAGCCAAGCCAAGCCCAACACCACGGGGAAATGCAGACCCGAAGCCACGTAAAATTGGATGGCCTCCTCATGCTCCCCGAGGATCAGGCACAAAGGCTGCGGGGCTTTCTTGATGGGCCCAGACAGAAGCACCCGACCGTCAATGGTCTCCACTCGCATCGGAGGGTCTACCGGACACAGAGGGATGTTGTATTTTGTAGCAAACGCCGCATCCATAAAGTTTGTGGTAGCCCCGGAATCGACCAAGGCATGGGCTGGAATTCCCTGCATAATACCCGACAAGAGAATGTGCGCTGCTAAAATCATATGCCGTGGAGACCCTGTGCCTGACCCGAAGTCCTCCTCAGATTGGGCTTCCCCCATTTCCCGATACGGAGGTCCATCGTTGAGGGGAGGCCGTAGACCGTGTAGCCCCTCTACCTCCCTTCTTGGGGCAAACCATAGCCAGATGTTCCGGATCCCCACAGTAAAAACACAGCCCCCCTGCACGCCGTCTATCCATCTCCATGCATGACAAGCGGGGTCTGGCTGCACTCAACTCCATGGGCTCCTCCCGTGTGACAGGAGTCTCCTGTGGAACTGGCACTCTCATAACCTCCCGGGACGCTCGGCAAGGCCTCCGCCTCTGCAGCCGGCCGTCAATCCGGAGCCATAAATGAACCAACGCATCAAACGCTGGAGGCCTGTCCACTCTCACCAGCTCGTCCTGCAGGGCATCTGACAGGCCGTCCTGAAAAGCATCCATAAGGGCTGGCTCATTCCATTCAGAGTCCTGACTGAGCAGCCGGAACTCGCTAACGTAGTCCAGTAAAGAACCACGCCCTTGGTGCAACTCTTTCAGGAGTCTGGTGGCTGTTTCTCCCTTGCTGGGATCCTCAAACGTCAGCCGAAGATGAGTACAAAAGCCCTGAAAGTCGTTCAGCAGGGGGCTCAGCTGAGACAGCAAAGAAGTAGCCCACCTAGCTGCTGTGCCTGAGGGCAAGCTGATAATAAATCCCACCTTCGTCTGGTTGGTGGGAAAGTCCTCCGCTCTCAGGCCGATAAACAAACGGCATTGGCCCAGGAACGCTGAGAAAAGTTTTGGACTGCCATCAAACTTATCCGGCATGGCCACTGGGCATTTCCTCCGTTGCTGCTGGGGGGGTGAGGGGTTGACAGGAGCAGACAGCTGCGCAACTTGCGCTGTTAACAAGGCAAGTTGCTGTGCGAAGAGGGCATTCTCCACCTGGAGTTGCTCCATTATTGCTGAATGGAGGTTCGTTTGGGGCAGCAGTCAAACTGTTCTGACCCCCCTTCCTCCGTTGCCCACACAGAATACACTCCGGAACAGTACAAGGGAACAAGGTTTATTGCACAAAACAAACAGAAGGTTCCGTGGCAGCAAGCCACCAAGACAAAACTCACAAGAACAGAACACAAAAGCAGCTATCCAGCTTGCTAGAATTCCAGACTAGAACTTCTGGCAAAAGTCTTCTGTTGACTGCTGCAAAGGGCGTATGCACAGTCAACCCTTTTTATAACCTGGAAAGGAGCCTCCCAAACAGCAGCTGAGAGCTCTTACCGCCGATAATTACACCCACGCTCCTTGCATCTATGGGCGCGGCGGTAACGCATGTCCAGAAACTCCCTGCTGAGTTCTGAGTCACTGTCTCGTGACTCCTCCCCACTGCTCCAAGGCATGGCATCGGGAGCCCCCCCCTCCTCTGGCTCTCACCGCTGCTTCATGCCTCAGGCCCCTCCTGGTGGCCGACCAGACTCTCGGATCCCTGCTCAGCGTCCGAACCCTGTCCAGGGTCCCCCATCTCCTTTGGGGCTGACTCGTAGGGACCCTCATTCTCGGAGTCTGGTGGCAGCGGCAACGGCACCTGCTGGGCCACAAGACATAACCATGTCTTTCTCCTGTGATGTTGACTTCATCTCACTCCACAATGCATACCTGATGTAACTCAAAGTCATCCTCAACTACTTTATGTTTAATATTTTCTCTCTCAAATCAAGCTGCAGAAATCTGATGTACTTAACCAACCATTGGAAAATATCACAGCCAGTTGACTTTTAGGGGAGTGGAATCAGCTTGGAATCTATTTGTCACTTTAAACTGGGACAGGCAGGCTTCCTCTACTCTGATCCTTGGGCACTACTTTACGGGACCATTCTGACTTGGACAGTTGGAGAGTCTTCCCTCAGCCCCTGAGGTTCACTGGATGACTTTAGGATAGCTTCTTTCTCAAACTAACGAAACTTATCCAGAGATTCATAGCAGATATTAAAGCAGCCCAACTTCAGTAATTAGTTCATAAAAATGCTGAGATCCAATACTGTTCTTGTAAAACCAGAATCATAAGCTTGGTGGTCTCCTAATGCAACCCTCTACTCAAGAATCCTCCTTCTGCCCAACCAGTCTGAAACATCCATGACTTCAGGACAGTGGTGGGTTCCGGGTGGTACGGCCCTGCATGGGAGTACCGGTGGTAGCTGGGAGCAGTACAGGAATAGTGGGCCGTTTGTTCACACGTGCACAGTGTGAAGCGCCTTGACGACCTCTGTTAAGTAGCTGAGTGTTGCTGGGTGGTGGTGTGCACATGGGTATGCAGCGCGCGTGCCCAAGGACTCCGGGCCCCGTCGCAGCATATCGGTTGAGACGGGATCTGTAACCCACTACTGCTTCAGGAGGTAGGCTGTTCTTAAACACTCACAGGATCAAGAAATATTTCCTTCTTTTGAGTTTACAATGCTTCTATCCGTTGGGATCTCTGAAGAATAAATTCATTGGTGTAGCTATATAATTTTAGACCTTCCATGATTACTTGGAAGGAAACAGTGCTATGTATATAATCTTAAGCTTTTGAATAAAAAGGTGGGATAAATAAATCTGTCAGTTTGTTTGGGCTTTTTAAGGTTTAGTGCTCTTTTGAATTGCAATAAACCCATATCCAAAAGTCATGTCAACTGATAGTCAGATTCACTTTGAATTCTCCCTCACAAAATATATTAATAAAATCAGGGCAAATGGTTAAATCTATTAATTAAGCCATTTACCCAAACACTCTATTGTCCCAGCCCATTTGTTGGATTTTCCTTGCCAGCTGGTAAATTTTGGTAAGAAGGGAACAAAGAAAACCAAAGGAATCCACCAATCCCTATCCTTACCATGCACTATATAGGGTAAATAAAATAGCACAATTTCTCCAAAATGTAAAAGGATTGAATAGTGAACAATCTGTCCCCATAGAATACTGAACTGTAAAAGATTCTCCCTTACTTTTTATCTGGGGAAAACAACAACAACAACAACAACAACAACAGTCTATCATTTAGCTGCAAAGAATAAGTAGATGAAGTAGCTTCTGGTAATTAAGCTTTAATGGGCAGCTATAGAAGGAAAACAATTGTTGAGCAAAGAAAAAAACACTATTAAATGTGACTTCCTAACCACAGGGAAATAACTTTCAAAAGTTTTAGTCTCTTTACAACATATTAAAAATATACAATAGCAATTTCCAAACAATTTCTAGGCTCTAGAGACACTTGGCTGCCTTAGAAGATTGCTAGTGTTTTCATCTCTCTACGTCAACACTTGTCCAAACACAATTATAACCCTGACTGGGTCCAGATGCAAGTCTGCTTCCACATTATGCTGTTGTTTCTCTGTTTGCTTTTTTTTCTGAATTGAAATAGTGTCCACATAACTTGTTGCTCATGTTTATTTCAAATAAATAAATAAATAAAATGCTAACCATGCAGTAGTTATAAGGTGTGCAGCTTTCTACATATTTGTCTCGCTACTACCTCTCTTCTTCCTCATTTCCCCAAACACCTTGAGAACAACATGAGATTGGTTAAACTGAGAGTATGTTAGTGGCAGGGACGTGCGGTCAGGGGAGGCAGGGGAGGCAGAGCCTCACCGCTCATCATGAAATAATAATATATAAAATAATAATATCCACGAGGGTCCACGAGGGAGTTTCATATATATAAGAGAAAGAGGAGGGGGGAGGAGGAGCGTGCACGGGGTGGTGCCAGCTAGGCAACCGGCGGAGGCAGGAGGGTTCTTGGAAGCGCCAATAACCTTCCTGCCTCCGCTGTACTTTGCGCGCTCCTTGCGACTGCAATCGACGTCCAGAAGTGGCAGGGGCTTGATGACGTCGCCGCAGCTGCCATGCGCGGACGGACGGAGGTAGCCAGAGTGGCGCCAAGGCAGTCCGGCGGACGAGCGACCGAGGATCAGGCTGCCTGATCATCGCTCGCTCGCTCTTTTGTCCACCCGGACCCCTCGGCGCCACACTGGTTACCTCCGTCCGGCCGCGCCCAGCAGCGACGTCATCAAGACGAAGTGGCTTGGAGGTGAAGTGCTTTTCAGTGCTTTTCTGTGCATCTGGCATTTAGGTAGATAGCCGGATGTCCTAAACGCCAGACGCACAGAAAAGCACTGAAAAGCAGCTGCTGTTGGGGATCGCGGAGCGCGAGCCGGCGGAGTGCGCTCAGGAAGGCGGGGAATAAGATCACATTCTCCGCCTTCCTGAGCGCGCTCCGCCGGCTCGCACTCCGCGATCCCCGACAGCAGCTGCTTTTCAGTGCTTTTCTGTGCGTCTGACAGAAAAGCACTGAAAAGCAGCTGCGGTTGGGGATCGCGGAGCGCGAGCCGGCAGAGCGCGCTCAGGAAGGCGGGGAATGGGATCACCTTCCTGAGCACGCTCCGCTGGCTTGCGCTCTGCGATCCCCAACAGCAGCTGCTTTTCAGTGCTTTTCTGTGTGTCTGGCGTTTAGGTAGATGTCCTAAACGCCAGATGCACAGAAAAGCACTGAAAAGCAGCTGCTGTTGGGGATCGCGGAGCGCAAGCCGGTGGAGCGCGCTCAGGAAGGCGGGGAATGGGATCACCTTCCTGAGTGCGCTCCGCCGGCTTGCGCTCCGCGATCCCCAACAGCAGCTGCTTTTCAGTGCTTTTCTGTGCGTCTGGCGTTTAGTCCTAAACGCCAGACGCACAGAAAAGCACTGAAAAGCAGCTGCTGTTGGAGATCGCGGAGCGCAAGCCGGTGGAGCGTGCTCAGGAAGGCGGGGAATGGGATCACATGTGCTGGAGGCTGAGGCAGCCCCAGCCTCCAGCACACGTGGTACCATTCCCTGCCTTCCTGATGACGTCACCAGCCTCACCAGCCACAAACCTCACCGCACGTCACTGGTTAGTGGCCTAAGGTTTCTGTAGCTAGGCATGGATTTGAACCTTGGGGCTAACATTTTTAGTACTTCACTCATTAAATCAAAATTTTAGAAAAATCCAGTGACCAATGTGTGTTTACAGCACCCATTTCTAGTCTGAGCAGGAAAATTGAAAGGACAGCAATGCAAGGTGCCAAACAAATTACAAAATGATAAACTGGCAAGATTGTTCCAATATTTGAATTCTAGTGTAAGATTTAAAAAAAACATGCTTACACACCCGTGCACAATCTCTACAAAAACCTGCATCAATATTTAAGAGAGCAGGACTTTCGGATGATGACGTGGAAAGATCAGATGTGAGGAGCAGGTCTCCATGCTCCCATGCTGAGTTCTCCCTGTTGGAGGAATCTGAAAGGCGCTGAAACTACCCTGTAGGGGTGATGAAGTAAAGAGGGCACCCTGAAGGTCACGGAGAGCCACAACTCTCCTGCTTGACCCAGGTTTTCTTCCTTTTCAGCCATGACAAGCCATCATGGCAACAAAGCTGAGAGAGCCAAGGCAACAAAGAAATGTGTAGGAGTGGTGTAGATGAACAGTGACTGGAGCTGGGTGAGAAGATTCCTTTTTTATTTAGATCCTAACCTTAAAAGGAAAAAAAGAAAATCCAGGAAAAGAGACTCTTAGAACTATTTCTTAAAGTAGTGAATAACCATAGACAGAAAAATCCTAGTCCCAAAAGAAAGGAACTAAGGGGAGAAAAGCTAAAGACCTTTTAACACATAGAAAATTGAACTTTTAACTGGGTAGGCATTGTTCTGGAAAAGCACTATAAAATGCTGGAACTATCTACTTGAATAACTGACTTTGCTCCCATAAATTGAATTAAATTTGGATTAATAAATTTGTCAGACTGAAAGCAATGCTGAAACCTAAGCTGAGGGAAAATATACCATACCACTATAAGCCCACAAAAATTCTGATAAGAGAAATAAACAACATTCATTTGGAGGACTATGGTGATACTCACTGTTCTATTACTATCTACTTTATGACTACTGGACTCTATTGTGAGAATAAGAAAGATCTTTAAGTAAAGTAAAGTAACTTTTGATTTTTGCAAAGCTGCCTGGATCACTTAAATGGAACTGATTAATAATCTTGAAATGTAAATAACCATGATTTCTGAGGAGCAACCTTGTACCTGATTATATTGTTTTTTGGACTATTGAGTAAGAGCAGGACTTACCAAAATAAGACATGATGCTCCATCAGGGAAAAATGAGTGAAATTTCGAAAGAAATGGCATTGATGTTTCAAAGCATTAGGGATACTATGACAAAGAATCACAGAGAGATGAAGAACCTAGTGCAAGGCATAAATGGGAAAATAGAAAATATCCTACAACTGATAGAATGAAGATCAAAAAGTCCAGGAAAGAATGGAGGAAAAAATAGAACAGACAAATCAGCAAATAAAGCAAGGAGCTGAGAAGGAGAAGACGATAAAGATAATAATGACTGATAAAATAAATCACCTGGAAACAGTCCACAAATTGTCACAATATGGCAGCTGTTTAATAATCTTGATTAGGCAAAAATACCGGGGGCTATCTTTGCGCTTCTCTATCAGCTTTTCTTAAAAGGAAATTCTCCAGTCATAGGGGACTATATTCCTATCAACTTGCCAAGGTAATCCAACAGATCTGGAAACAAATCAATTCTGAGCTACCAGTTAGTGAAAATGAAATCAGTATAATTCATTTCATGCAATGTGTATTGTTTAAAAAAGGAGAAATGAGTCTACTACTTCTACATTTCATGCTTTGACTTGCAAACCATCTCCCAATTGAATGGATGGCCACATTTTTTTGGCAATCAGATAAAAGGATATTTGGGCTTCCGTTTGTTCCACGGACGTCGTCGGCAGGCTTTTTCTGAGCTTGTCGGATCAAAAGGCTGTAGAGGTTTTTTTTACGATCTTTAACGCCTTGGACACTCTTAAATTCTTGGAATTTATGAGGGAGAGATTCAGCTGTCGGGTTGAGCCACTCGTGTAGCCCTCCAGAAGGATTTATAGTCTCTGGAGTGCGGCGAGGAGTGCCCCCCTTTGCAGTTGTTGTATTCTCCGGTCTTTTGATATCCTCTGCTAATGTTTTTAGTAGAGCTAGACGCCGGGAACAGCCTTAACTTCTAACAACATCCCAAGAAGGAAGGAAGACTCTTGCAAGTATTTTAAGTTTTAAGTGGGGGAAAAAATCTTTTTAAAAAGAACGCTACTGCTGAGTTTGAGAGGCGTGGGCTTAGAACAAAGGATTCAAAATGGCGTTGATTTATAGTTGAAAACCTAAAGAAAATGAAAGCTAATTGCTTGCTGACAGCTGGGGTGGCTGAAATAGCTATTAACAACTTCTAAGTCAGTTTACATAACCTGACCTACTTGGAAGAGTATTTTGTGAGAAAGCTGGGAAGAACTGTCCTCCTTTTTTTCTGTTAAATATGGCAACGGATCAAGGGGCAGTTTCCTCAACTGCTACAATGAATCTCCAGGACTTGAAGGATTTTATAGGCAAAGAACTTAAAGAGATTAAACAAATGGTCCAAGACACTATAACAAGGTCCGATCAAATTGATAAAAATTTGCAAACTATTGCAACGGGATTATCAGAGGTGGTTCTTAAGGTGGACAGCAAGATTGAGCAATTAGCCATGGACTTGGAAACCAAAACGAAAGAAACAGATTTGAAATTTGTGGGAATGGAAGGGAATATGCAAAGGATGGATAATGAGATTATTATGATACAATTTAGATCTATGGAGTTTGCTATCAGACTTAGGGGCATAAGAGAAAACCCTAGAGAGGATTTAAGAAAAGTTTGTGCAGACGCTCTGGCTACGTTACTAAAAATGAATGACCCCAGTGTGATTTCAGCTAAGATCGACAAAATTTACAGAGTAAATTCACGCATAGCATCACAAAGGCAACTACCAAGAGATGTTGTGATATACTTTACTGAGAGATATTTCAGAAATGACATCTTGCAGAAGTCTTTCTACTCCGCCCTTCAAATAGATGGGCATATGATTGGTGTTTTTAAGGAGCTCCCGCCAGCGATGTTAAAGTTTAGAAGGGATTTTGGATTTTTGGTAGCTGAGCTGAAGAAGAGAGAGATACAATATAGGTGGGATGTTCCAATTGGTGTTATACTCAGGTATCAAGGGGTAAGATATCGTTTGAATACAATAGATAAAGCTAGAGAGTTTTATTATGAAATACTCAAGGGAAGTGCAACCCCTCCATGTACTTCTACATCAACATCAGCAGACTTGAATGTCTCAGAGCAGAGGCTGTTTGAAAAAGAATCAGACGAACAAAGAAAGCAGTTGCCAAAAGAGAAGGAGGTGCAGGGTGCTGTAGGTGGATTTCGAGTGGACCCCTCCGGATCTCTGTTGAGCTCCTTCTTGGAAGAAGGACCGTCTAAGACTCTCATTGAAATGCCGATACTTAAACCTGTGGAACAACGTGTTACTAGATCCACGACTAGACAAATGCTAGAATCTCACAAGCAGGTGGACCCCCAAACACAATGTGCTAAAAAAGAAGTTAAGAAGCAAACTGGAGCCATGGGAAGAGCCAGGCCGAAGATTAGCCTTGTGGAGAGAGATCTTCAGCAAATGCTTTCAACGCTCCAGACTAGACCTAAAGATGCTTAAGCTATTATCTTGGAACGTGAATGGACTGAACTCTCCACAAAAAAGGAAAAAAATATTTTACTATTTGAAGCAATTTAATAATGATGTTGTTTGTCTTCAAGAGACCCATATTAGGCTACAAGACCAGAAGTACTTAGTGAATTCAAAATTGGGAACACTGTATGCTGCCTCTAATTTGGTAAAGAAAAATGGAGTGGTGATATATATAAACAAAAGATTCCCAACCAAGGTTATAGAGGCAGACGACAGTGGTAGATATATAGCAATTGAACTTGATACAGACTTTGGTGCTATTTTGGTTGTAGGAATTTATGCACCTAATCAATTACAAGAAAGTTTTTACAAGATGCTTCATTTAAAAATCTTAGATTGGAATTTCAAGAGTATTTTAATTATGGGAGACTGGAATGGAGTGATTTCGCCAAGGAAATTGAGTTAGGGAAGAGGCCAAGAAGGTCTTGGAGAGTAAATGGAAATTTATTTAGATACGAAAAAAATGTTGATGAACTTTAAAAACACATGAAGGAATTTTTCAGTTTTAACATGAATAAGGGTACTCCCATTGAAACAGTTTGGGATGCAAGTAAAGCTTATATGCGTGGGGTCCTGATACATATGAATTTCAAACATAAACAAATTAGACAGAAAAGGAGAATGGAATTGGAAGATGAAATAAAAAGTAAGGAACAGCTGCTTATAGTAAACCCGAGAGACGAGGTGCTCCAGATGGCGCTAAAGCTGTTGAAAGATCAATTTCAAATGCTTATAGCAGAACAAACAGCAACTAACTTACAATTTGCGAAACATAACACCTTTGCTAATGCTAATAAACCTGGTAGGTGGTTGGCTCATACTTTGAGAAGGAACACGAATGACAGAATTATTGATAGAATTGAGTATGGAGGGAAGACGGTATATCAACAAGATTTGATTAAAAAATCATTTGTGGACTATTATGCTAAGCTATATGTACAGGATAATATACAGAACAAGTTAGTAGATGATTTTTGGGAAGGAAAAAGGGTTCCTAAAATATCTGTGCTTCAAAAGGCAAATTTGGAACGTCTGATAACTGCTGATGAGATTACTTTAGCTATAAATCAACTTAAACTAGCTAAGGCTCCAGGGACTGATGGTTTGACTGCAATGTACTATAAAACTTTACAACTGGAAATGATTGAATATCTTACACAACTATTTTGTAACATACAGCAAGGAGGTAAAATACCCTCCTCATGGAAAGCGGCTTTTATCTCATTGATACCTAAAGATAAAGAGGGCCCTAAGAAACCAGAGGATTACAGGCCGATATCTCTTCTGAACACAGATTATAAAATATTTGCTAAGGTACTAGCCAACAGATTGATGCCGGTTATCCAAGAGATTATTCATCATGATCAAGCAGGATTTATTGAAGGCAGACATATGAAGGGGAATGTAAGGCAACTCATAGATTTAATTGATTATCTTGATAAGAATAAGCAGATCTCTGCAGTGCTGGTCTTCTTGGATGCAGAGAAGGCCTTTGATCGAGTGAATTGGAACTTTCTAACCAAGACTTTGGAAAAGATGGATATGGGACCACGACTTCAGCAGGCGATTGGAGCAATTTATCAGCATCAAAATGCACAACTTATTATTAATGGAAATTTGTCAACAACTTTCGAGATACAAAAAGGCACAAGACAAGGTTGCCCATTATCTCCATTGTTATTTATTTTAACTTTGGAAGTCTTGTTGAATGCAATCCAGGACTCAAAATCCTTAGATGGCATAACTGTCAGGCAAAAGGAATACAGAACTAGAGCATTTGCCGATGATCTGGTTGTTACCCTTTCACATCCTTTGAAGTCAATAATCCAGATGAAAAATATTATAGTAGAATTTGGCATGGTGTCTGGGTTTAGACTAAATCAAAACAAAACGAAAATGATGGTTAAAAACATGACAGAGACCCAAAGAAAGAGACTTGTAAGTTTAGCAGGCTTTGAAATAGTCTCCAAGGTCAAATATTTAGGAATACAAATTGCAGAATCAAACACAAAACTTTTCTTAAATAATTATGAAGTGTTGTGGCAAAAGATCCAGAAAGATCTTGAAGTATGAAAAAAGTTAAAATTGTCTTTGCTTGGAAGGATATCAGCAATTAAAATGAACATTCTACCTAGATTTATCTTTTTATTCCAGATGATACCGGTGCTTAAATCAGATAAAACTTTGTTAAATTGGCAAGCAACATTAAATAAATTTGTTTGGAAGGAGAAAAAACCGAGAGTAAAGATGAAGATTATGCAAGATACTCGCGAAAGAGGTGGCCTTAGACTCCCAAACCTTTGATTGTACTATGAAGCTGCGGTATTAACGCATGTAGCAGATTGGTTTGGGAAAACAAAAATGGAACTGCTGAATATAGAAGGCCATGATCTTGTTCTGGGATGGCATGCATATCTTTTTTATGAAGATAGGGTGGATAAAGTGTTTAACAATCATGTTCTCCGAAGTGCCCTGATGAGAGTATGGAAGAAGCACCGGCCCAATTGGGACCATAAAATACCGCTTTGGTTGGATCTTGCAGACACCATGGGGATTATGAATATTAAGTCACTCGGGGGTTGTTTATACAAAGATGTGCTTATCGCTGATGGGGACGAATGGAAGTTAAAAACTTTGGAACAACTGTTGGAAGAAGGAATTATTTTAAACTGGTCACATTACATACAGTTACAGAAGAGATGGGAAGAAGATCGTAGGGTCGGTTTTATGGATAAAGAAGTGGAACTGATCAAGCAGATAAAAGAGACTGGCCCAAAACAAGTTAAAAGAATATATAATGTACTGTTAGAAAGAGATTCAGAAAGTGAACTGGTTAAGGATTGTATGATTAAATGGGCTCAGAATTTTGGTGAAGTGGTTATGTTGGAAACGTGGGAAAAAATATGGGTTCAGAATGTTAAATATACACAGTCACAGAATTTAATGGAGAACTTTTACAAAATGTTTTACAGATGGTATTTAGATCCTAAAAAATTATCATGCATGTACCCAAATATTCAACCAAAATGTTGGAGATGTGGGTGCCTAGATGCTACCTTTTTTCATGTATGGTGGACCTGCAACAAGGTTAAAGCTTTTTGGATAAAAATATGGTGGGTTATGCAAAATGTATTGAAGAAAAGAATACAATTTACTCCGCAAATGTTTTTATTGGGTATAACTAAGGATTTTACTAAAGGGGAAACAAAATTGGTTTTGTATATGGTCACAGCAGCTAGGTTGTTGATTGCGCAACATTGGAAGAAAGATTTTTTACCGACAATTGGTCAATGGACTCAGAAGGTGGCGGGGTTTGCCGAAATGGCAAAAATTTCAGCTTTCTTAAAAGGTCAGAAGCAGGAGAATTATACACAGGAATGGGTAAAATGGATTGATTACATACAGAATAAATACCAGACTAGGAAGTACTATGTAGCCTTTAGGTAAGAATGTTTAGACTGATAGATGATCAGAGTAAATAATACATGGGATGCTTGGAATTGTTAGAGTGGTGTATAACGGAAGTCAGGGGGGTGGGTTTGAGTGGGAGGTGGGGGAGGGTTAGGGTGGAGGGTGGGGCAATATATATGTATAAATAAACTAGAAGATGGGATTAATGAAATATTGTTATTTTAAGAGAAATTTATATTATGAGTTATATATGTTAAATTAGCTTAGAAGATGGGATTAATGTGCTATTGTTACTTTAAGAGAAACTTATATTGTGTTTGTTGGGAGGAGAGGGGGTACAATATGTGAACGAGTAATTTACTTTAAGACGGGGGGAGGGGAGGGGGTAAAGTAATTGGTATAATATTTGAATGAGAATTTTGGGGGGGGCTGGGGGAGGGGAGGGGGCATAGTATCTGTATGTGATTTATACTGTATGGGGGGGTTAAAAGGGGGAAATTTGTTTGTATAAAACTTTTTCAATAAAAGATAAAAGGATATTTGTACTTGTATGTGTTTAAACGAGGTATGCCTGGAAAAACAGAAGTTTAAGCAAACTAGATTTGTAGAGGACTAAAATCACACTGATCTAGATTTAAACTTTAAAAATCCAAATAAGTTTCCAATGATTGGGATTTAAAGTACCTTAAAGTAATTCTTCAGACATATAGCAGATATGACATGGTGTACTGTAGGATTTGAAGAAACACAGGCTCAGCCGTGGAAGCTCACTGAGTGACTTTGGGACAGTCATTCTTTTTTAACCCAGTCATCTTAAAGAAAATGTATTATCATGTCATGCCCAAGACTTGAATCTCCCATGTCTTTGTACAGCCCATTAGGTCAGTATATGTTCTAGGACACCCTGGTCTTCTTTTACCCCAGAGCCCTAGCACTGAGAATTACATCACAAGCCCACTCCTGATGAATATTATTAAACTGCATTTCTGGAAATAACCAGAGAGTTCCCAAACAACATGGTGCTAATTTTCTACATTTTTGATAAAGAATGAAAGGCAAAAAGAAAGTGCAAAATCAACAGAATTTATTAAGACATGGCATCAAGAATGAAGTTCCACATTTTACTGAATATTATTTCCCTGTCATAGTATCAGAAAGCCTGCCATGAGAAAAAAGGTCCCTGGAGGCATTCATACATTTATCCTTTCAGGCTACACCATACCTGGAGGCGTAATTCCTATGACTTATTTCAAGAAGATATAATGCTTTGGCAATACAAACCACATTGCGATTTTGGAACAGGGATAAACAATTCTTATCAATTCAGTGCCATTCCTTGATTTGCTGTGTGATTGGTTAATATTCAACCATGCTACTCTATGCTGATGCTGCTTCCTGTAAAATGTGGTTCTCTGATATGAGAAAGTAAAACACAGAGAATAAGGAGCAACTGATCTTCCTATCCAAAACACTGGATAGGAAAGGGAAAGTTTGGCCATATAGATATGGTATCTTTTAATCAAGGCTAGATGTTGTGAAAACTTGTTCTTTTGTCAAAGGTGCCTCTAAGCCAAGAGTAACAGTGTAAAATTAAGAAAACCCAATTAGCATATAATGTTTATTCTTGTGTGCAAAAAATCCTGCTCCTAAGGGAACAAGGAAATTAATGTCGGCTATGAACAAGCTCCTGGGGATAGCAAAATAATGTTAATGAATGCAGGATAACAAATAGATCTTATCTTACCCCTTAATGAATGCATGTCAGTCATATTTCATTTCCTACTAATGCTTAAGTGCATTCTTCAGATTCCTGGGGGGAAAAAATCAAATTTCTAGCCCATATAAAGATAAATAGACCAGCATCTATGAATTCAGGAATATTTTTCATCAAGCAATATCTATACCTTATTTTCGGTTAAGTCCTACAATTCTTCCTTCGGATATCCCCAGAGTCTTAAACTGGGGTATTGTATTGACCATCAGAATAGCTTTTGGCACTTTTCTTTTCTTTCAGCGCCTTTGCTTGTTCACTCTTCAACCTTTAGAAAAGGAGCCTACCTGAACTTCCATTCGTTATGCATGCAGAATCAATACACAATGGTAATCTCTGCATTTTGATCCAGCAAATGTGCAGTCAAGTATTCCACCTTTGTTCTGCAGTGCAATGAAATTGGAACCGCTGACCAAGTTGAGATTTAATATTTCTTACCACTTCAATTAATGATAAATGGAGCTAAGACCGAGTCCCAGCCAAGCTCAGTGACAGAGAACATGTTCAGGACAATAAAAGTCCCAGGTATCATTTCCGGCATTTCCAGGTGAATACCATGTTTCCCCGAAAATACGACCTGTCCTGAAACTAACGCCTTGCCATATTTTTTGTGTGGACAAAAATATAAGCCCACCCTTGAAAATAAGACCACTAGACAACCCCTCCTCCGGCCAGGCAGAGCACCGCTCACCGACCTAACGGTATCCCAAAGGCACCAAGCCACGGGAGCCGGGGGGGAAGGCGCTCACATTGTTTGCCACCTTCAGAATACTGCTAGGTTGGGAAGTGGCGTTCTGCCTGGCTGGAGGGGGGAGTTGCCAGGCGGCTGCTCCCTTGCGAACTAGTTCCCGAAGAGCCAGGCACAGCCTCAGGGGCGAAGCAGCCATGAGGTGACCACGCTCATGAGCAGCCACCTGGCAAATCCCCTCTCCAGCCGCGCAGAGCACCATTCACTGACCTAGGGGGTATCCCTAAGGCGCCAAGGCACATGGCGCTCTGCCTGCTCCCCAGCTCCCACGGCTTGGCACATTCGGGATACCCCCTAGGTCAGCGCATGGAGTTCTGCCCGGCTGGAGATGGGGGTTGCGCGAGCGCCTGTTCCGCCCCCGCCGTGCTCCGAGCATAATTTCTTCTCCAGCTTCCAAACTCCAAAACCCAGCTGCTGAGTCTTCCAGCAGCAGCCGCTGTAGGAGTGCGCTCTATGGTTGTGGGCCGGCTGCCGGACAGAGAGTCTTCCAAACAGAGAGTCTTCCAGCAGCCAGCCCACAACCATAGAGCACACTCCTAGAGCAGCCACTGCTGAAAGACTCTCCAGCCGAGTTTTGGAGTTTGGAAGCCGGAGAAAAAGGAGCGCAGCGGGGGCAGAACAGGCACTCGCACAACCCCCCTCTCCAGCCGAGCAGTGCCAAGCTGTGGGAGCTGGGGAGCGGGCAGAGCGCCACGTGCCTTGGCGCCTTAGGAATACCCCTTAGGTCAGTGAATGGTGCTCTGCCTGGCTGGAGAGGGGGTTTGCCCGGTGGCTGCTCATGAATGTGATCACCTCAAGGCTGCTTCACCCCTGAAGCTGTGCCGGGCTCTTCAGGAGCCAGTTCGCAAAGGAGCAGCTGCCCAGTAACTCCAAAACAATAAGCCCTCCCCCTATAATAAGCCCAAGGCCATATTTCGTGGGGCAAAATAAAATAAGACCCTGTCATATTTTCGGGGAAACACAGTAGTAAAATGCCTTTCTGCTTAATACCCTGAAGAAATTCTTGCCATTCTCAAAGCAGACTGCACTCAACTTACTAGACAGACCAATCCTTTGTTTCAGGTTAGGTTTTTCTTCTGTGTTTCCTAAATCAAAAGAGTATTTTACTGAACCATGTAATCATGAATATCATTTGCACAGTTGGAAGGGAGATCTCATTTACTCTGCTTCCAGTGAAACTGCAGAATTAGTCATTCATCATGCTGATGGTTGTGTGTGGCACTCCCCCTAAAATAAAATAAAAATTGAATTTTCAGTTTCCAAAACAAGATCTACTAAAATGGGTGAAAAGCATGTGAAATCAGCACCCTTTAAAATATTTCAATCAGGGAGTTTTGATATTTGTTTGGAGATTGGAGGAAAAGAGGGGAAGAGATGAGTAAAATAAGTCAATATCAGGTAACGAAGAATAGGATTAAGATACTGCAACGTATAGAAATTCAGATACAACAGAGGAAGCAGAATCTCCTCTGTTTCTAAACAGGTGACTGCTCAAATTAAATATGTAAGGGGAAAAAATGAAACCAGAGGTGAATTGAAAAGCTGGCCAGGAAGCCTTTCACCATGAGATATTAACAATGCCATTTTTTTTTGCAGCTTTACACAGTATTTCCAGAGCTTAAGGAAAGTCAGTGGCAAACCCAGCAATGTCATAACATTCTAAATAATACATTTTTTAATGAGAAAGGTTTTCCAGATAATTATCCACAGAGTGATGCTATCATGCTCAAAGAGATTTTGCAAAATGGTAACAACTCAAAGAGGCTTAACTTTGCAGGATTATCAAGGCTCTAGAAACTATCCTTGATAAGCATGGTGTATACCAAAGCACAACAAAACAGGGCAGGGTGGGCAAACTTTTGGTATCCCAGAAACCTCTTGCACATATTTGGGAACACCCACAGTGAATGAGTGGTTAATAAAAAATGAGTGTGGGGGGAGGGGTACCAACTATAAGGATGACTGTAGAATTTGTGAATATTGGATAGGGGGAGTTGTATTTTTTTTTAGCCACACTAATCCTATTTCAGGTTTGACCTATCTGTTTTTCATTTTAGAAACTATGTTTCTTGCGGTGTTGGACTGCAAATTATAACAGCTCACAAAACATGGGTTCAGTTCTACTTGTACTCTTGGTGTTTAGGTTGCCCACTAATGACTTGGGGACATGGGTTGATCTTGTGCATCTAGACTTTCTATCTGCCACCCAAAGAAACAAGTGCAGCAGCACCAGAGTATCATAGGACAAGTGCTGTGACTGCAATCTTCCATCCACCTGCCTAAAAAGATCATTCTATTCCATATAGAAATAACTGTCCCAAAGAGCATTTTTATCATTGGAAAATTACTGTGGGTAGTTTTCAGTTTAATTTGCACAAAATCACATTCTCAGTCAATTCCTGATCAAAGCAGAGACAGCATACACACTACTAGCTATGTATGTATGTATGTATGTATGTATGTATGTATGTATGTATGTATGTGTTAAACATTTGCAAAGATTAAAAATACTTAACTGGCAAAATGGGACAAAAGGCAGGAAAAACTACATTAAGACATGAACAACAACCAAGCTATTTAAATCAAAAGATACTGAATTTTCCAGAGCATCTGATGAAATGGTATGAAATATGGTAATTAGCACAAACAGCCTGAACGGAGGATCCTTTATTTGGTTCCTGCTTTAATTCTTTTATGTACATGATAGTAGCAAATGCAGATAGAAAGTAGGTGATCCTTCCTCTTTTCTGCGCCATAAAGGAAGCCATCTAATGGATGGAAATAATGTAGTCTACCAACAATATGTGCTTCCTTCCTATCATTTTTCCCAGTCTAAGGACATATGCTGTACATATTATACCTTTGGACAGAACATCTTGGAGGCCAATGTTTGGTGATCATAGGAGTCAAAACCATTTCCAATTTATCTTCTCTTTCTTTAGCCATTATTTTAACCTCACCTGACTTCTCTCTTCAGAATTTCAAGAGATAAAGGGCATTTACATTTAAGTAGTTTATTATGTAACAACCCCAGTCTAACCCTTTTAAAACACATATGCAACTGATCTGAACTGTTGAAACCATTTACCCATCTGTTCTGGATATCTAGCTTGCTGGACATGACAACCCAGCCTTCCCTCCCTCCCTCCATTCATTTATCCATTCATCTATTTCTAGGCTGTTTGAGAATGTCCTGAAATATATAGTGTATGGCTGACAACATCACTAATTGAACTGGGATTTGGGAATATTTTTCTCCTTCACATTCTCAATTGCTTGGAATGACAAAATTCAGGGCAAGATGCCATTGGGTTACCAGAGGGACCATCTCACAACCAGGACTGCACATTCACTAAATAACCCTCAAGAACCAGCAAATGATTAACAGTAAAGTTAATGGAGATACAAGAATTGGATTCTATGGGCAGCCAGTAGATAGCAGTAGATCTGCCCTTCTTCTGTGCTTACTGGTCATCCAGATTTATGCAACCCAGATAGTCCTAATTGTAAGTGTTCGTCACCTCAGTCACATCTGCCCAGACTCTTGCTGTTCGTTCTCCTTTCCCACCATTCTGTTCTCTCTTCTCCTTCCACTCTTTCTCTCATGTGGCATTCCGGTATGGAATGTTGTCCAGATTCCCAGGAGGGAGGAAGTGCATTCCAGAGGAGCAAAAGACACATAGTTTAGAGAAGAAGAGAAAAAGAGTTAAGATGACTTTTCATCCGATAGTTCCAGGGTATATGTTTTATGGTGCAAGTAATCTGCTTTAGTTTGAAAAGATTTGTGCCTATAGGTGAGGAACAATAAAGGAAACTGCTTTGAAGAATCTCAATGTATTTTGGGGGTGGGGGGGTTTGGAGCCTGACATATTCTTGCTTCTTGATGAAATTGGTTTTGTGTGTGTGTGTGTGTGTGTGTGTGTGTGTGTGTGTGTAAAGTGAAAATGACCAAGGAATGAATGAACAAAGGCATCAATGAATCTTCAAATGGGCAAACCATGAGCAGGACTACATGCTGCTAGTGGTTGCTCATTTCTATTCTGAATAGAGTTGAATAATTGCCTTTCTATGTACTGTACATAAAATAAGATTTTAAACAGGGGCAGGCAAATTCAGAGACTAGTCTCCTGAGCCCTGCCTGTATTCCAAAGTAGATTAAGGAAAGAGCAGTGCCTGCAGGTATATGAAGCTGAAACTTGTGTGAAAGAAACTCCAACTACCGTAGTTTTCCAGCAGATTGTTAATGGTAGAAGGTGCCCACTGGCTGCAATGGCTGCCACATCTTTCAATGAATGTACTCAGACTGGAGCCTTGCTTGACAGTCTTGTCAAAAAAGCAGTAACCAGCTGTGATCCCACGTGTATCCTTAAAGCACATAGAATCCTAATAGGCTGATATTGAAAGAAACTCAAAGCTTTCCTTTCACAGAATGGCTTATGTTATGATCAGATCAACTGAAACCTGGTGACAAGAGAATGATGGTCAAGGAAGAAATCTTCCCTCCTTGTTGGGCATACCTACCTTTAATGACTACAGCACAAGAGAGAACAAATCAGTTTTGGAGTTGGTTCATTACACTGAATGGTTTTAAAATTACCTACTGGGTTTCTATATATCAAAAGTATAGGATCTTGTTGGGGCAGAGGGTTAATATTATGACCTTTTTAAAAAGGCCAGTTGAATCAATTGCTAGAAAAAAAGATACTGGATGTCTAAACAAGCCCATAACACAGATAACAGCACCTTGAAAGAGAGATAGAAAACTGTATGTGGAGGTTTCAGACAACTATCTATCTATATGCACTCATCATTTTGACGAAGAAATGTTGATGTCGTTTTTATTTTATTTTATTTCAAGTTCTCTAAGCCAGGTGGGAAATGTGCTTGTTTGATGAATAATCTCATAAGACAATTTTAGACACAGACAAGAATCACAAATACTAAATAGTGATCCCAGTATTACCTAAATAGCTTGGATAGTTGTATTACCATTTCATGAATATCACTACTTCTTGATTTGCAGGGTGCTCTTGATGTGAAGAAAATGCTGTTCAACCATTTTTTTACGTTTTCATACATCAAAGTTAAATATTCCCACAAGAGAGCAAAGATAGTATTCCATTCTGGATTCTGCTCGGGTATGCAGTTTGATGGAACCTCTGCAATTGCCAGAAGAAAATTAAAACAATTTTGGCTCAGCTAATAAAAGGTTATGAGTGTTAATATATTTTTGCACACTGTCAGGAACTTTTTGTCTCCAACGTGCTGTGGACAGAACATGCAGAGGTTGTGTAAACAAAACAGATGATGTTATCAAGGTTTTTATTTTAGACATAGAAAAGGCATGTATTCAACTCTTTGTAACAGATAGGTTTACTTTAAGATTTGATAAACAAGTTTGCAGAAAATTCAATATTGCCTGTTTATCTTTGCAAAGGACCCAATCATTGAATCTTCGCCTGTTTTGAAAGTTGAGAAAATGGTTTTTAAGTTGGAAAAAAGGGACTCCTTGAGCAAAAGCTGATCAGTCAAGAGAATAAAAGTAATAGTGTCTTGCCAGTCTGACTTTCTATAACTGCTGAGCACTCAGAGCAAATCACAGAAGGCAATCATCTTGATGGATTTTGGTCCTATTGGCCCTTTGCTTTCACAGAGATTATATGGATGACCATAATAATATATTTTCTTTTTTATCATATCTAGCCACCTGACATTCTAAATCTTGTGAGGGGATGATGGATGGCCATCACCTGAAGGCCAAAGCAATCTTTTAGAAAGCATTCTGCCAAAATATTGCTATATGCAATGTACATCTCTACTCCCAAATGAGGAGACATTTCTCAATAGTTAGCAAGAATAAGGAGACTTTTTTTCCATGCTAAGGGAAAGATTAAAGTGGTAGTAGAGAACATAATGTGGAAGTAAATAAGAGGGGCCATAGCCTGAACATTTGTTTAAGTTTTATCAAATCTATCCAGATGTATACAGGAGAAGGGGGAAAAGTGATTGCAACTATGTCATTGAAACTGTGCTGCTTTCTACATTGATTGAGCAACAACACATTAAAAAATGCAGAGATTTTCATGGTCACAACTGCCATCTTGACTATATTTAACAAATTCTATATTACTTTTAAGAATAAATGTGTGAAAAACTATGCTGGTGTTGCAGTGGTTGTGTGCAGTATTGCAGGCAAACTCTGCCCATAGACTAAAGTCAATCCTGATAGGGCTCAAGGTTCACTCAGCCTTCTAATCTTCCAAGGCTGCAAAATGAGGACCTAGAAGCAATATGTTGGAGGTAATATACCTCCAACATATTAAAGGTAATATGCAAATAATGCTGACATTGTAAACTGCCCAGGGAGTAGTGTAAAGCGCTATGCAGCCCATCTCTGGCCTAGAATTTGCCCATCTCTGGCCTAGAAGTATATAAAAATGAACAGTGTACCCACAAGGAAGGGTTCAAAATGGCATCACCATATATAATCATGGGACTCGTTTTACATCCATCACGAATCATGTAAAAAAAGGAACAGGGCTTTGACTATTTGTACTAGCTACCATCTTGAATTTTTTTTAATCCTTTCTCTCTAAATAAAACCTTGAAAGTGACACTCTGTTGATAACATTTCCAAGTTCATTTGCTTTTAGAGAAAAAATGCAGGTTGGGAACATCTTTGCATTTATGAATACATGCTGAGGAATAAATGAAGTGTTGCCAATATTAAGATTGGAAGAGACAAATAAATAATATCCTTAGAGAGCAGCAGACTTAAGCTAATCTAGACAGAATTGACTAGCACACTGAGAAATTGCCAAGCATTTCTAAAAATATGTGCATTTTAAAAATGTTCACTGACTATTTTCAACCAGTTTAGTCCTTGTGGGAGTACAAGCAAAGATTTTGCAGGATGATATATGTTAGCCTTCCCAGGTAGACAAGACATGAAACAAAGCTAATCCTACTTTATTGTAAGACTACATTAACAGAATTTTGCAAGTTTGAAGATACATTTCTTTTCCCTTTACAGCCCAATAAACTCTGAGCCCCTTTGTCAACTCATTATACAGCTGTGACCTTTGCCCTTTCTAATCTCTACTCCCTAGGCATCATTTCTTCTTCCCTGGTCTCTCAAGGACCTTCTCATTTACCATGATGTCATAAACCTATGAAGAGGACCTAGATAAATAACATATAGAGAAAAACAATGCTCATTTTATATGCACAAACAAGAAGAAAAAAGGTAATAAATTCATACATTGTAATTAAGAAGAATGACAGACAAAGAAAACATCCAAATTAGAAGAAAAGTCATTTTAGACAATAAAGCTAATCAGATGAAACAGGTGAAAAGGCACAAATGCAATATTTACAGCAGAAATCATCTAAGGAGTCATTCTATTGACATTAGCGCTTATGTGGGAGAAAAGGAACCTCTAGCAATTTGGAAGGATAACAGAGTAAATTAAGGCAAATTAATAAGTGTATTCCCCACCAACCTGCCAAGACTAGTGCGTATAACGCCCAGGAAAAAAAGACAATCACTTAAAATAAATGTGCACTAAAAAGAGCAGAGAAACAGCTGGGAAGAGCATACAGTTTGAAAAGAGCATACAGTCAAAAGAAAGATCTCAGCTGACAGGCCAGAAATAAATATTAGTAATAATTAAGCATAACAAGTGGCAAATACATTATATTCAAGTGATTAGCATGCTTCCTATCTTTCTTTAATTTTATTTTAGATATATAACATGTCTTTTAAAAACTGAAAAACAAGAGACCAAATTTCAGGAAGACAGGAATAAGAAGTTATAGATGTTCAAAATCTAAAATGAGTGTAATTATTTTAATTAATTAATTATCTTTTAGATTAATTAATACTCTTCTTTTATCATGTCTTTTAGATTGCATTGCTATGCTTAGAAATTTACTGTATGAAAATAATTTTTGAAACATTTTAAATCTTTTTTTTTCAATCCTTCAGAGGTGCCTGTGTCTTTTTATCCTACCATGACCTGCAACAATCTGTCATGATAAACAAATATCATTAATGGTTTATCCTATTTGAATCTGTTCCAATAAAATGAAGTGTTGAACTTTTATAATGTTTTGGAAAAATATAGTGTGAGGTTTCAGTTGCAACACACTTCACGTATTTGTTTTTCTGAAGTCAAACAGACCATTTATGACCTATTGGTTTCATGCTGTTTCTAGTAACAAACCTGCAATATCTCTGCCTGCTATTTAATTATGGTCACTGAGGACAGGAGTGAAATAGTGTGGGTAATATTGTTTGCAAATAAAAATCCAATAACAACTTTGAATCTCTTTTAATTATATTTGTTTACACAGATGTTAACTTGATTCATTGAGAGTCAGAATGTCTCCTAAACCAAAATTCCTAAAATGATACAGGTCAGATTAAATCTGTAACATATATTAAGAGCTCTTCCTCCTAGAACTGTGAAAGAAAATTATATTTTGATAAATAAGTTTTCCTATCTTTTGCAATAATACACAGAGTTTGGATCTGATTGCCATGAAACTCTAGTGCTTTGCCCTTTCTTCAGCATTTCAAGAAAGAAAACATTTGACACTTCCGGTTGCGGCGGCTGACGGCGACAGGCAAGCCTTGCTCGCCCCGCGCTTCCCCGGTGGGCTCCCCACTCCTTGGGGGGCACAGGACGCCCCGTAGAGGCTCCTGCCGGAGGGGCGGCACCGCGGGGGATCCCCTGGATTGGCGGCGGCCGGTGGGGGCCCCCCGCCTCACTCCAGGCACTGGGGAGCATGATGGGGAGATGCTCCGGCGTCTTCGCTGCGAGGCTGTGCGGAGAATAAGCGAGCAGAAAGACGCGGCTGCGGTGCGGTGAGGCGTAAACTCCCTTCCATTCCCTTTACCAAGCTGGAGAAATTGTCAGCAGTTTAAATTTCTTCCTTTCGGCTTGATTTGGAGAGGCGCGGCTGGAGGGAGGGGGATTTCCCCCCCCCCTCGGACAGGCGGCTTGAAACAATTGCTCTCAGCCCCAGGGGAAGGAGGAGGGGGGAGCCAACCAATGATGCCATGCCCTTACTAAAAGTGAATTTTCGGATTTAACCCCATAACATAATGATGATCTGGTAACTTTGGGAACTTTGAACTTTGAAAACTTTGTTATGCCTCTAAACCCGAAGCTGGCAGGGCAAGATGGCACACTTCCGTTGTCTTTATGGACTGTGAAACTTGACTCCACCTTTAAAACTTTAGGCTTCCGGTCTTTGTCTCCGTGCTACTCAGACAAATCTCTTGTTGATTGCTACCTTCTGAACTCCCTGGAGTGAAAAACTTTGCTCTATTGCCAGGGTGATTAGAAAAATTCTCTTCTGCCTGGACCCTCTGTCTCCTGGACTCTCCTGGCTGTTCTGCCTCTCTGACTGATCATTCTCTACACTGACTGAACTCTTTACTCCATAAACAATGTCTCCTAAAAAACCACCTCCTGGAAAGCCTGGCTTTGCTGCCTCTGCCCCGACATCTGCAACCTCCAGTCCTAGTACACAATCAACGATAACAGCTTTGATGCAACCTAAAACTACAGAGACGAAGTTTCAACAAATGTTCCAGCAACTTTTACAGGGACAAGAGGAAATAAAGAAACAACTAAAGGAGATGAAAGAAGAAATTAAAGAGAACCAGGCCCAAATTAATAAGAACTCACAGAGACTGGATCTTTTGGAGGGTGGGATGGCTGAGATGAGGGAGGGGATGGAAGGGGTGCAGAAGGGAAACAAAGAACTTGATACCCAACAGATGAAAATAGAGTTTGAGAGAATGTCCTTTTACCTTAGATTTCAAAACGTGATGGAGGCAGATGATGAAAATATAAGGGACATCATGACAAGTATTTTGGCTGAATACATCCAGAAAGAGAAACAACAGATGGGGTGGGAAATAGATCTGGTTTATAGAGTGAAGTCAGCCTATGCTAGAACACATAACGTACCCAGGGAGGTACACATTAAATTTCTCAGAAAAAGTACAAGAGATGAAATTCTGAGTGCACAAAGGGGGCAAGCCTTGACATACCAAGATAGGGAAATAACCATTCTGAAACAGATCCCCAAGAAAGTGAGGGGAAAAAGAAAAAGCTATTCGCAATTAGCGAATAAATTATACCAGAAGGGGGTGTGGTTCAGATGGTTGATGCCTGAAGGTATGCTAATATTCTGGGAGGAGACAAGAGTTAGAATTAATACACCCATAGAGGCGCAGGCCTTTATGGAAAAAAACAAAGCACTCCTAGAAAAACCAGATGATCCTACAACAGACATGCAGGACACGGGAGGGGCCGGAGCTCTGTCGGCGGGGGGGGATGGGGCAATACCGAGAAAGCTCAGATCACAAAAATGAGCAAGAAAACTCACCTGACACAAACTGATCAAAATTATTAACTGAATTCATATGCTGACTATATGTTACTACTTAGTAATGAATTTTGTGTAAATGTATACTACGAGTATGGAGGGAGGGGGCACCTGCCGCACATCGCAACTACCAAAATTTGTAACCTTTCCTTTACCTTTTTCCCTGTAAAATGTTAAAAAAAACCAATAAAACTTTGTTTAAAAAAAAGAAAGAAAACATTTGAGAATATTGTTATATATTTTAAAACAAATAGGATGGAGGTGTCTGCATAGTCTGATTTTTCATATATTTGTTTCAACACTATTATCTCAGAAAAAAAGCCAATCTCACTGACCTTTGACATGAAGAAAATTCTCAGCATCTAAAAAACATCTCAGGCCAAATTGACATTTTATGCTTGCCCCATTGCCAGAATGGGTATTCATTATTTCTTGAATGTACAGCAGATGTCTTCAACCCACCAGAAATGCAACCCCTCCCCCCATCTGCCACAAATGTATTGTTTGCTATCTAAATTTACCTTAGTAAAGTAAGCAGTTAATTTACTGTATATCATTCTAGTCTAATGATATCCCTGCTCCTCTGATTGTCTAAAAAATGTTACATAGGGTTTCTATGTTCTCATGTGGTCCATATCTACCCACCCCCGCACCTTTTTAGGTTGATTCAATGAAGACCCATAAAGTCCACTAACCTCTTCTGACCACCATATTCTCCTCACTTCTTCTTTTAATCCTCTGACTCTATTATTCTTTCCTTCTACCTTGTGCCAACTATATTGCAGTGGTTCTCTTTCTTTTTTAAAAAAAGTTTTCCAATAAAATGTTGGAACAAATTTCCAAAATATTGGAACAAATCTCCAAGGTTACAGTGAATGCCACTTTGCTTCTCTGAAGCTGAACCATCAAGATTTTTTCCACACAAGTTCCATGGACCTAAAATGAACTGAACTGAAGGAAGAACATGCTTTTCTTGTTTTAAACAATGCCCTGGGCGTAATGCAGAAAGGATTCGCACTAATGATAAAGCAAAGAACATTGGATGAGGATATGAAGGTGTCCATGTGTGTGGAATCAAAAGAAAGTACTCATATGACAGACCTGTCTATACAGGAACCAGTCAACAAGATTTGGGAAGGGAGGGAAACAAAAAAACACTTATTAGAGTCTAATGTCTATACTCAGGATTGAGAATCAATTCATCTCTGTTGCAAAACTTGATTTTAAAAAAAAACTGGCCAAGGAAGAATTGTGATGGATTGGGAAACAAGCAGTTTAGATTGCCATATAGAACTGCTTTTCTCTCTCTGACACATAAGCTTTTATAATGCAGTAAATACATGAAACTTGCAACTGTAGTTAAGAAAGAGTATAACTCAAAATTGTTTGATAAAGAATTAAATTGTTATATCTACATTACACTTTTCTAGCTGGAGATGAAGGTGGTATATTTATCACTCTCTTTTCCACTTCATCCTTGTAAGAAACACTCAGGGGAAAGGAAAAGAACAGAGAATTAGTTTCCATTTCAAAGGCTGGCCTTGAACCTGAATCTCTCCGGCCTTATTTAAATTTCTTAACTCTTTAAAATATCCTCTTGTGACTTCTGCTGATCTTAAAAATTACATTTTTAAAACCAAATTTGCTTAATAAAATGTTTTGTCTAGTATTGAATTCCAAAAGAAATCCTGATTTCATAAACTGTGCTGAGTATAATGTATTTCAGTTTGAGTTTAACCTGTTCTATGACCCCCAAACATTTGAGGTAGATCTTAGTGTAGTATATAAACTCTGTCAAATCTGGTATATTCAACAAATTACTGTATTTTTCTGAATATAAGACGTACTGGAGTATGAGACGCACCAAGATCTTATATTCCAAAAAATACGGTACCTTTAAGCAAGTCATCTTAATATCATATACGCTCCCAATCAATGTCTCTGGGTGTAGGTTTTTGACATATCAGGAATATTGTCTAAGGGGAATAGAGCCAGTGGATTGTTTTAAGTACCGTGAAAATCAAAGGGGCTTGCATTATTACCCAGTTTTCCGTGATATACCAAATCTCATGGGGAAATGCTCAGTTTCTCAGAGAGGTCTGGCATTGAAAATGGTTTCCAAGGTGGAAGATGAATAAATTCATGAGTTTTGGGGCTCTGATTTGGGAGTGGAACATAATTAGTAATACAATGTACTCCCAAAATATTCTCATACTAAAAATGCATTATGGAAACTTTGGAAGTGGTTTTCCTTTATTTTTATCGTAAGATTTCGCAGAATATCATATTTAGTGCAGTAATCTTACACAAGATACCTATAATCTATATTTATATGTAGTATGTTCTAGTGCTACATTAAATTATATTTTGTTTGATTTCTTGCCAAATAAACGATAATTAATGATAGTTTATTTAAAAAGAATTCTTCCAAGATTTATCTTCCTTCCTTCCTTCCTTCCTTCCTTCCTTCCTTCCTTCCTTCCTTCCTTCCTACCTATCTACCTACTTACCTACCTACCTACCTACCTACCTACCTACCTTCCTATGGCTGCCTAACTTACTCTCAGAGACTCCAGATAAAAAACAAATATAAACTAATAACCCCCATCTCCCTGGTAATAAAAGTCAATCAAATAAGGCACTTGGTGGGCGCCATCCCACTCTGGGTCCCCAGGTCCATTGGCAAAACCAGGTTCTTAAGGCCTTGTGAAAGAATGTTAAAGTGGAGGCCAATCTTATTTCTGCAGGGATGATAGGGCCCTTCTTCTTGATCCCACTTGATGTAAAATATGTTTGCAAATATGGGGAAAGTGGGGCATGCAGGCTTTTGTTTTGAAATGAAATTATACTACTTAATAGCTGATAAAGAGTCTGATCTACCAGTAATATTGAAGGAATAATCAATTCATTTGAGGCAAAAGCAAGATTTTTTAAGATAAGAATTTATAGAACTCTCTTGGGTTCTCAGTGAGAGGTTAGAAATAAAATAAGAGAGATATAATCTTGAATGTGAAAGAACTTTGGAAGAGAACCTGCTGTAAACATATTGACTCATAAAACTTCATTTACAAACAGCAGGAGGTATAGTAGAATTGCATTTATTAATAAATATCTGTATGACGTATAAGAGACTGGAGATTGTCAGGCATATTCAATCTCTATACCAATTTTTGAAATGTGCCTAATCCTAACCCCAGTTTCCTCAATCCTCTAAATTATACTGCTGAAAAGAAGATAATATAGAGATATTATCCCTATATTAGGGATAGTAGATAGAACTTTACTTTTACTTTACTTTATTTCAAACTTTTATACCGCCCCCTCTCCCAAAAGGGACTCGGGGCAGTGTACAGTCAGATTAAAACACATAAATACATGGGAATAAATACAGACATAATTAAATACTAAATACTTAAAGGAGGAGGCTGTAAAAACTGTACTTAAAGTAAAGCAATTAAAACAATGTTTAAAATAACCCCTAAAAATACCCAATTAAAAATATCTGCCAGGAGGTAGGATAAGACTATGAATGGGCCAAGCCGGCTAAACGAAACAGGTGAGTCTTCAGTTTTTGTCGGAAGGAGCGGAAGTCGGTGGTGATTCTAATATCGGGGGGGGAGGTCATTCCAGAGGGTTGGGCCCATCACAGAGAAGGCTCTACTCCTAGGCGCCGCCCGTGGGCATTGCTTAGTGGACGGCACTAGGAGGAGTCCTTCCCTGTGAGAGCGAATTGGTCACAGGGAAGTATGCGGTAGGATGCGATCCCGCAAGTAGCTAGGTCCTGTGCCATAGAGCGCTTTAAAGATGGTAATTAACACCTTAAAACGCACCTGAAAGACCACAGGCAGCCAGTGCAGCTCGCGCAGGAAAGGTGTTACGTGGGAGTACCTGGTACTACTACTACTACTACTACTACTACTACTACTACTAATAATAATAATAATAATAATAATAATAATAATAATAATAATAATAATAATAATAATAATTTGAATTTATTAGCCGCTCCCTTTCCAGGCAGGACTCGGGGCGGCGTACAATGGAGCATATAGAACATAAAACATGTGTACAAACACATAAACATACATATATACAAAGACACACATGCACGGAGGAGGTAACAAATTACAACATTTAGACAGTTAAAAATCACCATTAAAATACCCCAATTGTAAGAAACCCAATGTACAATTAAAATTTAAAATTTAAAAAGACAGTCAGGAGGAGTGAGAAAAATTACGGTTGAGCCAGGCCAGATAATTGAAAGAGGTGGGTCTTCAGCTGTACACGGAAGGAGCGGAGATCGGAAGTAATCCTGATGTCACGGGGGAGGTCATTCCACAGGGCTGGGCCCATCACAGAGAAGGCTCTGCTCCTGGGTGTCGCCCCCCGACACTGTTTGGCGGACGGCACCCGGAGAAGTCCCTCTCTGTGTGAGCGAATTGGTCGTGAGCGATGTGTGGGGCAGGATGCGATCCTGCATGTAACTAGGCCCTGTGCCATGAAGCGCTTTAAAGATCATAATCAAAACCTTGAAACGCACTCGGTAGACCACAGGAAGCCAGTGCAGCTCGCGCAGGAGAGGTGTTACAGGGGAGTATCTAGTCCTCCCCATGATGGCCTGCGCGGCTGCGTTCTGGACCAACTGTAGTCTCCGAGTGCATCTCAAGGGAAGCCCCTTGTAGAGAGCATTGCAGTAGTCCAGGCGAGACGTCACTAGCGCATGGGTGACTGTGCGTAGGGCATCCCGGTCCAATAAGGGGCGCAATTGGCGCATCAGGCGGACCTGATGGAACGCCCCCCTTGCCACGGCTGCCACATGGTCATCCATTGACAGCCGGGCATCTAGGAGGACGCCCAAATTGTGCGCCCGTTCCACAGGGGGCAATTGCTCGCCCCCTATGGCCAGTGAAGATAATATAGTGGAGATAAGATAATATAATGGATTTATAGAAGATAATATAGTGGATTTGTGTATGGAAGAATGCTAAACTTCATTCAAAACTACTGCTCAAAAGCAATTTTTGGGTTCAGGAATTCTTAATAATAGAGGATAAGGCATTTACACTCCTTTTGATGAATCATCAGTTTAGCTAAAAGAAAAAGAGGCAAAATAAAGCCTGCCTTGATAGAGAAAACACAAAATAAGGTTTTCCTTTTGCTTGTACAAATCTGTAATGTACTTTATCAGTGAAACCTGAAAACATCATTACAGCTGGTGAGGTGTAGACAGTTGAGGCACAGACAATTGCATTGAAGGAAGCCATTTCTTGTTAGCAGCTTGATTATCTTGTTGCTTTGTTATTCTTACTTAATCTCTAATGCTGCCCTTTAAAATACAAGCCTGTGTAGCATTATTTTTGTACCTAGATTTTGCATGCTGACCTGGAAAAAATCCAGAAACATGGCTGTTTATATTTGCATGCAACTCATGTACTTCTATTTGTCCTAATTGTGATCAATGGCCAGGATTAAACTCATGAAAATATATAAACACATGTAAAAATATAAAAAACAAATAGAAGTACATAAAATATAATAATTGGGGATGAGTAATTGACACACATTTTAAATGTAGCAACACAGAATCTAACCACAATAGTGCTTTTACACTAGCATGAGAATGAGAAAGTAGAAAATTTATGCAGTAAGAATCTCTATGTCCTGGATATTGTCTCAGACAAAGTGAAATAAGAGAATTCCTTGTGTTTCTGTTGAAATTGCAATCTAGAAGTACATGGACAATGGTTTCAGTCTCCTCTGAACTATAAGAACAAACACATTCAGATAAGAGGAATTTGGAGTATTAGACTAATAAAGTAATGCTATGCTCCAAAGAAATCTTTAAAAAATAATAATAACTTGGACTTCAATTTCTAATTACTGTATGTTGCAAAACAAAGGCAAAAGAAAAATAAAAGAACTATCAATAATTGTAGCAAGATGTCTTAAAAAAACAAGCTGAATGATTCAAATATATCTCTAAATTGAATTCAGTACACCTTTTTTTTTAACGGGAATACACATGGAATGGTAAAAGATATGGAGGCCCACTGAAGCTAAAATGTCTAAGCCCAAAAGCCTAGATTGTATTCTATTAGCATCAGTTAAGATTTGGGTAGCCTTTCCCAACTTGAGATCTTTCCAGAGGTGTAGATCTTTAATTAATAGTTTTAACAGTGTAACAGATTTGAAAAAGTCCTTGGAGCTCTTCCAGTCCAATCCCCTATTCAAGCAGGGGACCTTATACCATTCTGGCAAGTGACTGTCCAATTTTCTTAAAATTCTCAATTATGAAGCACCAACAACTTCCGATTAATTGTTATTGCTGTCAGGAAATTTCTCCTTAATTCTAGGTTATATCTCTCTTTCATAATTTTCCAATTATTATTTCTTGCGTTGTTCTCAGGTGTTTGGAGACCTCTCCTCTCTGTGACATCCCCTCAAATATTGGAAGACTGCTATCAAGCCACTCTTAGATGTTCTCTTCATTAAAGTAGACATATGCAACTCCTGCAACAGTTCGTTGTATGTTTCATCCTCTGGTAGCCTAATCATATTTGCTGTTCTTCTCTGCACTGTTTCTAGACAAGATAATTTGGTATTTCTTGCCTAAGTGTAAACTCTTTTTCCACCACTTAATTACATCAAAGGATAGGGCCCCATGTCCTTCTGGATCTCAAGCCTATCTTCTAAAGGATTAGCTATTCCATTCAGCTTGGTGTCATCTGCAAATTTGACGATTTCCCCTTCTATCCCCTCATCTATATTGTTTATGATGTAAAGATGTAAAAATGTAATGTAAAGATTTAAATATATAATGCCTTGGTAAGATAACATAATACCTTGGTAAGACCATACTTGGAATGTGCATCCAGCTTTGGTTGCTATGATGTAAAACAGATGCTGAGAAATAGTGCAAAGAAGAGCAACAAAGACGATTAGGGCCTGGAGGCTAAAGCATACAAAGAATGGTTGCTGGAATTGGGTATGTCTAGTTTAATGAGAAGAAGGACTAGGGGTGACATGATAGCAGTGTTCTGATATCTTGGGGACCGCCACAAAGAAGAGGAAGTCAAGATATTCTCCAAAGCATCTGAAGGCAGGACAAGAAGCAATGGGTAGAAACTAATCAAGGAAAAAAACAACCTAGAACTAAGGTACAATTTCCTGACAATTAGAACAATTAATTTGTGGAATGACTTGCCTCCAGAAGTTGTAGGTGTTCCAACACTGAAAGTTTTAAAGAAGAGATTGGACAGCCATTTGTCAGAAATGTTACAGGGTTTCTTCTCTGAGCTGGGGGTTGGACAAGAAGACCTCCAAAGTCCCTTCCAACTCCAACATTATTTTATTCTAAGTTGAAAGTACTGGTCTAAGACAGAATTGCATGCTTCCCCTCCATGTAAATGTAGCTGCCAGCTGGCAACCCCATTACTAAAAATTCTGAGAGTTGAAGACTACACAACTACACAACCGAGTAGGGAAAACCAGTCCAGCGTGTGGATGATAACTTTCACCTGTAAATATTTCAGGGTTGATTAATTCCAGATTTAACATTTCATTTGTCTGGAAGTCTACAAAGTTACAAGAAATAGCTATGGAAGTGTCACAGTGGTGGGTTTCAAAAATTTTTAGAACTTATTCTGTAGGTGTGGCCTGTTTTGTGGGAGTTGCTTGGTGATCATGTGACTGGGTGGGAGTAGCTTGGCAGTCATGTGACTGAGTGGGAGTGGCTTGGCAGTTATGTGACTGGGTGGGAGTGGCCAAGTTGATGTCACTGAATTCTTTGCCCCAAAGAATGACCTACAAGAAGAAGATATAAAAAAAAGGAAATTTATTATTTTGTGCACTTACTACTTAAATAAGAATAAAATAAGTACACAAAACAATAAAACAGCTACTTACAGAGGAAATATGGCTGTTCTTGCCGGTCTTCAACATTAGTGACCACCTTACACACACACTTCCAGCCCCTCTGCCTCTTCCCTCTCTCTGGATTCACTCGAAGTTTTAAAAACTCACAGCCTGTGCACACGCACACACTTCCAGCCCAGTGGTGGGTTCCGGATCCTGTTCCAACCAGTATGGTTGGAAAGGGGCTGGCGTTGTCCACATAGATCTGTGCAGCATGTGCGCACATGAGTGTAGCATGCGCAAGCATCTTACCACTTCCACAAGCCTCTGCGATGGTCCAGCTGCTCAGCGAAGCATCGTGCAGGCACTGTATGCGCTGTGCATGTGCGCGGAAGCGTGGAAGCCTTAAAAGACCGGTAAGGAGCTCGGGTGGGCGGGTGGGCCTTCCGGAGCACCATACCTGAAAGTATCTGGTGCTCCTGGCAGGCTCCTGTATGCCTGTACCAGAGCATACCGCCTGCAATCCACCACTGTTCCAGCCCCTCTGCCTCTTCTCTCTTCCTGGATTCACTCACACATTTTTAAAACTCACAGCCTGTGCACACGCACACACTCTTCCGCTCTTTTAAAAATGTCTGAGTGAATCCAGGAAGAGAGAAGAGGCAGAGGGGTTGGAAGTGTGTGTTCCTATAGTATCTTCCAGGCCCTCTGCCTCTTCCCTCTTCCTAGATTCACAGATGTTTTCTAAAACCAACAGCCTATGCATATGCACACACTCTTCTAGCAGCCCCTCTGCCTCTTCCCTCACATGCCCCCCACCCAGCCACCCACCAGTTTTCTTCTTCTGGTTCTTCTTCTGGGAACTTTTTGGTAGCCTGGTGAGGATCGGCGGGGCGAGTGAAAGAGCGAACGAGGGGAGGGAGTGTTTTGGTATGGGGCCTCTTGACCAACGGGTACAGGAAGGCACGCTAAATTTTACCCTCTGGTACGGCCATACCGGTTGAAACCCACACCTGAAGTGTCAGCACTTGCACTGTAGGCCTTCTACAATTTTGGGTGTTTTAACAGCTCTGAGCACAAATTATTTCACTGTTTAGCAAATTTTATTTATAAATGTCTGCCCTGCCTTTACTTGTAAAACAGTCAACTGACAGACAGCATATAATGAAATATAATAATATAATAAATATAATTTCCAGAGATAGGACATGATGGATAGATAAATCTATCATATTTTAAAAGCAGATGAAGAGGTATTATTAAATTACAAGTGGGTAATATCTTCTCTTTCATTAAAAAAATGCATATTGTTATATGGTGTACAATTAGCAGAGAAAATTGTGCAAAGAGCCAAATGTGGGATGGTCAGTGAGTTATCTGTAGAAGCAACAATAACATCACACATTAAAATGTCATTACACAAATGGCATGCATTAAGTAATTACCATGAGTTGTGGGATGCAAATAATTGGCATCATTTGGTAACGACTGGTGTATCATTACACAAATGACATGAATTAAGCAATTTCCATGAGTTGTAGAATCATGGGCATCATTTAGCAATGACAGGTCAATTGTACCTCTTGCTCCATTGCAAAATATATGGTAGACTTTTTTCTTTTCGTTTTACTCTAGAACCCTTTCCTTCTTTCCTCTTTTTCTTCATGCAGCAATCTTTGAAGGGAAGATCACAGGTCAATTTTGCCAGAGTCTGGGCTGATTGCTTGCCAACAGATTTTTGAAATTAAGCAAGAACCTCATAATTTGTCAAAGAGTGGATTTTGCCATCAGGAAAAATCTATCCTTGCATTAAGATATTTCATTTACTTTAAGCCTAAAGCAAAAATTTATCCATGTATTTAACATAATTTAATTTCAGGTACAGGTAGTCCTTGACTTATACCATATTAAAGTCCAAATCTCATTGCTAAGCAAGGCAGTTGTTAAGTGAGTTTTGTCTCATGTTATGACCATTTTTGATATCATTTGTTAAGTGAATTACTGCAGTTCTTAAATGAATCATGCAGTCATTAAGAGAATCTGGCTTCCCTCACTGGCTTTGCTTGTTAGAAGCTGGTTGGGAAGGTTACAAATGGTGATCGCATGATCCCAAGAGTGCAACTGTCATAAATACATACCAGTTGCCAAGCACCCAAAATTTGATCATATGACCATAGAGATGCTACAATGGTCGTAAGTATGGAAGCTGATCATAAGTCACTTTTTTCAGTGCCATTGTAACTTTGAAAGTTATTAAATGAATGTTTCTAAATCAATGACTGCCTGCATATATTATAATGTGTACATTCATTTTTAAACTTCCTTTTAGGGCAGAGGAGCAAAACCTGAGTTCAACATTTCCCGTCTAGTTGCATTGAATTCTAGGAGGTGATGCTCATCTCTGTTTCCTGGCTGAGGGAGCTAGCGCTGTCCAGATGCTCCATGTGGCCAGCATGATTACATGTCAAGGCATATGGAATGCTGTCATCTCCCTAGGGAAAGGGTACCTATTTATTTTCATTGTTAGGATTTTGAACTGCTACCTAGGCAGACAATAGGAGTTCATATCAACAAGTGATATACTACTGGCATGGAGGAAAGATAGATGTGTACCATAGTGGGATAGATTTGTCCTCCCAAAATATTATTTTGGAATTTATTTACTATTATTTTGATCAACTCCAGTGCGGGGATGATAATTATATAAAATTAGCCAATGGACTGACCTGAAATCATGTCAACCATTATTTGTTTTTTTTAGCCCCAATTAGCAATTTAGGGCAAATTCAATAATCTAAGTTAATATTCCAATTTAAAAATTGTACCTCCAGCATCAAGGTAAGGGGCCAGTATACACAATGGAATTTTCTGCTCTATTAATCTTATACTAAGTCCATAATTTTGAGTCAGTTTGGTGTAGTGGTTTAAGGTACTAAGCCAGAAACTGGGAGAGTGTGAGTTCTATTTCAGCCTTAAGCACAAAGCCATGTGGGTGACTTTGGGTCAGTCACTGTTGTGAAGCCCTAGGAAGGAGGCAATGAAAACTCCTTCTCAAATCTTGCCAAGAAAACTGTAAGGACTTGTCCTGGCAGTCTCCAGGAATTAACAATGAATAATGTTAATATTGAACAAAATAAATTAATCAGAAGAATTCAGACTTCTGTTTGACTGGAAAACTCTGTGGCAGGAGTTTTCTCTACGTCCATGGATTTAATTGTAGTGACAGCTTCTTAAAGAGAAACAAATAAACTGAAAGAAGTAACCTAAACCCATAACAGCTGTAATAATCTCTCATTCTTTAAAAAAATGAATCTGTTGATAAGGGACCAGGGTTATTAACTTACAACTTAATGAATTATTTTTTTAAAGAAACCCTCTAATATATAACTTTCATATATATAATGAGTAAAATATACAGTATTAAAAGTGCTTGACTTGTTTGGGTCTAAAAGCCAGTTTATTAGACTTCTCCCATTTCCTAATACTGCTACTCGATAACAGTATAATAAAAGATTTTCACTGGGCACCATACAATTGGTTAAATTTGTATTTAGGCCAAAGATCACTCAGAAGATATATGGATGTCATTTGATATGGGAAATATATAAGCTAGCTCTATGACACAAATAAAGCTCAAAGTCCTCCTCCCAAAGAAATCTCCAAATCCTAGTTTCCTCCAGCATTTGTGTTATCTTCTGGTTCAAATAACTCTCAGCACATGACCAGGCAAAGCCACCTAAATCACCACTGCCCTCCTGAAGCTGATGAAATATAATCAGGGCTATCAATTGCTCTTTGTGAGCTATTATGAGGCCTGGCTTCAGGCCTGTTGCACTGAAAATTGTGCTCATAGAAATGATTAAAAGTTTTTTTTTAAATAGGAAGAGATTTTTGTAATATTGTACAGGCAAATCTTTTCCCAAATTGAAATATAGGAGTTTGTCAAAAACAAGTCAATTTTGTTTAAACCCTTAGGAGAATTACCATATTGTTTTACCCTAGTTATCAATAACTTTGAGCAGTAATGTTGAGGTTCTTGATGGTTATAAGTTTGATTGCTTTAACTCAACTGAGAGCTTTAGCTCAAGTAAAACATGACATAATGAAGAGAGATTTTAACTATATTTTGCAGGCAGAAATTTGAACACTTAATTTTGCAGACAGGGACAATATTTTCTGTCCAAATTATGATAGTCCCACTGTAAGTTGGATGAAGCAATATTGAGCAAGTTGGAGCAATGAACAGCTTTGGTTTTAGGTAGCTTTATTTTCTCCTTATATTCAGTTCAACCATTCATGACTTGTTTATTCGTGTCAAAAGCATCGCAATTAAAATAAGGCATGCTATATAATGTAAAATATAAAATACAAGATTAAAGTATGAACAGGTTAAACAAATTTTGTCCAGAAACTAGCAACATTAATTGCATTCTGTCATGCTGCCATGTTATGTGATGCGACACCCAAAAAATATGGCATATTTTACTTAATCCTCCAAAGAAAGATTGAAGGCAAATGAGGTCTAAGCAGAAGAACATCATGTTTGGACAAAATTCAACAGCACTTTTTCGTGCAGCTATTGATAAAAATAGGATCGCCAACATGATCGCCAACATCTGATGACTGATATGGCAGAAGAAGAAGAGGCTGCTATAAGGTCTCAAGTATATACTTGACCAGGACACAAAGTGTGTGTGTGTGTGTGTGTGTGTGTGTGTGTGTGTGTGTTTGTGTGAGTGGAAAAGGGCAGTGGTTCATTCGTTCAGGTGTCTCTGGATCTTGTTGTATCCTTGTGCAGTCTATTCAATGATTTCCATACTTTCCAGCTTTCGTCAGATCCAAGGAACCACCTCCATCGGTTCCATCCACTGTTGATTTTTTGTTGCTTTCCAGAGGTCCCCTCTGTTTTCAAATTTTTCAATGTCTTCCATCAACCTAAAAATGGTTTTCCTGGGTTTTAATCTCTGATGAACTGATTGTAGGCCATAGAGAAGGTGTTGTTTAGACACAGATGCTTTCAGTCTGTCTCTGTATGCTGCTGCTTCTCTGTGAACTGCAGGTGGGGCAATGCCAGCTAGGTGGTAGATCTTATTTACAGGGGTAGGTTTAAGGCATCTGGTAATAATTATGCTAGCTTCATTCAGAGCAACATGTATTTTCTCAGCATGTGCTGATTTATACCAGACTGGGCAGAAGTATTTGCCTGCTGAGTAGCAAAGAGCCAGAGCTGTTGTTGTAAAGACTTTTGGTTCGGCACCCCAGGTAGAGCTCATTAATTTCCCGAGAATGTTGTTAGGTCCACTGATCTTCAGTTTAATGTTGGTACAGTGCTGTGCATGGTTGGAGTTGGTATAGTGTCCTATTATTGGATCCTTCTAATGTAGATGGAGTATCAGCAACATCTTTAATTAAACTAAACATTGGTGAGCAAATACTGTAATGGCTTTTTATTGGCTTTTGTGCCAATAAAGGCACAAATAATGTCTTGTCCATTGTTTATCTTTTCAAACCTCCCTCTTAGTTTTTATTTTTTCAGAAAGGTAGTTACTGTAGAAAAGCTATCTTTTATGTAAATTCCAACTTACCTGCTAAAGAGCACAAGAAATGGGCTATTTATTTGCACAAATAACTGTAAATAAAATATTGCACAGAAGAAAAGTGGTTTCATTTCTCTTGTGCTCTTAGTCTCAATAGTTAGATATCTGACTTTAAAAAAAAAAGAACGTTTGAAACTTAATTTTTAAAAAAGTTAACATACTCTTTATTCCCAATGTTTATATGTAGTGATGCCGGACATGGCAAATGAGGAGGAAGCAAATATAAGTCAAGCTTGGCTCTCACCAGTTTAATTGTGGCAGAGTGTTACTTATTTTACTAGCACAGGCTATATGAGATTACCAGCTGAGATGCTGAGGTAATACATTCAACAAGCTCTAGCAGGTGGTTGGGGTGTTTGCAAGGCTTTCACACTTGAATTGGAAATCCATTTTGTGGCTGAGGTCATACAGCTCGCTAAGTCAGAAATATGATTTAAATAAACCATTACATGGTTTATACTGAGTCGCTCACTTATACAGTTTAGTGGATTCTAAGGCACTGGATTTTGTGATATATATTTACTATCTTGGGATTCCTTGAATCTGTATTGAATTATCATTTTTGGCCTGTCCTTGAGAAAGAAAAGGCTCAAGATTAAATGAGGTCTATAGTTCAAAAATTATCATTCATCACTGCTAGTGAAAAATCTTTAAAGCTTTCTCCTTCTCCGATACAAATTAACATCTTTTCTAAAACCATCTTTGTCCTAGGAGAAGAAGGATGGAGGACATCTCTTATTTGTTCAGTTGTTTAAAGATATATGTAAAGAAAATAAGTAGGACTTCCTGATGCAGGAACAGCTGCAACTGGCACACAGGGTGTTCATGAACAAAACAGAATACAGAGTTGGAAGGGAACTTGAAGGTCTTCTAGTCCAATCCCCTGCTCATGCAGGAGACCCTATATCATTTCAAACAAATGGTTGTCTAATCTCTCATTTAAAACTTACAGGGTTGGAGCATTTACAACTTCTGGAGGCAAGTCGTTCCACTGGATAATTGTTCTAACTGTCAGGAAATTTCTCCTTAGTTCTAGGTTGCTTCTCTCCTCCATGTAAATGTGGGAAAAACATTCTGGCCACAGATGCCATTTTCTCCTTGAGCTGAAGCTGGGAGACCTACAAATTGTTGACAGGTGGGGAAGCAGAACTGCATTCAAGGCCAAAAATGGTGCTACTCTGGAATTATGTTTTATATGTTTTATTGTACGCCGCCCCGAGTCCTGTCTGGAGAGGGAGCGGCTAATAAATCCAAATTTATTATTATTATTATTATTTGGCTCACAATCCTAAATCAGAGTAGAAAGAGATTCGGTTTCATTCTATTCCAGGACTGTCATGTCGTTATGGCAGCATCACATGATGTATTGGGACTCCCCCCCCCCCTTTGTTAAATTGGACATGGGCATAGCCAATACATGATGAATCTGACCCGAGGGTTGGAAGTGTGACAGCTCTTCTCTATTCCTCCTCATGCAGGCATTGACAACTCCAGATGTCATATTAGCACTTTTATTACATTGCCTCTTTGGCAAAAGACTAAGATACATAGCTTGGCATCATCAGGATACTATTGGTACCTGAAACAGATAGTCTTTTCCAACTGTTCTACGTAGATGTTAAAAACAAGTGAGAAGAATGGAGAGCATTGGACATTCCACAGAATGGCAGTCTCTGCTCAGATATTTAATCCCTTACATTGATACAACCGATCCCCTTAGAAAAAAACCACCACCAAAGAACACTGTCTCACTCAGAGCTGGTCCAAAAGTATGCCATGGTTTGTTTTATTATCATCTCTGAGGGAGACCTGGACCTCTCCTGTTACGTGGTCTACCTGGACTTTGATTATTTGACTCTCCCCTTTCTGCTATGCCTCGATGTCTTGGAATGGTGAAGGAGAATTAACTCTTCACTTTTGGATTTGCCTGCCTCCTTGGACCGGCACAGCTGCGCAATCCGCCAATGCCATTTTCTTTGTAAAAGACTTATATACATCTCTGAACTTAGACAAATGGGGCCTACGAAATCACCAATGGGCAAGTCATTTTCGGCTCCTCCGTCTGCCACCTCCAGTCCAAGCATGCAGCAAACGAAAATTACCTCATTGTTACAACAAGAAGGGTCTGGAGAGAGCCCGAAAGAGCTATCTGTTACCCAAATGTTTCAAGAAATTATGAGGGGTCAAAATGAGTTGAAAAAAGAGGTGACAGATCTTAAAGATGAACTCAGAGGTGTTCAACATCATATTTCAGAAAACAAACAGAGAATTATGGTATTGGAGGAGGGGATGGCTGGGCTAGGGGAGGAGGTTAAAGCAGTCCGGAAGGGAAATGTAGAAATGGAAAACTTCATGGCAAAAATAGAATTTGAAAGAATGTCCTTTTTTCTCAGATTCCAGAACCTACCAGAGACAGAAAATGAAGATCTTAAGGATATTATGAGTACAATTTTAGCAGAATATATTAAGAGAGACAAAGAACAGTTGTGGTGGGATATGGACCTGGTTTATAGGATTAATTCAGCGTATGCTAGAAGTCATAATGTTCCAAGGGAGGTACATGTTAAATTTCTCAGGAGGACCACAAGAGATGAGGTGCTTGGGGCCCAAAGGGAGGGACCACTGAAATATAAAGATGAAGAAATCACCATTCTTAAGCAGATTCCGAAAAAGATAAGAGAAAGAAGGAGGAAGTATTCCTCCTTATCAAAGAAATTATACAATAAAGAAGTTTGGTTTAGATGGTTATTGCCAGAGGGAATGTTGATCTTTTGGGAGGGAAATAGGATTAGAATTAATACAGTGCAGGAGGCTGAAGCCATCATTAAAAAACATTTCTCTCTCCTAGAGGACGAACACAGGGAAGGTAGTGAAAAGGGTAGCAAGGTACAAGATATGAAGGAGGGGGGGCTGTGGCTCCACCTGGGGACAGGGAGGAAAGATCAATATCAAAAAGGCTCAGGTCACAAAAATAAAAGTATTTGAAATATTTGTAATTGTTAATATACTAGAAAGTGACAAAGGAAAAATGATTGAACACATGGTTGATACAATGTAGAATAAGATTCTGTTTTTTGCTTATCTTTTATATCTTGTTTTTAATATTGTAAAAATTGTGAGATTTGGAGGGATTTCTACCACTAGCGTGGGAGCTGCCAAAATTTTCTATCCACCCCTTTACCTTTTCCCATAAATGTTTAAAAACCAATAAAATTCTTTAAAAACAAAACAAAAGTATGCCATGGTTGATGCAAAAGCCACTGAGAAGCTAAGGATGACAAGAAAGGTTGCACTTTCCTGACACTGTCATTCAAAAAGTCATCAACAAATAAAACCAATAGAGTTTCCACGCAAAAACCACACAATAACTCCACACAATCTGCTTCTTCTGGAATCCTTTGAATTTGCTCCCCATCTGTGACCATTTGAACTGCCTACTTAAGGTTTTGAAAGATACAAACTTTGAATAGATTTTTGTTACATACTGTGAGATACTAGAATTCTGTCAAGGGGAATATAAAATAAAATTATGGCAGAAGGACATAGCTGACAATGGTTTCCCTATTTATCACTTTTATCAGAAAGATTAAAAGTAAACAAAAGAACTTGTGATATTGAATACTATAAGACTGACAATATTCTAAATTGTGTACAAATGATCAACATATAGCTAAAATGTATAATTTTTATTGAAATTTGAAATAGAACAAGTAAAAAAATGTATGGTAAACTGAGCTCAAGTTTTTGATTACAATATATATGAATAAGAGAATCACAATGTAACTAAAGTAAGTGATAAAGATATAATTTTGTTTATAAGTACTATAAAGAAGATCAGAAGCTACTTCTTTATATATTTTTTCTTTCCTTTCTTTTTGCACTTTAGCTTTCTATTTTAACTTTCTTTCCCCCTTCTTTCTCTATTTTAGCTTGTATTAATTTTTAATCTTATATTTAATACTTTTAATATTATATTATTTTAAAAACTTTTCAATAAAATTATATTTCAAAAAATGATGTTGTACCATATCTATTTTCACTTATATCCTCACCAAAAATGGAGAGTTAGAAACTGGTCTAAAGTTGTTCAAATTTGGAACAACTTATGGCCTTTTGAGCAGGATTCTTTCAGATCCAATGGAAACACCCCTTTACCAAAAGAAACATTGACTATTGGTCAGATCTAATCTTCTGCCTTGTTTGGAAATCCTAAGCTAGCCACAAGTTGCCAAGATGTAGCTGAGGAGTATATTCCTTCATCGATATTTCATCAGCCAAGTAATAAAAACAGCAAAATGTTTATTTCATTTACTATATGATCCCTGGGTAGGTTCAAATGTGAGCATGTAAACAAGGACCATTTGAAATGATTTTTTTTATAATAGCCCTTTAAGCATCTCTTGGCTGCTGCTTCGCCTTCCTAAATACTTCAGAGAATGAAAAAAAAACACTATACAGATTCTGAAATAGGGGAGATGCTGTTGCTGTGCCAATCGCTCCAAAGCCACGGTTGCCCTCCTGTTTCAGCAGGAGGCCATGGTCTCACATGAACTGACCATGAATCCTTGAAAATCTCCCTGAATTCTCTCTGAAAGCCCATGAGATCCAGTAGGCACTTAGGACAGAATAATCTAATTCTAGTAGATTATTCCTTGTTAAAGAGGTGTATGGAACTCCACAGCTATGAAAATATGATCTGTCCATAGCCAGGCTAAGATCAATGCACCCTGCTGTTAAATTACATTGTATCCTCCCTAAAGGTTGCTAGATCCAATATGTGATTCTCACCTCACCAGCCAAAGTGTGTGGAGGTGCTCAATAATTTAAGTAGGTCTATTGTTGTCAGAGTGGCCATGAATTCTTGGGCAACTCCAAACCTCTCATTAAGGAAAGGCATATTGAGTTCCCAAACCTATGAGACTGAAAAATTTCACTCCTATCCCTTGCACATTGGCAACCTGACAGGATGCTAATGTGCAGCATGGAGAGCAATACATAAGCTACAAAAACAAAGTCTCTGCAGAGTAGGGCCTATAGATACTGGTAGAAACTCATGGATAGTTGCTGTATCACACCATCACAGTCCTCTTGGTATCCTTTGGCTAGGCTGACTTTTCAAAAATGGCAGACCTCTGCATCATGTTTCAGTGATGCAGGCCAGTTCTCCACTCCAATCCATAATTAAATTAAGTCATGGATGAAAACAATTTCATTACAGACATATTTTCCATTGAATAGCAACTGGTTAAGAAATACAAACATACTTGAAGAAATGTACATAATAAAATATGCATGAAACATAAAACAAATGTTTGTTCAGACTTTTGTTAAAATTGCAAATATATTATACTCTGACATTTTTGAGTCATTGTAGAATACTGCTCGGAAGTCTATAATAAACAATAGTTCTTATGATGATAGAACAACAATGTGATGCTCCAACCCCATTTTGATGAAAATTACATCACATAAATTTGCCAGCAACTAGACTTTTGGTGGGGCAATTTTTGGGTGGGAACAAGATGTTAGGCAATAAGATTTAACATATTTATTTTCTGTAAAAGAACTTCCTTCCTTCCCAAAAACTGAAAATCAAAGTATAATCTTCAGTTTTCTCCTCTTGGGATGACTTTCTATGATTGGTCATGCCCCATTGCCCTTGGAAGCCATAAAAATGCTCACTTCTAATAGAGATTTTGATATAACTTGATTTACTATATAAATGGTCCCAGCATAGCTCCTATTTTGCAGAACATTAATTTAGCCATGATTAAATTAATATACCTAAATGGCCTATTAACATACATTTTTCTACACAAGATTCACAACTTCAGCCCTGAAAATAGTGTGTATTAATTATCTATTTCATAAGCCTAACTATTCAGGACCAATAAATTCAGTATTTTCAGATATTGAGGGAGTATTACTCCAAGGGCTCCAATCACAATTGGTATAACACCGTTGTCTCAGTGTTCAACTTCAATCTCTAAATCCTGGTGTGTCAGAGGGTTTTTTGGATTGCTTTTCTTGAATATTAGCATCCCTCAATATAGCAATATCTGTGAACAGACTTGCTTCTTTTCAATTACTATTATATCAGGCATGTTATGGTGCCCGTCTCTCTGGATTTAAGGTCCCATAAAATCTTAACTCACTCATTTTCAAAACTTTCTCAACTTTCTCAGTGGTTCTTAACAGAACAGATAACAGAAAACAGAGTTGGAAGAGACCTTGGAGGTCTTCTAGTCCAACCACCTGCTCAAACAGGAGAGTTTATACTATTTCAGACAAATCATTGTCCAATCTCTTCTTTAAAATCCCGTGAGAGGTGGGGCTGATGTCATGATGATAGGCCGTGCGATCTTGAAGCTCCAAGATCGCCATCGATAGTTCTGCTGCTGGATGGTTCTTTTGGACCTAAACTGTCCCATAGAGATGGTGATAGAGAAGGGCACATCCTGCTGATCCTAAGGACATCGCAAAGTCCCTGGTAGATCCAGGAGAAGCCCTTTTTCTGGCGACTGAGAAGCAGCCATTAAAGCTGCTGAAAGTTGGGACAGCTCTAGAATAGAAGGAAAGCTGGAGGGAAAGTGTGTCAAATTGGTGAGATAATTGTTATTATTAGATGAGAAAACACCCTAAAAGATCAAAAGTAAAGTTAAAATTGAAGACAGAAGAGGTCAAGCGGCGAGATTAAACCTGAGTCAAACTTAGTGTGTTATTTTTCTTTAATCCTTTTATTGCTGGAATTTTTACAAACGCTTCTTATTTTTTAAACTGGACTAGTTTTTTTCTCTTATTTTTCTTTTTTTAATACTTATTGTTTAAGACTTACTTTCTTTTTCTTTTTTCAACGCTCTATTGTGTTTTCTTTTAAATTTTTTTCTTTAAGTTTGTAATATAAAGAAGGAAGTAAAAGTAGAGGAAAAGAAGTAACACTCCACTTAGAGGCTTGGAAACATTGTTTTTCTTTTCTTTCTTTGAGCATTTGATAATCTTGTGCAAAGTAAGAGCTGGTGTTACATTTCAAGGAGTCTGAGCTTGTTTGTTGAAAATGGTAGCAGGATGAGCATGGATTGTTTTTTTTTGTTTTGTTTTTTTTATTGAAAAGTTTTACACAAAACAAATTTTTTTAAAAAACATTTTCTCCCTCCCCTCCCCCTCCCCCCACCCACCCACCCCCGTTTCCCCACCCTAACCCTCCCTAACCCAACCCCTGACTTCCCAGATAGAGACAGAAGCACAGTTACCAGCAAATCTGAAAAACAAATATCCCAATAATAATATGCATATATCAGAATAAGAACAGGATAATACAAAAAAGACAAAAAAGGAAAAAAAACCATCATAACCTCCTTTCCAAAACCATTACTACATATTTATGAAACATTTCTCAACCAAATCCCATAGACACTTCCTTTGAACCGTACCTTAGTTTTACAAAATCAATCCAGGGATACCAATCTATAATATACTTATCGTAAGAGTGATCTTTTAGATATACAGAAATTTTATCCATTTCGGCAAGATTTGCTACCTTAAGTATCCATTCTTCTATAGAGCATAATTCTGCTTTCTTCCAATATTGTGCTACCAGCAGTCTAGCTGCTGTAATCATATACAATATTAATTTAGTTTCAGCAACAGTGCAGTCAGGTACTATGCCCAATAGAAAAAATTGGGGAGCAAATTTTAATATGCGTCTCCTGAAGGCAAATTACATCATTTTTATGCTGTTTCAAATAATAGAAAACCTTTCTTCTTTTTTGTGAGGAATTGAGTCCATTAACATTCCAGGTCAGCAGCCTGACCATCGTCAAGCTTAGTTTGAAACTTCTGAAGCATAGCCTTCATATCAGTAGGAAATCTCTTAGGCCTTGCTCCTCCCACGGCTTCAGATTGTGTAGGTACATCAACAGAGATACTCGAAGTTTGCTGTATAGTCTTCTCCATTTTCTTTGCTGTTGCTCTAGTAATTCTCTGTTCTTTAAATTCCAATCCCAAGCCTACTGCTTCTTCCAGTCTCTCCACAAGCTGCTTATCAACTGACGCAAGTGCCGAGGCTGCTATCTCTATTGGCTCCTGCTGAACAGGCTGGGTCTTTTCCGATTCCAATCCTGGCTCGCCAGCATTCAGAACCTTGGAATAAAAATCTCTGGCCTTCTGAGTAGAATCCAATCGATATCTTTTCCCAGAGTAAATCAAAGTAACGCCAATTGGCACCTCCCATCTAAATTGCAGGTTACGTTTCTTCAGCTCATCCGTCAAAAATTTAAACTCTTTGCTCAGCCTAAGCATTTTCAATGGTATTTCTTTCAAAACTTTCACCTCCTGATCTCGCACAGTACATCTCTGATGATATGCAGCCTGTACAATCTCATTACGCAGGTATCTCCTTTCCAGATGAACCACCACATCTCTTGGCAAGTTTCGCTGTCTTGCATACCAGGAGTTAACTCTGTAGGCTTTCTCAATCTGTTGGAGAATCTCTTTTGGATCCACTTGTAGAAGGGGGGCAAAAGCCTCCGCGCAAATCACCCTCAAATCTTCTCCTTTCCCGCTGTCTTTATCCTCTGGCAAACCCCTTACCCGCAAAACAGCCTCTAACTGCTTGTACTGGAATAACAACTGCTCACACTCAATTCTATCCGCCCTCTCTTCCAACTTGTCTGCCCGGTATTCCAATTTTCCAACATCCTTCTGAGTCTCTTTAACCGCATCATCCAGGAATTCCAAATTTACAGCCAGTCCAGAAAGGGCAGAAACAACATCATTTCTAATATCTTGATTAGCCCGAGCTGCCTGATCCCTCATCTCTTCCATAGTTTGGTTCATTTGATCCATTTGGTCCTGTTGACTTCTCATTTGTTGTTTCAAATCCAACATATTTTTCTCCATATCACCAAACTTAATAATGTTCAAAGTATCCAATATTTCTTTATTGGTAATTGCTGCAGGTGGTGGATTTTGGGATTGAGATTGAAGTTGTGCCAACAAGGACAGCTGAGATTGTTGTAAAGGAGGTGCCCTTGGGCTTGGTACCTCTCTGTGCAGCCATAACTTGCCAAGGCGCCAAGCAAGTCAAAAAAAAAACAAAAAAAAAACAAACAAAAGGAAAATCCTCTTTTCTTTTTTTCCCCCTCTTTTTCAATTCCAACCACCAGATGGCACTGTTGTATAAGGTTTCAGTAAGAGTCAATTAAGGAGAACAAGCAGAGAAAGAAAAGTAGCCATTTTAAAAGGAAAAAGTTCTCCGTTTTTTTCCCCCCCCCAAAGTGAAAGTCTTTGTTATAAAGCTGTAGAATAATAAGAGAAAGCAGGAAAAAAAAACCCAAAAATACTTGCAGCCACCGCTTCAGTCTCAGTCTGACCGTTACAATTCAGCACCAATCAACAATGTAAACGGAGACGTGCCTTCCAGAGCTTGCCCTGCAAAGCAGGGGGATCCAGCTGTTGGAGCTTCCTCTCGGGCCACCTGGGGAGCACCGCTTCTACCTCCAGGAATTCCTTCCTGGAGGGTCCAAACGGGCTCAACCCAGCCCGAAAAAGCTCTCCTCCGCCTCTTTGCCCGAGGCAGAGGATTTTCGCCCCTGGGAATCGCCGATGTCCGCGATTCCCGGTGAAACAATCAGCTGTAGATCGGACGCTCTAAAGGGAGCATCCATTGCCCTGGTGGCATCCGCCGGAAGTCCAGCATGGATTGTTTATACAGGGGCTCCTCTGGGGTATTATCAGTAGTTGGACTGGAGTGAAAAGAAAGCTTGGAGTTGAAATAAAGAAGATTGCAGTGAACTTAGAAAGAAAACTGTTAACTTTGTTTGATACTTAACAAAAAAGCCTTGGATTCTATATAGTGGCAGTGTTTACTATCTGGAGGAAAAGATCAATACAGATGATGTGGCAGCAGGAAAAAGAAAAGGAAGTGACATCGCAGATGATTATGCAAAAAATTCAAAAAATACAAGTAAGAACAAAGATCATTGAAAAGAGAACAGAGAATATTGAACAAAAACAGGAAAAACAGATGAAAAATTGAAAATATCCACCAAACGATGATGAAATATGAGGACAGATTTCAAAAAAAATTGAAGAAAAAGATGAACAGAGAAGAAAATTGGAGATATTGACAGCAGATTGAGTGTTGTTGAAAAAGACAAGAGTGGAATATTGGAATGGGAGATCGACATATCAAAATTTTACTTCAGATTCCAGAATATAGAAGAAGAAAAGGGAGAAAATTTGGCAGAAGTAATGATAGAAATTCTGGCAGAAGCATTGGTGATAACCAAAGGGAAGATGATGGAAGGAACAGAGAAGGGGTTTTGAGTCTTTACAAGCTATGCAGTGAAAAACAAGTTGCCAAGAGAAGTCCATATAAGATCTACCAAGAAAGCAATTAGAACACAAATACTACAAATGGCAAGACATAAAAGATTGTATTACTATTGGATGGATGATGTAATGAAATGCTATAATAAAAATTAATTTAAATTAATTTAAATTTAGAATTTTACACATAAAATGAAATAATAAAAGTTATAGTCAAATAAATGATTAACAATGATAATAATGTATACATATATACTAGAATGATAATATGAGATTTTATATAAATTGTAAGTGAGGACTATGGAGACGTCGCACAAAAGTTTTGTAACAAAAGAAAAACAATTTTATACAGAATATAATATAAAGGTGTACTACTACTGGATGATTTTAAGATGATGTAATGAAATGCCATAATATAAATTTATTCCAAGTTTAGAATATCTCACATAAAAGGAAGTAATAATAGTTATCATCAAATAAATGTTTAACAATGATAATAATTGTATACATATATCAGATTGATAATATGAGATTCTATATAAATTGTAAGTGAAGACTATGGTGAGGAAGCACAAAAGTTTTGTAACCAATCGACACACTGTATGTAACTGGAAGATGGTTTTATGTTTTATGTTTGCCTGTGTTTGTTTGTTTAAAAAAAAAACCCAGTGACAAAGAGCAACTTTTGGAGGCAAGCTGATCCACTAATGAATTGTTCTGTCAGGCAATTTCTCCTTATTTCTAGGTTGACTCTCTCCTTGATTAGTTTTCATCTATTGTTCTGCCTTCAGAATTTTTGAAGAACAAGTTGGCCTCTTTGTGACAGATATTGGAAGATTGTTATCATGCCCTCCCCCAGTACTTCTCATTAAACTAGATCCAATTCCTGCAATCATTTTTCATATGTTTTAGTCCCAAGTCCCTTAATCATTTTTCTTGCTCTTCTCAGCACTCTTTCTAGAATCTTAAATCTTTTTTATATCATGGCAACCAAACTGGATGTAATATTCCCAGTGTGTTCTTATCAGGGCATCATAAAGTGGTACTAATAATTCATGTGATCTTGATTTCTATCACTCTGTTAATGCAGCCTAGCCTCTTCCCTCATTTAACTCCAAACCTCTGGCAGTTTCCATTGAATAATTTTGACAACTCGTTCATGACACTGCTTATAGTCAGCTTGTGAATATTTGTTGTAGCCACTGATCAAATGGTCAATTGTCTCATACTTTTCACTACAAAGGCGACATTTACTGTTCTTTGTTACGTGATGAATTTTTACTTTCATGCAATTAGTCAGCAAAATTTATTCTTGAGTCACTAATATAAAGCCTCCAGTCTCTCTCTTTAACCCTCCTGATTTTAACCATGTGGGTTTTTGTCAGCTTTTCCTTTCATATCCTTCAATTATTTATGCACTGTTTTTTCCTACCAATTAACAAATCAGTTTTCGATTAGTTTTCAATTACAATTTTCTAATCCCTGCTCTTCCCCTTGTGATAATTAAACAGAGCATGGCTGCCTCAGGGGTAAGAGAGATCCTGGCAGGCCTACCACATGCCCAGGCCTGTTCTGCAGCACTTCCTTAGCTCCCACGTGGCTTGTTCCTGCCCCGATAGGTATCCACAAGTCTTGGGCCTGCTTCCCATTTCACTAAGTCCCATACCTTCCTCTCCAACCACCATGATGGAGAGCTATCTTTTTGGTAGAGCAGCCACTCTGCTTCCTAGGTGTCTCAAATCACATTCATGACCAATCTGCACTTTGGCCTCTCTATAAAGAAAGGAGGCCATATGCCACCATTCTGGAAGTAGATACCATTTTGGAGCAGCTACAATTTTCTGCCCCTGCATCAGTCATAACTTCAGGTAGAGATTGTAACTCCCTTCATTTGATGTCATCGTAATTTCAAACAATTAATTAATTAATTAATTAATTAGTAAAAACATTGAAAGAGAAAAAATATATATAAGTACAGCAATTTAATTTTGAAAGATGGTGGAAAAGTTGCTGAATGAATTATCGTAAGTCGAAGTCTACCTGTATTACTATTGATAAGTTCAGAGAATTTTTCAGAGGCAATGTAGAATACAGACAAGGCATCAATTTGAGACTAAATGACTCCTTTTTTGCATTCAGTAACATGCATTGAGTCACATTAAGCCTTTTCTTTAGCGAAAACTGCACTAACTGAAGCAATATAATTACCGTTGTGATTATATCAAAAGTTGCAGACATTTAGATATTGGATTATCTTATTCCACATCATCATTAATTTTTGAGGCAGTCGGTACAAAGTGGAACTGAACTTGGTTAAGCCAGTTCGCAAAATAAGAAGGAATAATGATTTTTAGAAATCACACTCAGCAACTTCTGTAAAGAACGTGTCATCAATGTGCCAAATATATTTCAGACAAATTCTTTTAGACACATGGTTGGGATGTTTAGAAAATGAAAATAAAAGTTTTCTAAAGTGGAACTATTCCACATGGACTTTGTTGACAATGCACCAGGAGTTTATTCACCTAGAGTTAAAATGTGACAGGACTTATTTAATACCTCATAAATCAAGAACCATTATTTATTAAGAGCTCCGTGCTGATGGAAATATTGAAAACATAATTGATTTCCAATTGTTATTATATTTGTACTGATCCTTTGAATGGTATATATTTGTCTGCTTTACATACACATTAAACTCCTATCCTTTAGGATTCCTTGTTTATTAAAAATGAGTTCAATTCTCTGAACAATTGAACTGAATAACTGAAGAGCAAAGCTTAAGGATGTTCTTCAAAGTAATAAAGTATAACTCATATCATTTCATTTCTCTGTCTTCGTTATTAGATTTTAAAAATAACATGAACTCATGAGTCAATTTGCATTTAAGGCAGGTTGCATTGCAATGCTAAAATATGAATGTATTATAGATTTTTGGGGGTATTTGGTTAAATTTGAATTTTAAATTAAAAATACTAAATGCTTTTTTCCTTATAGGCATGCACATGCACATCTGCATATTCTTGATATTAATGTATAGATTCCTATAGCTCCAAGAATAATTTGTATTTTCTGAAGATATATATTTACTGTCAATTACTGTGAAATAATTGAAGTAGAAAACTGTGAGCTATTATAAAAGCAAACCCCAATTTAGCTTTTGGAATGCTTTTATTGGGACACTGTTAGCTCATTTGTCAAAACTTTAAAAAGCATTTAATTCTTTAGTTATAGAATCATTTCTAATTAGAATTTTAAAAATGCTTGACATAGGCATGGATGAATAACACGGTTAAAATCCACTTTAATTTCTCCCCCTTTTTTCCCTTTTTTAAAAGCCAACTTTCTCTTCCCCTTTGAAGGCATTAGGGTAACTGTGGTTTTCAAAAACATGATTTCTAACCTATTTTGTAGCTTTTAACTTTTATTATTTCTTTAAGAAAAAAATAAAACTTTTTCACAAATTACCTTTCATTTTTTTAACCCAAAGGTTTAAATGTGACTCTGCAGTTGTTAAAATGAATTGAAATTACATCAAGAAACCATTCAAACTGGGAGAAAGAGCACTTTTTAAAGACAGAGAAGTAGAAGAACATATGAATAACAACTGATGAAGGGAAGCTGAACATTCTTTGAGCGTTTGCTGTTTAAAAGTCCCTTGCAGCATATGTATATGAACTATAAATGGCATAGCTATTGAAACCCTTTAAGCCAGAATAACATATTGATTTAGAAATTATAATTGCTTGATGTCACTGAATCTTATGCAGTAAAACTTCCAGCTGGGTTTTGCCAGATGTGACCTACATTGTTTGTCGTGAATGCCATTAAATATTTGACCTTAATTGTAATATCTTATGTATATAAATAAAAGTTTCCCACCAGGGTTACCATACTCACACATCTTTATTTTATTGAGTTTACAGATATAGAAAATATCTGATTGGCTGTGGGATCTTTGCAAACTGCCATTAAAGATAGTCCTCAACTTTCAGCCACTGGGATCATAATTTCTGATGCTAAACAAAGTGGTTGTTAAGTAAGTGATGCTTGATTTTATGACCTTCCTTGCCATGGTTAGGTGAATACTGTAGCTGTTAAGTGAATCATGAGGGCAATAAGGGAAGCTGGTTCTCCCATTGACATGCCCTTTGGAAGTTGGCTGGGAAGGTTGCAAATGGCGCTCACTTGATCCAAGATGCTGCAACCATCATAAATATATGCCAGCACATATTAGAAATCTGAAATACTCATTTTATTAGGTTTCTATAGTTGCCCATCTCCATACATGATTCTGGGAAACAATCAAAGTTAATTGAATGGGCTATAACTTTGAATAGCTGATAAATGAATGGTTTTTAAGTTGTGGGCTACCTGTGTCAAAGTAGAGAGCTGGAGGAGTTCTTTTATTTAGACGAATAAATCCAACTCGCATTTTAGTGCCGGATTATAAACCAAAGCATTCCAAGCAAAGGGCTCTGTTCTGTCTCTGCCTGAAGGCATGCACTACCAGGGACTTCTTTAGCTTGGGGCCCTTTCTCAAAATTCTCTTACTTTCATTAAGAAATTTTAATGAAAAGCACAAAAAGTCTACATTTTTAGTTATTTTCTTAATATTTAAAGTTATATTTTAGGGTGAGGGTTTTATTAGACTCCTCACTCAGTGGTTTAATATATGGAGTATGTGCATTAAGCTTTATAGAGTTATTTTTAATTTAATCAAACAATTATAACACCCCAGTTTCATTTGCCATTCTAGAAAATAGATAAGATGAAGACAAATGACAAATGAATAAATAAACACAATAAATTTAGCAAAGACATGTAGGGGAAAACAACATGACTAACTATAAAACCATATACTGTAAAACATCTGGAAGGGAATGGATCACAATCCTGCTGCTCCAGGGCTTGTTGGTGAAACTGATCTTTAAGGTTTGAATAAAACACCACAGGGTTGGAACCATATGGAATTCTGCATTTCTATTACCCCTGAGGGCTTGAGTGAACAATAAATAAGGCATGTTTCCTAGATCCTGCAAGATAGCATTCTTAACTGAGAGGACCTCATATGCCAGATATCATGTTTGCTTATCATATCTGTATTGCATGCAGTACACGCAATTCTTAAAATGAATGCAGCATACAAATCAAATATAATGTTAGTGGAAAACAATGGTTATAATAAACACTTTCAATTTATTACCAACTTAGACCAGAGACCAGAACAAATAAAAACACTCAGTAAATATACAATTAAAAATTCTAGTATAAAATAATAAATAACAACTAAAATCTATAATAAAATCCAGTTTGTCAATTATACATGGTCTAAGAATACTGCAATTACAATCCATAAACTGTATGGCCCATTATAGGTTTGATGCTAAAAGGGAAAGGGGTCATAATAAACTCATGAAGACTGAAATGGTAAAGGATAGGAGCTGCTTCCTAATAAAATGGCAAACATAAATTAGAGCAAGAAAATGTTCACAGAAATACTTTATCTTGCTTCTGCTGATGCAATTTTGTCATTGGCAGGAGTGTAATATTCGTTGTCTTTTCCTTTTTTCTGTTATGAAGTTAATGGGTGGTTTAAAATACAAAATGGGTACATTACACTCTGTGGTGGCTTATGTGCTTACTGTATTATGCATTTGGGAGGAAAGAAGTAAAAAATGAAAATCAGTATAACCAGCTGTTTGACAGTAAGTGGTTTTGCTACCAAATTTGGGCAACATAATCCAGAGGTGCTTTGAGGTGGGATTTTTTTTCCCTTTTGCTTTGCAAAATGGAGATTAAGATTCATAAGTATGTTGCAGATCACCAATTCCTGGTATTAAAGGATAGAGGATGCTGATCTTGGTGCTGACTTCATTGTCCCTGGGCCAAGATCAAAGATATGAAATGTTTAGGTCTCAAGTAGGTAATTAAAGGTGCAAAAGTAGTTCTGGAATCCCTTAATCAGCAAAAGAGTATATTACTCTGGTTTCTCTTCAAATCGTTTAAATCTAATTAATAAGTAGAGTAGATCTCTAAATAATGTCCATTACATTACTGAAGGCATCTGAATTTGCAGTTATTTAAAATGGATCTTAACATATTTTAAACTGATAAAATATATCTGAGAGTAGAAGAATAGTGTGTATGCAAACATACAAAGTATGGGTATGCAAATACTCCTCAACTTATAACTTTAAAGAGCATGGAATTTCCATCTTATGTCATGATGACCATGTCAAAGCACCCACATGACTGACCCAATTTTATGACATTTTTGTGGCAATCATTAAATGAACACATGGCTGTAAAGCAAATTGATTGTTAAGTGAACCCATTGTCTGCAATAGTAATTTTAGCCAAAAACCAGAAGTAAATGCTGGTTTTCAGCAAAAACTCTTGTAAATTGTGATCATGTGACCATGGAGTGCTACGGGACAGTTGCCAAGCACACAAAATGCAATTAAATAATGGTGGGTGGGCAGAGGGCCATCAGAGTTTTGAATCTGCATTGTAGCAGTAGCACTTAGACTTATATACTGCTTCATAGTGCTTTTACAGCTCTCTCTAAGTGGTTTACAGCATATTGCCCCCAACAATCTGGATTCTCATTTTACCCACCTCGGAAGGATGGAAGGCTGAGTCAACCTAACAACCATTGTAAGTATCTTTGGTGCCCCCTTCCCCTTCATTGCTAAGTTGAAGACTATCTGTATACATCCCAATGGTAGTATTATGAGCATTTCCCCACCTGTAATTCTAGGCCAATTTTCTTAAGACACTGTTTTGCCTTTCTGTTGGGTTTTTGGTGCTTTCTGTGGTTGGAAGCTTACCTGCCCAACAGGTAACATCATAAGTGCAAGGGAAACGTGAGTTTTGGTGGCTGCTTATATATATGAGTTTGCCCTGCAAATCTTGGTGGTTTATGGCTTCCTCCTTGATGATGCCTTGATTAGATTTCCTTCCTCATTGTTTATCTAGTGCTATTTCCTGCTTTTCTGAGTATTGGGTGCTGGAGGGCATGTGTTGAAGGCTGTTTCCTTCCTCACTAAACTTTTGGTTGTGCCTTTTAAATAGCATGTACATTTATCTCTATGTGGTTTTGTATAATGGGAAAAGGCCATTATTTCTAATGGAGCAAAGACATTCAGAAAATATAGTTATAGGTATGACTGCCTGTACCCAAACTTTCTGCTTATAATGTACAGCTACTATTAAATGGGGAGAAGTTGGTGTCAGCAATAATGGGTTTTGGGATTAGTTCCATTATGGCAGGTGCTGGACCAGCTTGGTATCATTTTTCTACCATCTAAAACTGGGGAAAACACTCTTGAAAAGCCACCCTGTGCCTTACTGATAAATCATATATCCAAGAGCATTTCCCGGCTATACACCCAATTCTGGCCTTGAGAGGCAGGGCAAGCTGTTTTCTGAATCCTGAACTTGTCTGTCTAATGTTAGACAGAGTCTCTATCCTAAGTGCATTGAAACATCTCACCTAATACGGATGCATAAACAAAAAATAGCAGAATCAAACCTATTGACTGAGAACTTTACAACTTCCTGAAAAGCATTTGGTGTGAAGCAAGAAATATGGAAAAATTACAAAAATTATGAAAAATCAGGAAGTTTGGCAGAGACATGAAGAATAGAAAAATATATAGGCAGCTTTATCTTTTTTCAAGTATTCATTAACCATTTTTAATGAACAATTAATCATAAGATATATGTATTGCAGCTGCAATCTACTACCCCCAAATTTCATTATAAGCAATCAAGAACATCTGTCAGGTTTCCAAATAGCATCCTCAATAAAATAAAAATCTGAGGCTAGAGATTCCTCAAAGTTCCAATGTATTAGAAGAGCCATGTTGGCACATCTGGGAAAACCCAAATCTTAAAGGTTCCAGGTTTTCCTCACCCAGTTGAAAGTTCAACTGCACTAGCACCATGTCCATCACATTGTCCAATCAGTCACTGTCCCAAAAGAAGACTCCTCCCAGTGATCCCCTTCCAGGTCCTGGGGTAAGATGACCTTGACTCTCTGAGAAGGAATGTTATTTTGACTACAAAGTTCCCATGCTCCATACAATTCCCCCCTCCCAGTTTCCCACAGTAGAATATGTTGCAGGCTTGAGGCCATTATAAAAAAATGGCTTCCCAGCCTGACAACATCTTTGTAACACAAAAAACTGTACCACAAAAAGGTCTGAAGTTAAGCTACTATATCTGGGCTGAAAACATTCAGAAAGCAGCTGGATGATTGCATAGAGAAAAGTAGTGCTAAGGACTTTTTTGTACTTTTGATAAGCTAACCATATTGTAATAATAAGATATTAAAAACACACCAAAGCACACTGAAGTCAAGGCTACATCATGAGAGTGAAATCCAAACACAGAGAGGAAATACCACCAAAGCAATTAACATCTGAGAAATTCCAATTATGATACAGATAGCTAAAATACTGGACTCAAGCAGAACTGAAAGCCCTGGATAGGAAGATCAGGAAACTAATGACAATGAATTCATCCATACAACAATGTTGGCATACTCTACTTACCAAAGAATGTAGGCAGGCATAGAATGTTACAAGTACACCACACTGTTGAAGAAGAAAATAATGGCATTGGAAGAATACCTAAGGACAACAAAGAAGAAATACTGAAATCACTACACCATGAAACTTACTGAATTCCAAATAGACCAAAGTGGCCTATAAAAAAGACCAAATGAGGAAAAGAAAAGAGACAAGGCAAGGCAAATATAAGGCAAATACGTTAAAAAAAAACCAGCACACAATATAGATAACAATACCTGGCCATGACTAACAGCAGAAAAATTGAATAATCAGAAAGAGGGGCTAATTTTGGCTTCGCAATCCCAAGCCTTAAGAACAAATATATTATCACCACCAATCAAGTAAAAGACAATATAGAACAGGTTACATCCTGTGACTTTTAACATTAGTAAAAGACACCTGCTTATTCCAGATTGTTGGGAAAGATTCAACTGGAAGACAAAATTCCAAATCCAGTTTAAATATCTGGCTAACTCTGAGTCTATATTGCCTATCCCAGGTCCTTGGGAAGGACTTGATAGGTAGACAAAAATGCCAAATTCAACCTAAATGTCTGGCTGATGATGCAACAAACTATATTTAATACATTAATTTTTGTGCTACCTAACACTTAGTGACTTTGGGCAGCTTACAAGAAACAAAGAAATTACAATAAGCTATCAGGGGGAAATAATTTTGAATAAAGTGAGGAGTCTTATTTTTCCTCATCAAAGATCTGTGTGAAAAGCCAGATTTTTCTAATCAGAAAAAGAAGGCCATCAGAACTTAGTATGAACCAATATAGACACAGAGTGAGCCAGATATTTAAACTGGAGTATTAAGTATTTTGTTAACTAATAATTTTATTTATTTTGTTAATTAAAAGACTGTATTATATGCAGAGGTGGTATTCAGTTGGTTTGGACTGCTTCGCCCAAACTGGTAGTGAAAATTGAAGGTGGGCTCACCTCGGCCCTATGCCATCCTATTTAGGCACATTTTCAAATCAATCAATCAATCAAACTTTAATTTATAAACCGCACCCTTTCCTAAACAGGACTTGGGGCGGTGTACAGTCATATTAAAACAGTATGAATACAAAATATAGATATACTTAAATATACAAATAGGTAAACGGAGGAGGTAGGATATGGACTGTACAATATTTAAATTAAAATACAAATAAACATTAAAATTACCCTTAAAAACTACCCAGTAAGATGTTTGCCAGGAGGTTAAAATGGGACTATAAATCAGTTAAGCCAGCTAATTGGAACAGGTGGGTCTTAAGCTTCTGTCGGAAGGAGCGGAGGTCGGTAGTAGTTCTAATATCGGGGGGGAGGTCATTCCAGAGGGTTGGGCCCATCACAGAGAAGGCTCTACTCCTGGGCGCCGCCCGTTGACACTGCTTAGTGGACGGCACCCGGAGGAGTCCCTCCCTGTGAGAGCGGATTGGTCGCAGGGATGTATGAGGTGAGATGCGATCCCGCAGGTAACTAGGTCCCGTGCCATGGAGCGCTTTGAAGATAGTAACCAACACCTTGAAACGCACCCGAAAAACCACAGGCAGCCAGTGCAGCTCGCGCAGGAGTGGTGTTATATGGGAGTATCACTCACTCTTGGAGGGGTTGAGTCTGAGTCTGTTGTCCCCCATCCAGACCCAAACGGCTTCCAAGCACCGGGACATCATTTCGACGGCCTCGTTGGGGTGGTTTGGGGTGGAAATGTACAGCTGTGTGTCATCAGCGTACAGATGGTATCCAACCCCAAAACCACGGATGATCTCACCCAGCGGCTTCATGTATGTGTTGAACAGGAGGGACGAGAGGACCGACCCCTGCGGCACCCCACAAATGAGTGGCCTCAGGGTCGACCTCTGCTCCCCTGCCAACACACATTGCGTCCGGTCGGAGAGGTAGGAGCAGAACCACCGCAAAACGGTGCCCCCTACTCCCATCCCCTCCAGCCGGCGCAATAGGATACCATGGTCGATGGTATCGAAGGCCGCTGATAGGTCTAATAGGACCAGGATAGAGGAGCAACCCCTATCTCTGGCCCTCCAGAGATCATCCACCAACGCAACCAAGGCCGTCACCGTGCTGTGACCGGGCCGGAAGCCGGACTGGCGCGGGTCTAGATAATCGGTTTCCTCCAGGCGACGTGGGAACTGTTGTGCCACCACACTCTCTACAACCTTTGCTAAAAAGGGAAGGTTGGAGACGGGACGATAATTAGCTAGCTCCACCGGGTCCAGGGAAGGCCTCTTGAGTAGGGGCCTCACCACCGCCTCTTTCAAGGCGACCGGCAAGGACCCCTCCTCCAATGAAGCGTTCACAAGACCCAGGAGCCAGCCTCGTGTAACCTCCCAGGATGCCAGTACAAGCCAGGAGGGACACGGGTCCAATAAACATGTAGTGGCTCGCAGTCGCCCACGTAACCTGTCCAAATCCTCGGGGGCAACAGAGTCAAACTCCTCCCAGCGTAGTGCCTCAAGACTTGCTTCCGACGTCTCCCCTGGGCCACTGAAGGGGGCCCATCCACTCCGGATCTGAGCGATTTTGTCCTGCAGATATTCCCCAAACTCCTCTGCTCTACCCTGCAAAGGGGCTTCCCGCGGCCTCTGTGATAGGAGGGAGCGGGTCACCCGAAACAGGGCGGCAGGGCGGTTATCTGCGGACGCAATAAGAGCGGCACAGTGTCTACGTTTGGCTGCTCTCAGTGCCACAAGGTAGGTCCGTAAATAGGATCTTACCTGTGTTCGGTCAGATTCGGAGCGTGAGGACCTCCACCTGCTTTCTAGGCGTCTCTTGTGGCATTTCATCACCCTCAGCTCCAAATCATGCATATGTGTGCAAGCCATGCACGATTAAAGCACATACGTGGACAGCCAGTGCTGTTATGTGAACTGGTAGGGAAAGTAAGTGAATACTACCCCTGATTATATGAAAGCCAGGGTAGTAAGGTACTTAAGGTAGTGGATTAGGCCTGGAGACACCTAGTTTCAAGTGTATCTTCAATCATGGAGATTCATTCGGTGATTACCTTTCCAGGCTGATAGTATGGCTATGGAAATAAAGGAAGATTCCAACGTAAGCTTCTTTGAACTCCTGGGAAAACAAGTGAGATGTAAATCAAACAAATAAGTAAATAAATAAATCAAACCAGAATCCTGGATAATGTTAAAGGAAATACTCTTTTATGGTACCAATATAATTTATATATTGTTATATGACTTATGTGAAACTAGTGATTGTTACTATAGCGTAGTGTTTCTCAAATAGTGGGGCGCGCCCCCCAGGGGGGGCGCGAGGCTCCGTAAAGGGAGGCTCGTTTGCCCGTCAGGATCGCTGAGCCTGCCCGCGTCTCTCTTCCCTCAGCCGCCCCTTCTCTTTCTCCTTCTTCTGACCAGCCCTCACAGTCGCGACTCAAGCCTATCCATCTCGGGCAGCCACAACAAGGCGACTGCTCCTCCCGCGGCCAGCGGCGGCGCCCATTTATCAGGCCTCCGACCCGGAACCTTTATCGGCCGCTGGAGCCGTACAGGAACCGGATCTAGTGCCGGCTAAATGGGTGGGGAGTAAGGCGGGCCCCGGCGGAGAGAAGCGAAACCTGGGCTTCAAGGATGCGTCTCTGTCTGGAGAGTTTCCAAGTTTCCTCCGTGGTAAGGAAAGGCGAGTTTCCAAAGCTTAGAGCGCGGGGGGGCACGAAAATACTATTTACAGTTGCGCGGGGGGCGCGAAATGTTTTCTTCTTCCTAGGGGGGGCATGACAGAAAATAATTGAGAAGCACTGCTATAGCGGAATCACCACAATACTATCAATAACAACTCTAGGACACAATACTAATAAATTGTTTTAAACAGGGTACTATTTTTACTCTATCATTCTATTCCTCAAGAATCTTATCTTGTGTACACATTGTGGAAAAACACCACTGAACCCATGTGCAATATACTGATTAAGTATAGATTTTTAAAACTTTTTGTTCTTTAAACTGGGGCAGAGGTGGGTTGCTGCTCCACCCACCCACCTGGACGCTTCTGCACATGCACATAAGAGTTGTGCACGCGCAAGCGCACACGAGAGCACGCCTGAACTGGTAGTAAAAAAAATAAACAAACTAGCTGAACTTGGGTACCATAGAAAATGTGATGCCACAAGTATATAGATTTTGTTGGGTATGCTAAACTACTTATCAAATTACTTGAAGTAGCACCTGTTTTATTACCAGCTTGCTCTTACTGTTATAACTAAGAAAAAAGGGCCCCGTGACTCTGAAATAGATTGCCATTTTGTGTGTAATCATTACAAGCCTTAAGAAAATCAGGAAGGCCTATATATTTTTGTCCATTTTTTCTTCAGGTATATATCTTATTATACTGGTTTTGAATTTATGAGAATATACTGTAAGGATGGCATCTATTAACTTTATTAGTTATTTCATTATTGAGAATATTAAAAAAGCAATCTAGAAATATTTTTAAAAACCTGCAAAAAGGACCAGTCTTTTTCATAACCAATAGCTAAATATAAGATTAACTTTTCTGTTTTAGTGGAAATCCCATTCAGAAAATAGAAATGAACAGGATGGAGAAAAGTGTTAATTCTGTGAGTAACACAAATAGACTTTACTTAGTCAAAACATGTAAGAGCTTTTCAATAAACAAGTAGTAGGAGTATATAACTATATTAAGATTTTTAAAAGTGTGTTGTTATTTCCATGTTATAAATTCTTACTTCACTTCATCTTTGAGGAGTTTAGAGGTTCTCCATCTACAAACTCACCCATCCTGAGAATCAAAGCTGAAATGTGCAAATAAATCACATCGTCTTTTTTTCCAATTTAACTGTGTTCGTAAATATACTCTCTGATTCAAAACAATTTTTGGGGAGTCCTACTCTTGAAATTGTGGATTTCTGAAATAATCAACCCAAGCATTCTGAATGACATCTAAACTACTACAAGTAAATTTATGTGAATTTACTGGCAAATGCAGCTAATGTATGTGAGATTGGGATGTTAAAAAAACTTCAACCCTCAAAAACAAAACAGAGTTTTTAGTTCAGAAAGGAAGTGAGTGTGTTTGTGTGTGTGTGTGTGTGTGTGTGTGCGTGTGTGGGAGGAAGGGATTAATTCTGAATTCATTCCGATTTATTTCGAACTATTTTCAATCCAAGCCGTTTTGAATATCTACCTTTGAAAGTAAAAAAAAAAAAATCTAGTCTTCCAATAGGGGTTACTTCCTTATTTAGTTAACAATACGCTTAAACACGTCTGCCCAGGGTAAGCATTCGTCAATTTAATCGGGCTTATTTCAGAATAAGTGCGAATAGTATTGGATCTTTAATTCTGCACACTGATTTGTCCAATGTTGACACGCATTCATTTATGGCCTTGACATCACCTGGTTTTCATCCTCGTTACATTCCAGCCCGAAGAATGCAGGCGATAGAAGATCTCCGGGACAAAAGACAAATGCACACGTGAGTTCCCTTTTCTTTGCCTTGGCATGAATGGCGAAACTGGCGTCCCCAGGCCAGAAAGGTGGGACCAACCGCAAGCCCAGTCAGAAGGCAGCGAAAGAGTTAAAGGGGGAGGGACTTGCTTCGCGCGCTCCCGCCCGATCAGCTAGACTAGAGAAGCTCTTTCGCGCGCTCTTTGCCTCGGCAGCAGCAACAGTAGGACGGACTGCTGCGCGCGCAAAAGAGCCAGACCGGCGGGTACCCGTTTCTACCGTGTGCGCCTCTCGACGGGCAGAGACGGTTGCGGGCGCGCGCTGCCGGGAGTTTCAGGTCATTAGATGGGGCTGAGGCAGAGCGGCGGAGGCGTCCACTGAAGAGAACGAGGCTGTGGGTGCGCGTGCGAGCGAAAGGAGAGGCGAGGCCAGCCAGCGAACCCAGCCAGCCAACCCACCGGTAACTGCCGGTAACTGCCCACCTTCGTAGCTCTGGAGAGAGGCTTTTGGGGCAGGCGAGTCCCCCTCTTTTTTCTCCTTACGCGGGGGTACGCAGGAAGGGGGGGCATAAGGTCCTGTCGTGGCGCACCCTGTGTGAATGCCGAGCCTGTGTGTATGGAAGAGGGCGGAGAAAAAGCGGGCAAAGCTCTTGTGGGACAGGAACTGGTTCCCGGCGAGGAGCCTAACCCGTGACTCTCGCTTTAGCTGGTCTCGGAGCGAAACTGGTGGCGGCCTCTTTGGGCGTTTTATGGTAAGGGATTAAGGCTCGTGCAGGTATTTTACTCGTAGCTCGTAATGGGGCATTTTGCCGCTTTCCCCACCTCTTCCGTGTCCCTTGTCCTCCCAACTCTGGGAAGTCTTTTTTCTTGCCCCGGATTATCTCCTATGGGGGATAATCTTTGTTTCCCGCTCGGGATTATCTCCTCGACCTCTGCGGGATTATTCTTCTTTCTCCCCGCCTCTTTTCGCAAAATTTAGGGGCGGTGCGCGGACAGATCACCCTCCTCCCCTTTCCTTCAGCGATTATTGCGCGCGCTCTCCCCAAAACAGGGGGTCCGTCTTGCCATTTCAGATGAAAAACACACATTCTGGTTCTTCTCTCCCGCTCCCTTTCCCTGTTGCCTGTAGCTGCAATCCGCATTCAGTTGAGTAAGGGGGGGAAAGGTGGCGGAGCTGATTGAAAAGCTGGGTGGGTTGTAATTGCCACGGTGGTGCTGTCACTTCGCTACATTTGGAGCTGGGAGGGCGGGAGGCAGGACAAGCGCAAGGATTGGCCGCGGGAAGGGCGATTTTCTGGGGGAGAAGATAGGTAAGTGTTGAAGTCTGCCAAATGCAGGGAAAACGTACTGTCGCGCTTCACCCATGGTAGTAAAATAGCCATTTGGACTGCTGGAAGCGAAACGAAAAAGGAATCACACGACGTTCTTTGGCATCATGATTTTTTAGGTGCATTCAGGTTCATTGTTACGAAACTGCCAAGAGTACCTCTTTATTTTGGATTCAATCTCTAGAAAGGTCTGCGTCAGAATAATTGAAAGAGTTTACTGAAACTCAACATGTGAATGAAAGACTGCCTGAGTGTCATTTGTTGTTAGTAGGGGTCAGTCCTGAATAGAATGGACTGTACTTTATGGCTGCCAGCCAACTGGTCACTGCCATTGCTGAAG